>NW_024704749.1:21187801-21548611 GCF_018977255.1 Callorhinchus milii
TTTGCCCCGTATGGGTATCAAACCCGGGTCCTCTTGTTTGCGAGGCGAGTGCTCTAACCAGTATGCTATGGGTCTTCTTGCCGCCTGAAGACAGCAATTTATGTTTAATGGAGCGTCATTCATGTCGGATAGCATCTTGGAGCGCTTTTTATAATAATTGTTCTTAAAGTAATAACACTGGAGTTATTATTTGTTTTGTATCACAGGGCAGAATCTGATGGAAAGATGTACGTGAAGTATCAGGTGATTGGGAAGAATAACATAGCAGTCCCCACACACATGTTTAAAGTTCTCATATTAGAAAAATACAACGGAGAAATCGAACTGAGATCGTATGTGATGCCAAACCAACCTGTGGACCCGGACACTCGCCTGGATCACTTCCTGGTACCAATTGAAAGCATTGAACGTGCCTCCGGCCTCCTGTTTGTCAGTAACATCATGAAACAAACAAATAATGTGAAGGTCATAACCGCAGGCGGTAGTTGAGGAAGGGAGTGTTTCGGTGGATTTGTCAGAGCAGAAAAGTAACATTAATTGTAAGGTAAACATTTTCTGTACACAAAGAACTGTTAGTCCCTGTTCCATAACAGCGATATGAGGAGGAGCTGAAACAATCCGTCAGAGATGCATTTCGCCTCCTCACTCAATCCATCCATCCGTTACAGATGATGTGACTGAACCTGGTGACAGATCATCATCTGCCATGAAAATGATGGCGCTCACACTCACACACACTCTCATACTTACACACACTGATCCTCGGGACAGTCTAAATGCAGTTAAACACTTGTACTGAATACAATGAAGTAACTTCTAAGCACAATGATCATCATTCTTCCACGTTTCAGTTGTTGGTCAGTGCACTGTAGAAAAAAACCTCAAACTGATGTAGCTTTCTGACATGTTTCTGACTTCTTTTTGATCAGTGTTTAGCAAACTTCTGGCTTCAAATATCTATAACGAATTGTGTTTGTTGTTGAGTGACTTGTTCATTCTGTATATTAGTTTCAAATTAATAAACTGAGCAGATTATTGTATTAGAATTAACTGCTGCAATGTGTATGTCAGTTCTGTAACTCTTGAGACCGTGACCACATGTGTCAGTGATGAAAAAACTTTCACATCAACCGAAAAATAGTCCGAACCCTCAGTGACATCCACCTGAGGGTGAGGGGGTGTTATTATAAGGGTGGGGGAGGAGTATGAGATTACTGAAATCACTGGTGCCCCTGGTTACTGCTACCACGAGTAACATCATTATTATTAATAACCTAATAATAATAATCCTTGCATTTGATACAGCGTCTTATCACGTCTTTGAGACGCCTCAAAGCGCTTCGCAGAATATCAACCGTAAAGTGCATGAACTGTATATTTTGTGGGTGAAATGCGGCAGCCAATCGCGCGCACAGCAGCGTCCCATCGACAGTCCTGGATTGAAGTGACCCAATTTATTCCTCTTATCTTTGGAAGGAATTATTTCCGCCGCCAATGGACAAAGAGCGCCCGGGCGGGGCTTCCTGGTCACAGAGGTGTGGGGTGAGGAAACCCGCCCGGAGGATCGATCCCGAGAGCTCCGACCACTGAGCCACAGGAACACACAATTATTAATCATAACATGTGGCCATTGTGGGAAAGGTCGGGATAGCGTCTGATTGGCTGCTTGAGGGAAGCGCCTGATTGGCTGCCTGAGGGAAGCGCCTGATTGGCTGCCTGAGGGAAGCGTCTGATTGGCTGCCTGAGGGAAGCGTCTGATTGGCTGTCTGAGGGAAGCGTCTGATTGGCTGCCTGAGGGAAGCGCCTGATTGGCTGCCTGAGGGAAGCGTCTGATTGGTTGTCTGAGGGAAGCGCCTGATTGATTGGACGCTGGAGAAAGCCTTCCGATTGGCCGAGAAGGTGGCGATGGTGGGAAAGATGGCGGAGAAGCCACGCGGGAAGCGGCCCCGAGATGGGGTGAGAGGAGAGAGACAGACAGCGAGGGGGGGGGGGACAGAGACAGAGACAGAGAGGCGGGGGGGGGGGGCAGAGAGGGTGGGGGGGGAGAGACAGGAGGCCGGGAGGGTGGGGGGGAAGAGACAGAGAGGGTGGGGGGGAGGACAGAGAGGGTGGGTGGGGGGGAGGCAGAGAGGGGGGTGGGGGAGAGACAGAGAGGCCGGGTGGGGGGTGGGGAGAGACAGAGAGGGTGGGGGGGGGGAGAGACAGAGAGGGGGGGGTGGGGGAGAGACAGAGAGGCCGGGGGGGGTGGGGGAGAGACAGAGAGGCCGGGGGTGGGGGAGAGACAGAGAGGGTGGGGGTGGGGGAGAGACAGAGAGGCCGGGGGGGGGGGGTGGGGGAGAGACAGAGAGGGGGGGGGGGAGAGACAGAGAGGGGGGGTGGGGGAGAGACAGAGAGGCCGGCGGGGGTGGGGAGAGACAGAGAGGGTGGGGTGGGGGAGAGACAGAGAGGCGGGGGGGGGGGAGAGACAGAGAGGGGGGGTGGGGGAGAGACAGAGAGGCCGGGGGGGGGGGGGGGGTGGGGAGAGACAGAGAGGCCGGGGGGGGGGGGAGAGACAGAGAGGGGGGGGGGGGGAGAGACAGAGAGGCCGGGGGGGGGGGGGAGAGACAGAGGGGGGGGGAGAGACAGAGAGGGGGGGGGGGAGAGACAGGAGGGGGGGTGGGGGAGAGACAGAGAGCGGGGGGGGGGGGGGGAGAGACAGAGAGGCCGGGGGGGGGGGGGGAGAGACAGAGAGGCGGGGTGGGGGAGAGACAGAGAGGCGGGGGGTGGGGAGAGACAGAGAGGCCGGGGGTGGGGGGGAGGGGGGGGGTGGGGGAGAGACAGAGAGGCCGGGGGGTGGGGAGAGAGACAGAGAGGCCGGGGGGTGGGGGGGAGAGACAGAGAGGCCGGGGGGGGAGAGACAGAGAGGCCGGGGGGTGGGGGAGAGACAGAGAGGCCGGGGGGGGGGGGCGGGGGGGGTGGGGGAGAGACAGAGAGGCCGGGGGGGGGGGTGGGGAGAGACAGAGAGGCCGGGGGTGGGGGGGGAGAGACAGAGAGGCCGGGGGGGGGGGGTGGGGAGGAGACAGAGAGGCCGGGGGGGTGGGGGAGAGACAGAGAGGCCGGGGGGGTGGGGGAGAGACAGAGAGGCCGGGGGTGGGGAGAGACAGAGAGGCGGGGTGGGGAGAGACAGAGAGGCGGGGGGTGGGGGGAGAGACAGAGAGGCCGGGGGTGGGGGGGGGGAGAGACAGAGAGGCCGGGGGTGGGGGGGGGGAGAGACAGAGAGGCCGGGGGGGGGGGGGGTGGGGGAGAGACAGAGAGGCCGGGGGGGTGGGGGAGAGACAGAGAGGCCGGGGTGGGGGGGAGAGACAGAGAGGCCGGGGGTGGGGGGGGGAGAGACGGAGAGGCCGGGGGGTGGGGGCTGGGGGAGAGACAGAGAGGCTGGGGGGGGGAGGCAGAGAGCCTGGGGGGGGGGAGAGACAGAGAGGCCGGGGGGGTGGGGGTGGGGGAGAGACAGAGAGGCCGGGGGGGGGGGTGGGGGGGAGAGAGACAGAGAGGCGGGGGGGGTGGGGTGGGGGAGAGACAGAGAGGCCGGGGGGGGTGGGGGGGGGGGGAGAGACCAGGCCCCGGGTCAGGCAGCTCCACATTTCATGGCTTTTCTTCCCTCTCTGATGTATGGATAAGGATGAGAAACCCGCGAGTGGATGGAAGAAAACGCGGGCGGAGAGTGAGTTTATTTCTCTACGGCTGTTCCTGTTTGTTGCTCTCCCGCTCCGGGTTCAATCCCCGGTGACAGCGCTCTGCAGGTGAAAAACTCCCTTTGGCCTATTTGATTCCATCCTCTCAGAATGTCCACCCGACCCACCGTGTCCGAGCTGCGGACAGGAAGTCGGTGGCAATGGTCTCACAGATTTAATGCTGAGCCGTGCGGTCCGCTCGGCCGCTCGCCGGGAGTTCTTGGTACCAACCATCCACCGAGTGGGAGCTCAGACCCACTCTTGTCTCAAATGACCAACTCGCGTCCGTTCTTGGAGGGAGGGGGGGGTACGGGGTAAGCGGGGTCTCCGTGGAGCTTACCCGGAATGTCGGAATCGAACCAGCTCTCTGTCTGCCTCCAGTCCAGTTCCTGAGCCATGTGGTGACAGCACGGCCGGTCTGGCCCGTCAACAGGGCTTAGATAGCGATTTGAGCTCACTGTTCCCAACCAGGTTAGCCAAGCAGTGTCGGTGCTACCGTTAAGCTCATTGTCCGTCTGTAAACACTAGCAGATACAATGATTGCATTGTTGGTTCCGTCCCTGCAGGGAAGCAGAAGATCAAGCAGTTTAAAGAGATGAATTTGCTGAAGAAGCTTGAAAAACAGAAATTAAAAGAAATGAAGGTACAAAAAGATCTCGAAGAAGCAAAGGAAGAGAAAGGTAACCCGCATGTTGTGAAGGTTTAATGTAGAATCGCTAAACCTGTAACACGTCCTGGAGTCCTGTAGCTCAGTGGTAAGAGTTCTCGTCTCACAAGCGAGAAACCTGGGTTTGGTGTCCGGCGAAACGCTGGGCAGATTTCCTTACTCCACACGCCTCTGTTTGCCTACAGTAAGTAGGAGAAACGGTTGTTAGTCGATTGGCGGATCACTTTTCCGGTGGTGATAAATTGGTCATTTAATCCACGACTGTTTGTGGGACGCTGCTGTGCGCAATTGGCTGCTGGGTTTCGCCGACAAAATACACAGTCAATTCACTTTGCAGTATATTCCGTGAAGCGCTTTGAGACGTCTCGGATGTGGATACTGTGTAGCTTACTTGCAGAAGTTGCTTTCAGTGAGCTGATCACGGCTTATTTTGCGGGCGAAACGTGGCAGCCAATTGCGCACAGAAGTGTCACACGAACAGTTGTGGATTGAGTGACCAAAAGTGATCCGTCAATCCTACTCACTGCTAGATAAACAGGCGTGTGGAGTAAGGAATCTTGCCTAAAGTTTGGCTCTGCCCGGGAATCAAACCCAGATCCTTTCGTTTGCTAGGCGATCACGCTCGTTTCCTTACACTGAGCATGTCATTACTCCCCTCCAGGGCGCCTGTACACAGTGAGTGTGGCGTTGCCGGGATCGGTGCTGGACAACGCCCAATCTCCAGAGCTACGGACGTACCTGGCTGGACAAATCGCACGGGCCTGCACCGTGTTCTGTGTTGATGAGATTGTGGTCTTTGATGAACAAGGTGAAGATGTGAAGTAAGTGTGTGGGGTGTTGGTGGGAGGAGAAGGCACATGTCGCGTGCACATGTCTTGTCCCAAACTCTGTACTGTATCCCAACACATTATTTCCTAATATATTGTATCCCGTTGAGTACCAGTTGTGTGACTGATAGATCCAGGTTTCTCCAGGGAATGCGGAGATGGGTAGAGTGGGGAAACCCCACGGGGATTGATGGGAACGCTGATGTTTGAAAGAACCAGAGGAAACGGGCTGTGATTGAAGGAGGGGGTAAATTCAGAACAAATCTGCAGAAACCCTACTTCAGTGAGCGAGTTGGAGAACAGGCTCCCTAGGGAGATGCCGGAAACAGAAAATGTCATTTGTTTCAAGAACAAATTCGATAGATTTCTGCTGGAAAATAATATCTCGGGATACAGTATATAGTTTGGGACATGACAGGTCAAACGACTGCCAGGATGGTGAAAGGCGAACTGGATGGACCTTGGTCTTCTTTCGCTTAGCAAGTTCTTATGCTCTTATGTTTGTGTCTGTGCCCAGGAGTGTGGAAGGTGAATTCCGAGGAGTCGGGAAGAAAGGCCACGGCAGTGTACAGCTGGCCCGCATCCTGCAGTACCTGGAATGTCCCCAGTGAGTCCTTCCTCTTGCACCTGCTCCTTTGGGACTGGTTTTATTTGTTTAGCTTTACTAACTAATTCTCTCTCTCTCGATTCGTTGTGTCTTACCAACCTGCCCGCTCCCTCTGCTCGGTGGGCACTGGCTTTCTGCACGGCTCTCCCGCCCTGCGTGGGTGTTTTGATGACAAACCTCGTTTTCTAAACGTAGATGCTTTTGTTTCTGATGTGACTTTTTTAAAATTATTGTGCCAACAGGTACCTCCGAAAATCCTTCTTCCCAAAGCACCACGACCTTCAGTTTGCAGGTGAGCTGCCCCGAGACACTCGCGATCTGTTCCTGTTGCCAGCTGATACCCCATATCAATAATCCTTGCATTTTGATACAGCGCCTTATCATGTAGCTGAGACGTCTCAAAGCGCTTCACAGAATGTACTGTAGAGTGAATTGACTGTAAAGTGTATTGATTGATGGTGTATTTTGTGGGCGAAACATGACAGACAATTGCACACAGCAGTGTCCCACAAGCAGTCGTGGATTAAGGTTTTGCCCTGTCGGGGAATCGAGACGAGCGCGCTAACCACTGGGCTTCGGGGACTCAACAATTGCCGTTCAGCGTTGGTTTGTATTCCAGTCGGCATTCGGTTTTGGCCACTGGGTGGCAGTCAGTGACAGGTCTGCGTTTCTCGTGAGATGTAATCAAATTCAGAAATAATGCCTTTGATTTCTGTTCCTTGTAGATAGAAAATTGAAACTGTTAATCACCTATCCATCCCCACGGGCTTCCTTTGTAATTACGTCTTCTTGTACCTCTGTCTGTGAAACTGTCTGCTGGTTATCCGTGTGTTTGGCTGAGTTCCCGGGTGTGCGTTGCTGCACTGCCTAATTGTATGCTGTGTTGGCTTGCTCCAGGCCTCCTGAACCCCCTGGACAGCCCCCACCACATGCGGTTGGACGAGGCGGCTGAGTACCGTGAGGGGGTGGTGGTAGACCGACCCAGTAAGCCTGGGAAAGGCTCTCTCGTCAATTGCGGGATGAAAAAGGTGAGTGTAACATAAGAATCTTGGTGCATGGCAATGTGGTTGCATGCACCCAGCGTCTTGGGTCGTCCTCCAGATGTGAAAGGTGCTATAGAAATGCAGTTTGGTGTTGCAGCTCGCGCCACGTGGCTAAAACAGAATATAATAATAATAATTCTTGCGTTTGATATACAACCACAAATATAGCGCCATATCAGGTCTTTGAGGCTGTCTCGAAGCACTTCACAGAACATACAGTAAAGTGGAGCGACCGTGTATCTGTAGGGAAATTATGGCAGTTAATTGCATTCCCTGTGGTGGATCCGAGAAACATTCGTTCGCTGAAACTCTCCCGTGTTTGGACATGGCACAACCATCGCAGGCATTTCTGATCCTTTGTTCTTCTGCTAAAACCAGGAAGTGAGGATTGACCGACAGCTTCAGGCAGGACTTCGGGTCACAGTGCAATTAGACGGGGACCAAAACCCAGGTATAATAATAATCCTTGCATTTGATAGCACCTTATCACGTCATCTCGCTTCACGAGATGTACTGTAAAGTAAAATGGCTGTATATGTGGGCAAAAAAGCGGCAGCCAATTGTCCCACAAACATGTCGTGGATTGAGTGACAAAATTATTCTTATTTCTTTTATTCCCCGTAAAGTGGATTGACTGCGAAACACGCACGTAATGTTGTATGAGCAGGAGACAACTGCGTGTGGAATGGACAGTAACAACATTGGGACACCGACATTAACATTAACAACATTGCCATTGGCATTTCCAGGCGTTAACTTTTCAGTGATAATCCCCCGTTTCCGCGTGTGTTTCAGACAGTAAAGTGAAGAAGGGGACGGTGGTGGCCCCTCACTTGCCTCGCACCAGGTCCGGCCTGTACTGGGGCTACACCGTGCGTCTGGCTTCCTGCCTCAGTGAGTCTTTCATCCCTCTTGGGTTAGGTTGATAGATTTTTGTTCAATCGTGGTATCAAGGGATAATAATAATATTCCTTGCATTTGATACAGTGCTTTATCACATCGTTGAAACGTCTCAAAGCGCTTCACAGAATATATTGTAAAGTGTATATTTTGTGAGCGAAACACGGCAGCCAATTGCGCACCGCGGTGTCCCACAAACAGTCGCGGATTGAGTGACCCAATTTTTTTAAGGGATTATTATCCCTGGAAAGCTAAAATGTTAATGCCTTCTTACAGAATTATTTAACTCATGTGGCAAAGGCGGGTACAGATCTAGTCGAATGGCAGAACAGGCTCGAGGGGCTGAATGGCCTCCTTCCATTTCTACGTTCCTAACTCTGGCCCCAAACATCGTAAAACAAGGGAAAAAGGGGGAATGAAGAAATCCTTTTTTTATGTATTCAGTTCCAGAAATACTCAGCGTCTGAAATTCTGTTTCTAATCACTGCTGCCCCAGCCTAGCCCCACTGTCCTGTTGTCTACATATACATAGCGTAGGTACAAAACCTTTAGCAGAAAAATACCCTCTTGTCTCCTGACCTCTGGGTCTGTTATTTCAGAATGAGGGACAACTGGGGGGGCGGGAGGAATTGGTCCCAAACTTTCTGTCTGTTTGTGGAATGAGGAAATGTAAGACGCAGATAGATAGATATTTGTTAGGTCAGGGTATTAAAGGATATGGGGTAAGGGCTGGTAACTGGACTTATAAATGGCAGAATAGACTGAAGGGTATGAATAGCTCACTCCTGTTCCTATGTAAAAGTGACAGTAGCCCCGGCGCTAAATACGTCCACTAAGTTTGCGCACTCGGTGACGGGTCATTGGATTCTGTCACACGGGCTGAATCAAACTAACTATCTTCTAATTCCCTGACATGAGCTGGTGTTTGCAGGTGCTGTGTTCACAGAGTGCCCATTCAAGGAGGGATACGATCTCACCATCGGGACCTCAGAGCGAGGATCCAGCATTGACCAAGCCTCGCTGCCTTCATTCAGGTGCCTGCTTCAGCTTTAGCCTGTAACCAATTCCTGTATATGTTGTGGGCGAAACCCGGCAGCCAATTGCGCTCAGCAGTGTCCCACAAACAGTCATGGATTGAGTGACCAAATTATTATTATTTTTTCTTTGGGGATTATTGGAGTAAGGAAACTTGCCTTAATTGACTTAACAACCGGGTTCTTAATTACTGCTCAATATACGTGTGGAACAAGGAAGAATTGCTTAAGGTTTGGACCTGCCTGAAATCGGAATGGAACATCCAGTAACATGCTCCCCCTTCTCTCTCTCTCTCCCGCCTCCCCCCACCCCCCCTCTCTCTCCCCCTCTTCCCCCCCCCCTTCCACAGGCACATGTTGATGGTGTTCGGAGGCTTGCAGGGCCTGGAGACCAGTGTGGACTTCGACCCAAATCTCCAGGTGGCTGATCCTCAGCTCCTCTTTCACCATTACCTGGACACGTGCCCGGGGCAGGGCAGCCGCACCATCCGCACCGAGGTACCAAAGCTTCTCAGGCTCCATCCGTCACCGAGAAAGGCACATTGAGACATACAGCTATTCAGAAAATATTTGACCCACTTAGGCCCCTTTGGGTTGCTGCCTTTGTGCCTTGAGGCAATCTGGCTGAGAATGATAATTGTTCCCTGGGGGGGAAGTTCTGTGCAAATATCCATCAAGTCAGTGATTCAAACTCTGGTGTCTGAGTAGGAATGATTCAGCTGTTTGGTAGTTGCTGTCGCTGAGTAGATTACAGAACTGAACAAAACTTCAGACAACTGGTGGACATCAGGTGCGAAATGTGTCATGTGCATTGTCAGAAAATAAGAACAAAAGAATTAGGAGCAGGAGTAGGCCATTCGGCCCTTGTAGTAACTGGAAAGACGGAAAGACAGGTGGTTAAAATGAGTGGCTTCCTGTTTGTCCCCTCTTTTCATCCATCCCCTCAGCTCTTGTGTCTCTGTACGGGGATATGACAAAGTATTATGACAGAGCTTTTAAGATCTCTTGCAAGCTAGTGACGCATAATAATAATAATAAGCCTTGCATTTGATTTAGCCCTTTATATTTTTGGAGGGATTATTACCCCCAGAAAGCGATCTGCCAATCACCTAACAACTGGGTTCCTACTTACTGGTAGATAAACAGGCATGTGGAATAAGGAAACTTGCCGAAGGTTTTTGCCCTGCCCGGGAATCGAACCCGGGTCCTCTCGCTTGCGAGAGTGCTCTAACCACTATGCTACGGGGATGTTCACACTGTTCTCACATTTCCCATAGGAAGCCATTCTCATCTCCCTCTCCGCGCTGAGGCCGAAGATCGTCAGTGCCAACGGAGCCACCTCTACAAGCCAAGACACGTAATATCCCGTGTCTGCTGGAGGCTGCAATGTTTACCCCACAAACTGAGTAATGCAGGAAGGAGCCTGACCTGTGGATTGAGGAGCTGCAGTGGGCTGTGGTCAGGGTTTACGATGGAGGCAGAGACCAAATGAACGAAGAATGCCCTGCAGCCGGGCACCTCCTGCCATTGCCATTGATGCCAGGATCCTCTTCAAGTAAATTATTTTGACCTTTCTGGAAGCGTTCTCCATAAGCACATTGTTCATTTGAGCAATGGATTGGGACTGAGTTACATCCACTTCATCAACCTGCTGTTCACTGGAGTCTGGGGAGAGTTCGTGTCAGCGCTCTATCTGGGTAATTGGTAGCTCTCATGTGTAACCTGGAGTTACCTGGGACTATGCTGCTAGTTTTACAGGGTTTTAGATGATTTTGCTAGAAATACTGCAGCAACTGGATTGTATTTTTGTATTAAACACACTTGGATGATATTTTCTCAAATCGTATTCAATGATTTGGTGCCACATTGAAGCACAGCCTGCAGCATTGTATTGGAGCGTCAGCCGAGACTTTGTGAACTCAAAGTCCCGACAAGAGGCTTGAAACCACAGCCCTGTCAGTGCCTCAGAGGTGAAAGAGCTTCCAGGCGGCTGCTAGTGTTGGCATTGCTGAGCCACATGTTTTTGGGCGCCAAGTATAGGTAACAGTTCTGTGAAGTTGGCTGGTTAGGAAGCCAGTAGTCAGTCCAGGGCTGCCAAAGCTCAGCTGCATGAAATTTGCATAACTGTAGTGCTCAGAGGAGTAAAAGACTGACTGGGATCACAGCCAAAGTTCTGTGCCCCAGAGAGAAGGAAGAGTCTAATATGGCGAGCGGTTCATCAAGTTAGAGACGAGAAGTAGCAACGTGCCAGTGTTGTTGAAGTGTACAAGGTGTAAAAACTGGATGCAAAGTACACAGAAACCAAGAGAGCCAGGGAATTGCAGTATTGTTTATTCTTCATTGGCAATACATTATATCTACAAACAAGGCTTTAATTCATTAATCACTCCATAATCAATCCCTAGTTTATATTCAGCAGCAGTATAATAATGCCCCATTGGGTTTCAATGGAGAAGTGAGGGTTGGGGACTGTCAGGTCTGTGGACACACATATAAAGGTTTCAAGAGGGAACAGAGCAATTGGGTGAGCCACAAAGTTTCTGAAAGTTCATTCAATTAGTGTGGAGACGCATAACATGCAGGAGTAGGCCATTCGGTCCTTCGAGCCTGCCCCGCCATTCAATCATGGCTGATCTTCTAATCTAACTCCAGCTAATAACCTAACCCTGCCTTATCCCCATATCCCTTAATCCCTTTTGCAATAAGAAATCTATCTGTCTCAGTCTTGAATATGTTCAAGGACTGAGCGTCAACAGCCCCACGGCTGATGGTTGTGTTGTGCTGAGACTGCCTAACATGGGAGCACATGTGGGCACGGTGTCCAGCTGTTTCCCCTCCAGCTCAAAGCTTCTGACCTTGAGGAGCAGCTGGCGACACTTGGTCGTAGAGTGGAAGAGTTCTTGGAACACCATCCCACAGGCCAGCTAGTTAGGGAGGTTAGTAAGTGGGTGAATATCCACAGAGGGAGGAAGAGTGAACAGGACAGGGATGGGAATAAAGGGGGAGATGGGAGTTTTTTTGTTGCCCGTGTGAAAACCCTCGACTGTCCAGTGCCTTGGGACGTCCTCCCAACTTAAAAGATACTCTATAAATGCTTTCCTTTTCGTTGTCTTTTAACACAGACTTGTTAGGATGTGCAATGTGCTGTGAGTGCAGTGATCAAGGTAGGATCCTTAGTCTTCACAAGGGAACTATCTAAAGAGGAGTAATTTATAATGGTAAATGGGGGAGGGGGGAGACTGGTGTATAGCCCCAAATGGATTGCTCCCCTCCAGCTCAAAGCTTCTTGAGGAGCAAGGTAATGGGTAAGGGTGAGGAGAGTTTCATTTGTGTTATAAATGACTGGTTTCTAAGTGCAGGTTATGCCCCTGGGAAGGGCCAAGTGAAGGCAGCCACCACGTCCTTTTCAACAAACTACATTTTCTACTCAAATGATTCTCAAAGTGCAAAGCTGCTGCAGTAAAAATTCCTGAGTTTACTGCGTGTGTGAGCACAGCCTCCCGCGCAGGGCTGGTCACTTTTTCCACTCCTGCAAGATCTTCTCCGCCTTACTAAGTGTCGAGTCCTCCTGGGAAGTAAAACAAAATATTTAACATGGTTAGAACACTCGCTTTGCAAGGAAGAGCATCTGAGTTCGATTCCTGGGCAGGGCGACAAGTTAGGCAAATTTCCTTCCTCCACACGCCTCTGTTTACCTAGCAGTAAGTAGGAACCCGGTTAGTAGTTAATTGGCGGGTTGCTGCTCCGAGGGTGATAAACCCTTCAAACAATACAAAATAAATACTAATGATTTGGTCAGTCAATCCACGTCTGTTTGTGGGACACTGCTGTGCGCAATTGGCTGCCCCGTTTCGCCCAGAAAATACATAGTCAATTCACTTTACAATAAATTCTGTGAAGCGCTTTGAGAACTTCTAGAAGACGTGATAAGGCACTATATCAAATGCAAGGATTATTATGTGTGTGTTTCACAGCTCACCTTAGCAAAACAAAATCGAATATAGTTTTCAAACTCCTTCTTGTGTTCAGCTGAGTAAAAGACAGAGACCGGGATGGCTGCCAGGCCCTGCGTAGGTAAGCATTGCCGTCACAATCTTTATTATAGCCGCTAATTAATTGTAAAGCTCCCCCTCCTGAACCCGGGGCCAAGTGGGAGAGTGTGTCGGAGAGCTCCCCACAACCAGTAATATGTTCCCGCTTCTTCGTGTGTTTATTTCCGCACAGCCCACCCATGTGTCTCTTGCGTGTCGTTTCTGCCCACACGTGTCCCTCGTGTCACCTCCGTTCACGCCCACGCGTGTCCCTTGTGTGTTGCCCACCCGTGTCCCTCATGTGTTGCCTCGGCCCACGCATGGCACCTCTGCACTCACCTGCTCAGTGATCATCCGCTTCACTAATTTGTCATCGTACAGCTCCTCGGGGTCGGTAGAATCCGGCAGGTCAAACCCTGTGAAAGTAAAACGGGAGCGCGGGATAAAAACGGGCGACTTCTCACCAGAAACGGGCACAATATGCAGACCTCGAGAGGGACTGTAGCACAAGGTAACTCACTGGTTGCTGTGACATCTGCTATCAGGAAGTAGCCGCCTTCTGGGAGAATGGACTTTAATCCCGCGGCATTGATGGAGGCAGCCAGTCGGTCTCGCTTTCTCTGCAGCTCCTGGGGTAGGCTGATGAAGTAACTCTCTGGTTTTCCTAGGCACTCCAACTCCTTGGTCAATCCCTCGGCCACTGCTTGCTGAGGGCAAAACAGCACAGGGAAAACCGCACGATAATATTAATGATCCTTTGCATTTGACATAGCGCCTTATCAGACGTCTCAAAGCGCTTCACAGAATATACTTTAACGTGAATTGATTGTATCTTGTGGGCGAAACACGGCAGCCAATTGCACACAGCAGGTCCCACAAACAGTTGTGGATTGAACCCCGGAAAACGATCCACCAATTGACTGACAACTGGTTTCCTACTTACTGCAAGGTGTAAACAGGCGTGTGGAGTTAGTGAAACTTGTCTAGGGTTTCGCCCTGCCTGGGAATCGAACCCTGGTCCTCTGGCTTGCGAGGCGAGCGCTCTAACCACTACGCTAAGTTGTGCCTCTCACCTGAGCTGCAGTGGCACAATGGAAGACTGTGTTCTGATGGACTGTCCGGAGGTGCCTGAGGACCTGTTTGGGCCCAATTGCCCAGCCGACCTGCGTGGAGCAGAGAGGCAAATGTTAGACAAGCATTTGTTTCATCGCAAGCGGCAACTTGAGCTCCGGAGCATCAAAAATGTTTGTCACCTTCCAACCTGTGGCGCTGAAGGTTTTCCCTCCGCTCCCCACAGTGACTGTCCGCTCCCACATCCCGGGCAGGGTGGCTGTGGGAAACAAGAACCAGATTGACGCAGGTATGGAGGAAGCGCTTCATACAGAGGCGAGCGTGGTGGCAATACAGTTCCAAGAGCAGGTTACAGCACAACTACCAACGTCGGGTGCAAATGCTTGACTGTCCAATGCTTTGGGACATCCTCCCGATGTGAAAGACACTATGCAACAACAACTTGCACGTGTATAGCGCACACCACAGACTAGCGTATCAGGGTGCTTAACTCCGTACCCGGGGGTGGGGGAGATGGCTGTAAATACGGTCGAAGAGAAACCAGTTGCCCTTTTTCTGCAATCGGCTAGGTTTACCTGATTTTGAAACAAATCATTTTTTCTTACCAATCCGTACGTGTTCTTTGCCATCGTACACCAGCCACTCATACACCTCGTCGCTAAGACACAGCACATCGTGTTTCACACACAGATCCGCGATCAGCTCAAGCTCCTTCCGTGTGAAAACCTTAACAAAACAGCTTGCATTTACACAGCGTCCCTCACACAGGCCCGTGTACCAGAGCGCTTGACAGTTGGAGCACGACGCCCAACTGGGGGGAGGGTGGGAGGTGACTGTAATTGCGGTTGAAGGGGAAGTCTTCAGGTGGGACCTGAAGATGGGGAAGGAGGGGGCAAGGCGGAAGGACGTCTGTGACTTCGTTCTTACCTTACCAAGTGGGTTGTTGGGATTGTTGAGAATGACTGCTTTCGTGCGTTTGGTGAATTTATTTGCTAGTTCGGCTGGATCCAGTTCCCAGTCAGCACTGGTCACCATCCTGCCAGAGACTGGTTTCTGAAAGATACAACAGGGAAACCTTCACATTCTTCCTCTGAAGCGTATTATACAGGGTGTACATAAAGTCCTGTTACCCCCTGTTACAAAATAGTGATATGAGACTATGGAGGAGCTGAAACAATCTGCCAGAGATGCATTTCGCCTCCTCACTCAATCCATCCATCCACCTTACGGAAAATGTGGCACTGAACATGGCAACGGATCCTTATCTGCCATGAAAATGGTGGCATTTACATATAGAAACAGGAGCAGGCCGTTCATCTCTCGAGCCTGTTCCGCTATTCTATAAGACCAAAAGTCCAATTACCCGCCCTTGCTCCGTATCCCTTAATAACCTGACCTAACAAATATCTATCCACCTCGGTCTTCAAGATGTGAATGGATCCAGCATTCACAGCTTTTTGGGGGAAGAGATTTCCAAATTTCCACTAACCTTTGGATGAGAAACTGCCTTCGAAAAAATTTCATTCCTAAAGATTATGTACCCTTGTTCTGGATTCCCCCACCAGAGGCAATAGTTTATCTGTATCTGTACTGAATACAATTAAGTAACTTGTAAATACAATTATTATCATTCTTCCACGTGTTTCAGTTGTTGGTCAGTGCACTGTAGAGAGAGAGAAAGAGAAAAATAAAGGGGGTAACAGGACTTTATGGACACCCTGCACAGACAAGTATGGGATCTCTCCATATAACACGTACTATAATAATCAGGCAAAGGTGCCGCCCTCATCTGGCTTCCGCTACTCACCGGCTGCAGTGGGATAAATACAGGCCGGCCTCCAGCCATTTGAGCCATCATCTCGTAGCAGTCAAAGAAGGGCTCAATAATGATCACCTGCAGAGATAAAAGTGCTTTACACATTTTGGTCGATCAACCTGGCCCAAGTGAGGAAGGGAGGGGGGAACCGACTGCACAACTGGCTTCAAATAAAAACTTTGTAAAAATTAAAATCGAAGCAATAGTCACGGAGTGGGTTCATGTCTGACTGAGCGAGGCCAAATGCAACCAGGTTTAAAAGGAAAAAAAAGTCGGAAACTCCAATAATAATCCTTGCATTTGACATGCAGCCTTATCGTGTCTTTGAGACGTCTCAAAGCACTTCACAGAATATATTGTAAAGTGGATTGACTGTATTTTTGGGGCATAACATGGCAGCCAATTGCACACAGCAGGGTCCCACAATCAGTTGTGGATTGAGTGACCAATTTTTTTGTGGGATTGTTACCCCCCGGAAAGTGATCCTCCAAACGTCTAACAACCAAGTTTCTAGTCGAGACTCTAGCCTCTCTGCCCCCACCCTTTGGAACTATCTCATTTGCATTCTTCATTTGTGTAATCCCCTCCCACCCTACAATCTCTGCTCTCTGACATTTAACCCAGGTCCCTTGTTCAGGTGGATGTTAAAGATCCCATGACACTCCCTACCCTCCACCCTCCCTTATCCCAACTCCTGCCCCCCTGCTCGGGTCCAAATCCCTAACTATCCAGTGCCTTGGGACGTCCTTGTGACGTGAAAGGCACTATACAAATATAATTTTGTATTGCATTGTGTATCGTACCTCATCCCCATCATCGACCATCGCCTGGAAGAAACAGAAGAGGGCCTCGTAGGCACCAACCGTCACCAACACCTCGTCCAAGGCATTTATATCGCGTCCCAGCAGCTTCCCGAAAAACAAGGCCAAGATGTTTACCAGCGGAGGGTGACCCTGAGAGGCAGAGCAGGAGACAGCACAGCAGTGTGAATGTGTGTGGCACTCAGTAAATCACATTATAACACCAGGTGCAATAAACCTAGCTTGGCGGGACCTCTGTTAACTGTTGCCTGTCTGAGAGAGATTTTGCTTATTCGGGGGGGGAGGGAAGTGGGAATGCATAAAAAGGCCCAATAAATGAGAAGAGGATAACAATAACCCTTGTTTTTGATATAGTCGATGAGATAGATTTCTTTTAGAAAATAATATGTTGGGATACAGTGTATATGAGTCATTTGAGACATGACGTATAGTAAAGTGTAGTATGCCAGGAAGAAACAGGCAACTTTGGGTCTAAGGTTCCCAAAGCTTTCCTCCACTCTGTTCCAAAAAGAAGGTGAACTGAGGTGGACCTTGTTTTTTTTTTGTCCAGCAATTCCTGCGTTCAGAAATTTTGATACTTGAGGGAGAAGGTTCCTGATGGAGCAAAGTAGGAGAGGATCATTTAGCTTTTTTTTAAAAAAAACAGCTGGAACCCTGGCTTTACCTGACAGCTTCAGAAACACAAATGCCTGTTCACCAGGCATTTGTGGAGTGTACTCCACCAAGGACGAGAAATAATAATAATAATCCTTGCATTTGTTATAGCACCTTAGCACATCAGTGAGACGTCTCAAAGCGCTTAATAGAATATACTGTAAAATTAATTGACTGTATATTTTGTGGGAGAAACTTGGTAGCAAATCGCACACAGTGGTATCCTACAAACAGCCATAATCCAAATTTTTTTGAGGGATTATTACCCCCTGTAAAGCGATCCACCAAGTGACTAACAACCGGATTCTTATTTACTGCTAGGTAAACAGAGGCGTGTGGAGTAAGGAAGGTTTCGCCCTGCCTGGGAATCGAACCCGGGTCCTCTGGCTTGCGAGGTGAGTGCCCTAACCACTACCCTGCGGGACTCTATTGCGAGTACTTACAAAGCCCCTGGTGTACTGGTTCATGAGGCTGTTCTCACTGTTGAGAGCCCTGATGAAAGCTTCTTTTACAAACTGTGGTGGTGAGAAGTCAGGGAAGCCTTGCCCAAGGTTCACTACCTGATGTTGGCTGACAAGCTTTGTAATTTCCACCCTGAAGCCAACAGAAAACAACAATAACAAGTTGCATTTATATAGTGCCCTTCACACAGGGTAGCGTCCCGGAGCGCTTCACAGGAGGGTAGTCTGATAATGAGCTAAGGGGAGAGGGAGGGGAGGAGTGACCGTAAGCACGATCAAAAAGTAAGCTCTTTGGGTGGGATTTGAAGGTGGGGACGGAGGGGGCAAGGCGGAGTGATCGAGGGAGAAAGTTCCTGAGTTTCAGGGCGTAGTGGCTGAAGGCACGGCCACTGATGGTGGAGTGGAGGGCACAAAGGACAATTAGGAGGCTGGAGCCAGCCGAGAGGAGGCAGCAGGTGGTGGAATGGGGGCAAGGCAGGTTGCATAGGTAGGGAGGTGCGAGGGAATGAAGTGCTTTGAAAACGAATGAGAGGATCTTGAAATCGAGCAATTCGGTGATTGGGTGCCAATGGAGCCAGGCAAGGACCGGTGTGATGAGGGTACGGAATTTTGTGCAGTTGAGTATCCGGGCGGTGTAGTTTTGAATTAATTGGATTTTATGTATGGTAGAGCTCAGGAGACGAGCGAGGAGGGCACTGCAATAGACCCGCCAGAAACTGACGAAGGTGTGGACGACGGTTTCAGTTGCATCAGTTGTGAGGTATGGACGGAAGCGGGCAATGTGGCAGAGGTGAAAAAAAGCGGTCCTTGTTAGCGAATGGATGTGGGAAAGAAAGGAAAGCTGGGAATCGAACCCGACCCCTAAGTTGCACACGGGTTTGGAGAGACTGAGGGAGAGCCCAGGGAGATTGAAGAGTTCAGACCTACAGGAGAGACGTTGACGGGAGCCAAAGAGTATGCAGGAAATTTGCGCTCATCCAGACCTTGATGTCAAATCATCAAAAAAAGCTGACAGGATATCAGAGGACTGGGAGTCGCAGCTGGAGGAGGGGAAGAAATAGATTTGAGTGTCATCCGCATACATCTGGAAGTTGACCCCATTACCTGCAATGAGATCGCCGAGAAGGAGCATGTAGATGAGGAAAAGAAGGGGGCCAAGGATGGAGCCCTGGGTAACCCTACAGGTGACCAGGCGGGGAGAGAGGTAAAATCATTGGTCAAGATGAAGTGCTAGCGGTTGGTCAAGTAGGACTCAAACCATGTGAGTGCAGTCCCACTAAGGTGGATGAAGGAGGAGAGGTGGTGGAAGAGGATGGCGTGGTCGACTGTGTCGAATGTAGCAGGGAGGTGCAGGAGGCTGAGGAGGCTCTGGTCACATAGAGAGAGGGCATCATTTGTTACTTTGACGAGTGCTGGCCCTGTGCTGTGTGTTGGGTGGAGACCGGACTGGAGGGGTTCGAGTAGGGAGTGGAAGGCGAGGTGTGAACAAAGTTGGTTTGCAACCATGGGTTCCAGGGCATTGGCTAGGAAGGGCAGGGTTGATAGAAAAACCTGCCCAATAGAAAAAGCAGGCATTCCAACTGCAACAAGCAGACAGTTACTGCCCCCCTACTGAGTGTAGTTCTGTCGGGGGGGGGAGGAGAAGGAGGAATATCACACCTACCAAATATTTTTGTCCAAACCTTCAATCCTCCGAGCACTCTTTTGATTGGACATCTTTACCTACAAAAAAAATGGAACCCCGGGTTTTATTCCTTACAACCAAGGATTCACTGTTAAACTCGGGACATAAAACAGAATGGTTTTAGCTCCAGTTAAACTCCAGTTACACCCGTCCCATCTTTAACGTCCACCTGAACAGGCAGACGGGTCCTCAGTTTAGCTTCTTATCCGAAGGACAGGTTACATACTTGCTTGGTAATGTACCTAAACTGTCTGGGATTAAGTGAGCAAAGGCTTGTCCCTGTGGGGGAGAAGAGCACGCACTCCAACCCCATCCCAGACACGGATAAGCCAACAATATACCAAACTCCCAGCAGTTTGATTTGGATACTCTTAAGCAGGGAAATACCTTAGGTGCGGATAGTTTAATTGCATGAATAGCATGAATTGCATATCGCATGAATATAGTTTGGTGCTGAGTACCTTTCCTTTGCTGAAAATGAGCTCATCTTTCCCAAAAGCCGGGACGTGATTGATGTCCGTTCCCTCCGCTTGATCTTCTGGTATATGTACACATATAAATAAAACGACAATGTCTGTCTGCGCTTCAGTAAGGATCTCAATAACCGACTGACGTAGAGACATGATTTATACCTCATCGGAAAGGTGCGCTGGGAGTAACGTGGGCATATTTTCAGGTATCTCCTATCGTTCAGGAGTTATTTTCAGTTTCGCTGCAGTTACACCTGGCGGCCGCCGAGTCAAAGCGGCGCTGTGGCATCGTGGGTCACAGAGCGCCCACCTGTGTGTGCACACACTGCAGTTACATCTGCTGGCCGCGCCGGCTGACCGTGGCGCTGTGGCAACCTGCGTCACAGAGCCTGCACGTAGCCGAGCGGTGGGAACAAAATAAAGAACACAGACGAAGCTAAGCTGCGGCAACAACAACAGCATTACATTTTTAAAGCACCGAATCCTCCCACTGAGTCCTTCCGAGAGGAGTCCTCCCACAGGAGTCCTCCCGGATGAATATAGATAAAGATGAAATGTCTTTCTGTGTGTCAATCTACATTCCATATTGGATCCTTTGGTTGCAAGCGAAGAAATTCTGTCACTCAATCCACAACCGTTTGTGGGACAATTGGCTGCCGCGTTTCGCCCACAAAATATACAGTCAATTCACTTCACAATCTATTCTCTGAAGCGCTTTGGGACGTCTCAAAGCCATGATAAAGCTCTATATCAAATTGCAAGGATTATTATTATCATCATCCTTAAGACAACCCCACGCCTTCAATCAGAAAGCCTCTGGCAACCTTGGATTCCCAGCATCGATGAGAATTACAACACAGTTAGAGAACATTTAAATAATAATAATAATCCTTGCATTTGATATAGCGCTTTTCACGTCTTCTCAACGTCTCAAAGCGCTTCACAGAATAGACTGTATATTTTGTGGGCAAAGTGCAGCAGCCAATTGTCCCACAAACGGTTTAGTTGTACATTAGCATCTCTAGTTATACTTTAATGTTGCGGTCAGTGAATTGCATTCCAATGTCTTGATTTTATTAACATTAAGAAGGGTCTAACGCCATAGTGCAGACGAGCAACAAATCTCGAAAAGGTATCAGAGAAACAAGACATGGCAAACAGTGGTTAGATAATGATAATAATAATCCTTTCATTTGATATAGCGCTTTATCACATCTTCGACACGTGTCAAGCACTTCAAAGAGTATACTGGAAAGTGAATTGCGTGGAGGGCGCTATCTAATTGCAAGTTGTTATTGTATGTTCTCTGGTCACAGTCTCTGCGATCAATAGAAATAACGTCTCCCTATTTACTCTAACATCACCCCTTCAATTTATGTTTTAAAAAAGCTAAACCGTTGCAAGGAGTAAAAGTCACTTACGTTACTTGTGTGTAAAATATGGTTGACGAAGTTCCTATTGCTCCCTTTGACAACGTGTGCTATCCTCAACATATCAACAGCTGTACCAAGAACAAGATGGTGAAGACGACAACTTAAATACTGCCAGGGTGTGAGTCGAGTCAAATGACCATTACTTGGCATAAAACGTAAAGGTGTCATTTGAATAACAAACAACATGAAATTTGAAGCTCGACACTAAAATAACCCGATACGGAGACTGTCCAATACAGAAAACAGGCAATTCAGCTCAGCTATTCGGTGGCAGTTTATACCCTTCTGTCCCTTTCTCCTTCGTACGCGTAAACCTGGGTATATGTCGAGGAGCTATTCACCTGTGGGTTGACTGGTTTTTATAATTACCGTAAGATAATAATAAATAATAATCACCCTCGCATTGGAATAGCGCCTTCGCACGTCGTTGAGACGTCTCAAAGTGCTTCACAGGATTATACTGTGAAATGGAGTGACTGTGTTTTGTGGGTGAAACGTGGCAGCACAGCAGTGTCCCACAACCGGCCACGGAGTGAGTGATCAATTTTATTTGGGGGATTGTTGGCACTGGGTGGTGAGGGTGTGTGTTTGGGTCAGGGCGCGGTGTAGTCTGTGTGTGTGTGTGCGCGCGTGTCTCAAGACCCTTCTCTTCGGCCGTGCCTTTGGTCTCCCTCCCACCTCTCTGCCTTCCCTCAGACCTACCCCACCCTCCCCTGTGCTCGGCCCCGACACCTGACTGTTCAGCGCTTTGGGTCGTCCTCCTGACCTGAAAGACGCTCTATAAATGTCATTTTGTTGTTGTCGTGTGTCAGTGTGTGTGCTTGTGTCAGGGTGTGTGTGTGTGTGTGTCAGGGTGTGTGTGTGTGTGCTTGTGTCAGGGTGTGTTTGTGCTTGTGTCAGGGTGTGGGTGTGTGTGTGTGTCGGGGTGTGTCAGTGTGTGTGTGTCAGGTGTGTGTGTGTCAGGGTGTGTGTGTGTCGGGGTGTGTGTGTGTGTGTGTCAGGGTGTGTGTGTGTCAGGGTGTGTGTGTGTGTGTGTCGGGGTGTGTGTGTGTGTGTGTCAGGGTGTGTGTGTGTGTGTGTCAGTGTGTGTGTGTGTCAGGGTGTGTGTGTGTGTGTGTCAGGGTGTGTGTGTGTGTGTGTGTCAGGGTGTGTGTGTGTGCTTGTGTCAGGGTGTGTGTGTGTGCTTGTGTCAGGGTGTGTGTCAGGGTGTGTGTGTGTCAGGGTGTGTGTTTGTGTCAGGATGTGTGTGTGTGTCAGGGTGTGTCGGGGTGTGTCGGGGTGTGTCAGGGTGTGTGTGTATGTCAGGGTGTGTGTGTGTGTCGGGGTGTGTGTGTCAGGGTGTGTGTGTGTGTGTCAAGGTGTGTGTGTGTGTGTGTCAGGGTGTGTGTGTGTGTGTCAGGGTGTGTGTGTGTGTCAGGGTGTGTGTGTGTGTGTGTCAGGGGTGTGTGTGTGTGTGTGTGTGTGTGTGTTGTGGTCAGGGTGTGTGTGTGGTGTCAGGGTGTGTGTGTGTGTGTGTGTCGGGTGTGTGTGTCAGGTGTGTGTGTGTGTATGTGTGTCAGGTGTGTGTGTGTGTGTGTGTCAGGGTGTGTGTGTGTGTCAGGGTGTGTGTGTGTGTGTGTGTGTGTGTGTGTCAGGTGTGTGTGTGTGTGTGTGTCAGGGTGTGTGTGTGTGTGTGTCAGGGTGTGTGTGTGTGTGTCAGGGTGTGTGTGGTGTGTTGTGTGTCGGGTTGTGTGTCAGGGTGTGTGTGTGTGTCAGGTGTGTGTGTGTGTGTGTCGGGGTGTGTGTGTCAGGGTGTGTGTGTGTGTGTGTCAGGTGTGTGGTGTGTATGTCAGGGTGTGTGTGTGTGTCGGGGTGTGTGTGTCAGGGTGTGTGTGTGTGTGTGTCAAGTGTGTGTGTGTGTGTCAGGGTGTGTGTGTGTGTCAGGGTGTGTGTGTGTGTGTCAGGGTGTGTGTGTGTGTGTGTCAGGTGGTGTGTGTGTGTGTCAGGGTGTGTGTGTGTGTGTGTCAGGTGTGTGTGTGTGTGTCAGGGTGTGTGTGTGTGTGTGTGTGTCAGGGTGTGTGTGTGTGTGTCAGGGTGTGTGTGTGTGTGTGTGTCAGGGTGGGTGTGTGTGTGTCAGGGTGTGTGTGTGTGTCAGGGTCAGTGTCTGTGTGTGTGTGTCAGTGTGTGTGTGTGGGTGTGTGTGTGTGTGTGTGGGTGTGTGTGTGTCGGTGTGTGTGTGGGGGTGTGTCGGGCAGTCGCTTCACCTGAGTCTGTGCGGGGTGTGTGTGTGTGCTTGTGTCAGGGTGTGTGTCAGGGTGTGTGTGTGTCAGGGTGGTTGTGTCAGGATGTGTGTGTGTCAGGTGTGTGTGTGTCGGGTGTGTCAGGGTGTGTGTGTATGTCAGGGTGTGTGTGTGTGTCGGGGTGTGTGTGTCAGGTGTGTGTGTGTCTGTGTCAAGGTGGTGTGTGTGTGTGTCGGGGTCATGTGTGTGTGTGTCGGGGTTGTGTGTGTGTGTCAGGGGTGTGTGTGTGTCAGGGTGTGTGTGTGTCAGGG
The DNA here is from genome assembly GCF_018977255.1 of Callorhinchus milii. Lineage (NCBI taxonomy): Eukaryota > Metazoa > Chordata > Chondrichthyes > Chimaeriformes > Callorhinchidae > Callorhinchus > Callorhinchus milii. The sequence continues at coordinate 21,211,561 of NW_024704749.1, forward strand.
TGTGTGTGTGTGTGTGTGTCAGGGTGTGTGTGTGTGTGTCAGGGTGTGTGTGTGTGTGTGTGTCGGGGTGTGTGTCAGGGTGTGTGTGTGTGTGTGTGTCAGGGTGTGTGTGTGTGTGTGTCAGGGTGTGTGTGTGTGTGTCAGGGTGTGTGTGTGTGTCGGGGTGTGTGTGTCAGGGTGTGTGTGTGTGTGTGTCGGTGTGTGTGTGTGTGTCGGTGTGTGTGTGTGTGTGTCGGTGGGTGTGTGTCGGTGTGTGTGGGTGTGTGTGTCGGGCAGTAGCTTCACCTGAGTCTGTGCGGTGGGGTCTGGGCTGACAATCACTCGCGCGCTCCTGTCCGCGCGCACTCAGGCCGCGCCCCCCCCCCCCCCGGGGGAAGCCTGTGTGAGAGACACCAGCGCGGGGCGGGGCGCGGGGCGCGGGGGGGGACCGTTTATCCGAGACACGCGCGGCCCCGGGACACCAACATCAGCGGACCCACAGCAACATGGCGGCCGCCGCGGTAACGAGACCCTGAGAGAGCGACAGACAGACACACACACACACACACAGAGAGAGAGAGTCCCGACTTCAGGCCTCGGCCCGAGGGAGAGAGACTCGGGACCAGGCCCCGGCTTTAGGCCCAGGCTCCGGGGAGGCAGAGGGCGAGGCTCCGGCCCCCGACACCGCGGACAGAGAGAGAGAGAGAGAGAGGGGCGGAGGGGAGAGGCCCCCCCGGGGTCTCCCACACACACACACACAGCGGCCCGGCCCAGAGGTAAACAATATCAGGAAATAATGTTATCGTAATTGTTAGGTCGATTTCATGCCTTTTCGGCGTCGGGCGCGGAGCCGTGTCCTCGAGCCGCAAAAAATAACACAGTCACTACACTTTACGGTGTGTTCCGCGAAGCGAAGACGGGATGAGGCGCTGTAATCAAATGCAAAGATGATGATGATGATGATGATTATTTGCAGTGTGATTGCCTTTTTTTTTACACACACCCCGCGATTTGTGTTGTGGCAAATTGAAAGGGAAAGGCAAGAAAACCGACGGTTCTGGTTGTGTGGAGAGTGATCACAGTACATTGATCGTGATTCATCACACAGGCTCTGCAGGATTTTACTGTGAGTGTAATAATAATAATAATAATCCTTGCATTTAATATAGCGCTTTTCACGTCTTCTCGACGTCCCAAAGCGCTTCACAGAACACACTGTAAAGTGAATTGACTGTATATTTGTGGGCGAACGCGGCAGCCAATTGCGCACAGCAATGTCCCACAAACGGTCGTGGATTGAAAATGATCAATTTATTATTGTTTTTGGTTTTGGAAGGATTATTATTAGGCTCTGTGTGGAGTAAGGAAACTTGCCCAAGGTTTCGCCCTCTGCCTGGAATTGAACTCGGGTCTCTCACTTGCAAAGCGAGTGCTCTAACCACTGAGCTACAGGAATCCACTAAGATGTGTATTTGTGAGAGAAAGTGGTAAGACAATTTGTCACCCCACCGCCCCCCCCTCCAGCAATGTCCCACAAACAGCCATTGAGTGAGCGATCAATTTTATTTGGTGGATTCTGGCTGGGACACCGGGAGAGAGAGAGAGAGAGAGAAAACTCCCTTCTCTTTTCCACTAGTGCTGTGGGATCTTTGACGTCCACCTAAACCGGCACAGATAGGATCTCGGTTCAACAGCTCATCCAAAAGGCGGCACATCAACAATGCAGAGCTCTCTCACCGCTACAGTATCCAGCCTAGAATGTTAGTTCTGTCTTAGGGCTCCAATAATAATAATAATAATAATAATCCTGGCATTTGATATAGCGCCTTATCATGTCTTCGAGACGTCTCAAAGCACTTCACAGGATATACTGTAAAGTGAATTGACTGCATAGTTTGTGGGCAAAATGTACAACATACAACTTTCTAACCCAGAACGTAAAAGTGCTACTGTACTAACTGAGCCAACTTAGCACAAAAGAGTTTCAGCACCTGTGGCCAAGAAGAGTTCTGATCTGGATCCACTGATGTAGCTCTCTTCATAACTTATCATGTTGACTACTGGGGGGGAGGGGGGGAGAAAAGAGAGAGAGATTTGTCTTGTTCATTTAAAATTCGTTATGTAAGGGAGCTGGGAGCATGTTGTTCAGAGACAGCAAGTTCTGGGGAGACTCAAAGATGTTTATTATTTTTCTGAGAAATTGGCAGCTTGTTATTTGGTCAATCTATCTACAACTGTTTGTGGGACACTGCTGTGCGCAATTGGCTGCCATGTTTCGTCCACAAAATACATAGTCAATTCACTTCACAGTATATTCTGTGAAGCTTTTGAGACGTCTCGAAGATGTGATAAGGCGCTATATCCAATGCAATGATTATTATTAGTTTATCGAGACTGGCATTGAGCTGAGAATCCTCACCTTGTCTAGTGTTAAAACGACATTGTTAATGTGTGGAGATGATGTCAGCAAGGGAGAGAGATGACTCCTAATGTTTTCGAGTATTTTTCATCTCTTCAGTATTTTTGTTTTTTACTTACCATATTATCTATCTTTGGCAAATAACATCAGCCTTCTCATAAGGGGAGACTGTTGTAACTCGAGGAGTCCCTTTATTCTGTTCATGTAAATAGAAGGTTGCATTTCAAGCAGTACTGAACCTTGCCCTGTGATACTTCCTGCTCGCGTGACTGAAACATTGGGAATCAGATTCCACAGGTTCATGGCCGGTCCCACAATGAATCACCACAAAAGGTATTAGCGTCAGAGCCTTTATAGCACAGGGAATTTTTATTTGGAAATTGTCAGGAAAGGGGTTTTTCTGTACTGACTGGAAATCTGTTGTTTCCCGAGTCCCCCCTCCCCCTATTATTGCAGTAAAATCAAATACTCAGAAGATTTACATCCCAGCTGTTTACTGTCCCACCAGCTCTACCCTCACGCACACACGCTTATTATAGTTAATGAGTACTATCCCCACAGCCCAGGCAGATAGACTTCCAGTTCCTTGTTCTGAGTTAAAAAAAATTATCTTGCCCCACTATACCTCTGTAATATCTGCCGATGCTACTCTCCTGTACCCTCTGCTTTACCAAAAGTCTCCAGCACTTTTCTCCCTCCTCTGGAACTCTCCCCAAATGCCTTTGCTTTGAGCCCACTCTTTCTGCACCTCAAACCCTCTTTAAAAATTATTTTAATTGTGCCTTTGGTCAACTACCTCAAACTCGCCCTCCTTCCTTCCCTGCTCAGTTGATCCTCATTGTTTATTTCTTAAGTCTAGAGCTTCGCATCCCAGCTGTTTACTGTCCCACCAGCTCTACCCTCCCGCACATACGCTTAATATAGTTTTAAACTGATCCTGTAGTTTTATGGCTAGTGTAACATTAACAAAATATTTTTAAACTTATTGAAAATACCAGCTGTTTGTTGCTACAAATGTCATGGAAGGCACATAGCCCATACACACGCAACCATTGTGTAGAGATACTAAAAAACAATAAGTTCAAGGCAAGGTCCTCAGACAGACTTTAAATTGTCACGACTGTAGATTGAAAGAGGAAAGTTTAGCTGCATTTTGGGATTAACATTTTGAAGGCTTTGTGGAGGTTGGAGCCAGCTGGCAGTCAGACTGTCTGAAATGAGAGGAAGTTCCATTGAAAACTTCTTCGTCGGGTCAGATGATGGCTTCACTGCACTGCACTCCTTTGCCAAGCATTGTGCATGGAATTGTTCTAAGAAGGTGTGTGCTTCAGCCCATTGCACCGACAGAAGTCAAGGTCTTCAGTTTTGAGGTGTGGTGCCCAGTCATCCTGTTTGTCTCAGCTTTATGAAGTTCAAGAGCCACTGGGTGTTTTTTATTCTCCTAGCTTCCCCCAGACGTATTTGAGTTTTAGTTTTTAAAGACTGTATCCCTGACGGATGTGGGTAAATTTGGGGAAGTGGGGAAGACGTCTCATGTAGGTGCAGTTTATGGGCTCTGGGCTACTACCCTGCATGAGGGGTGCCATATAAATGCAACTTGTTGTTTAGTGTACTGTGTGATTCAGTTCCTTTACCACGTTTGAAATGAGCCTTTGAGAGGAGGGAGTCACTTCAGTCTACATGAAACAGGCCTGCGCAAGTGCCCAACCCCGGCTGACTGGTCCATCTTCTCACTGTGGCAGTGCAGTCAATTTACAGGGTTGGGAAGGGAGGAAGAGTAGCTTAAAAGCAACTCCTCCCTAGAAATCCCAAAGAGCCTCCCGTGCAGACGAGGGTCAGATAAAACACCAATTGAAAGGCTGTAAGGTTAGGATGGAACAAAGCTTAAAATTGCCTGCGTTTCCTGGCTTTTTAAACGGAGCCTATTTGAATCCATAGTCCTCTTTCCCTCTGATTTATTTCTGTTCCTTTCAATTCTGTAAATCCGCCTGTAATCGTGCTATCCGGAATTGCATGAAATTGGCAGCTACTCGGAGTGCTGCGTCACATGTAAGTAATATTCAAGATCAGTAGCTGCAAGTGATCTAAGAGCCGAGTTGGAAGACAGTCACTTTAATTCACTTCAGGGATGGGAGAGGACCAAGGATGGCGTTATAGTGTAATATTGCAGTCAAATGGATCAGGGCCTTATCTCCACCCTCCCCTAAACACCAGTTGGATGCAGGATTCTCACTTCCACATGGAGGGCTGTTTTATTATAATAATAATAATACTCGCATTTGATATACCGCCTTATCACGTCATCAAGACGTCTCAAAGCTCTTCACGGAATATACAGTAAAGTGTAGTGATTGTGCATTTTGTAGGCGAAATGTGGCAGCCAATTGCGCACAACAGTGTCCCACAAACAGTCGTGGATTAAGTGACAAAATTATTATTATTTTCTGAAGGAATAATTATCCCCGGAAAAGCGATTTGCCAATCGACTAACAACCAGGTTCCTGGATAAACAGAGGCGTGTGGTGTAAGGAAACTTGCCCAACATTTCGCCCTGCCAGGAATCAAACCCAAGTCCTCTCGCTTGCGAGGCGAGTGCTCTAATCACTAAGCTACAGGACTCCATGGAATGTAACATTTAAACTGATGCAATAAGCCAGACCAGTGTAAGTACACACTGCTTATGGGTCCCTCATAGTGAGGAAATAACTTTGCATTTTTATAGCACCTTATCATGGTCTCTAACCAGTTGCAGCTGGTGCCTCAGTGTTTGTCTGCAGTTCATGTCCTGTGGTATTTGTGAGAGATAAACTGATCTCTTAACATTTGAATAACCTATAACAACGAATGAGCATTTATATAGCGCCTTATTACGTTGGAACGTCTCAAAGAGCTTCCCACTTAGTTACTATCCAGTGACTGTATTTGTAGACAAACACAGTAGAGACCTGTAATGTTACCCCGGGTGAAGGGCGTTATATAAATGCAAGTTGTTGTTGTTAAATTGTCATAAGGTAAATGGTCAATTGATCATATTTTGAATGCAGTAGTAAGATTTGGGTTATAAAAGACCTGTTTGAGATTTTAAAGCTCACCGTCCGGCGTGGAGGGCGCTATATAAATCCAAGTTGTTCTTGTTGTTAATTAATTAATACCCTTGTTCAAAGCTTTTGCAATCTGATGACATCATGTAGTCGTGTTTCTCACCTGTCATTGAACTGACAATTATAGATTGTATTGATCTTCCTGAGACTCTGATCCTAAACCCTCTCTGACCTGCTGACTCCCCACAAACCTGCCCTCTCCCTCCATTCGTCAGACTCCGACCTGCTCCGTGTCTCCTGCCCGACCCGCCCTACCATCAGTGGCCGGGCTTTCAGCCTCTCTGCCCCCACACTCTGGAACTCCATCTCACGGTCCCTTTGCCTCGCTTCCTCCCTCGCCTCCTTCAAGGCCGGTCTCAAGACCCTTCTCTTCAATTGTGCCTTTGGTCTCCCTCCCACCTCTCTGCCTTCCCTCACCCCTACATCACCCCTCCCCCATGCTCGGGCCCCGACAGCTGACTGTTCAGCGCTTTTAGACGTCCTCCCGACCTGAAAGGCACTCTATAAATATAATATAATAAGGAAGAGGCTCCATGAATTTATTTTTATTAATTTTGGTCTGACACTTGAGGACATCCATCACCGTGCTTAAGAGTAATCCAAACCAAGTTGAGATTTCCATGCATCTCACCTACACATGGAAATCCAGGAGATAGATTGTTGGACTGGAATGCTCTCTCTCTCCCTCCCTGAAGTGACGCATCCTGCTTACCTAATTCCTGAAAGTATTAGGCGCAGGTAGGCAAGAACCAAGGCTTGGGGATCCCAGGGTGTGTGTTGCGGTAACTGCTGGAATCTAACCATCTGAAACTGCATAGCTTGTCATTGATATTGCTTGGCGGCAAGGTTTCCCGCTGCTTGTTCAGCTGGGACCACCCTACCTAGCTGGACAAGCAGTGGGCTGCACAAACAAATCCAACCTCTTGCCCAAACAGTGAGACCTTGTAAAGACTTGTAAGATATTAGTCTGAGCACCACCCACTCATTCTCAATACCGTTTGTTGACTACTGTACTTCTCGAGAGGTAATGTGTTTCACTAAATACCAGCATGTTTGTCTGGACAGACAGAAAGCAAACTAAGCTCATCTGAAATTCTGGCCCCAGCAAACTAAGCTCATCTGAAATTCTGGCCCCAGGGAGACACAATTCTCAAACCCGGCAAGTGAATCAAGTGGATTATGACATTTCAATTAAAATGAAATGAATGGTGTTTCTCTCTCTCTCTCTCTCACTTCATTGTTTGAGAATTTTTACTTTACAATTCTGCGGTCAGAGTAGAAAATTGCCATCAATTAAATCTTGATTGATCTCTGCCAGATAATTCAGAGATGTCATTAAAGTCTCGATGCAAAAAATCTTACAATCGAATGCTATGTTCAGGCAGGGTGAAGGGCTGTGCCATGCTTAATGCCTTTCACACAAATCTCCAGAACAAAAGCTCCCTAAACTGCCTTTTATGGGAATTGCTTTTGGATACAGGATCATAAATTCCAAAGCCTTCACCACCCTCTGACACAATCTAACCTGTGAGTCACTTGAGCAATTGTTTTCTGCAAAGCTTAAATGTTGTAAGTCTTCTGTTGATCCCGGAAACAGTTTCTATGGCGCGCTTGCTCGCTATAGATGATGAGTGCTTTCTAATCTCTGCTCCTCTCCTGAAGCTAGTGTCTGGGTGTGCTAGGCGTGGGGACTTATTCAGCCTCCAGGAGTCAGTCACTGGCTAACTATCTGACACTAAGTGACTCGGCCACTTTCTCATGTGTTTCCATTTATTTTCAGTGACGTCGGCCGTTCCTATGGAGCTAGGAGAAAGCGAGGTGCCCAGAGTTGGTGGGATGAAGCACAAAGGGCCGTCTGCTTGACACCCCTGGAGTCTGATTACCGATAACCAACAGCGTGAGTACAGCAGGGAACACAGCACACAGTGTCATTGCCAAACTGGAAAATGAAATGTTGTATTTTCCTCTCCTGTTGCACTCCCCACACCTCCCCGCTTGTTTCCGGTCCAAACCCCTGGTCTTTCCGTGTAATTTTGTATATTCTTCCGTCATTTCACCCCTAACCGCTGAAACTCCCTCCCTCTATCCCTCCACCTCGCTGCCCCTATCTAGCGTTAAATCCCACTTTAAAACCTACCTGTTCGACCGTGCTTACGGCCACTTTCCCCTTCGCCCTTCCTTGCTCAGCGACCAACTTCAATGGTCACTTAGTAATAATTATCCTTGCGTTTGACACAGCACCTTATCACGTCGTTGATGCATCTCAAAGCACTTACCCCAGCAAAGCGATCCATCAATTAACTAACAAACGGGTTCCTACTTACTACTAGGTAAATAGAGGTGTGTGGAGTAAGGAAGCTTGCCTAAGGTTTTGCCCCACCCGGGAATCGAACCCGGCTCTGCTCAGTTACAAGGTGAGCGTGCTAACCACTACTCTATAGGACTCCACTGTGTAGCAAAAACGTTCTTAATAGTCTCTGCTTGAAAAGGTTTCTTCTGTCCTCCTCCAACCTCTTCCAGTGAGAATCCTACTGTGTTGCTTCTAAACTTACAACTAATTAAGTTTTCATAGAATCTATCCACACAAGTATTCCAATCGTATTTCGGTCGTAGGCTTGGAAATTCCACCAACCTTTTAATAGTAATTCTTTCCAAACTCGCTTGTGCATGCTCTTTCTATTCTGAACTCCGTTAATGTCATTTTACTCGCAGATGTTCTGTGAAATTGCAGAAGCTTATCTGTAGATTCAAGCAGTTATTTTATATGGGGAACAAAAAAAAGTATTTCTTAATTCTCAGAAGTATTGAAAGGGGAAAAAGACAGATGACTAAGCCTGTGCTGATTCATTTAATCATAGACAATCCTGGCCTCTGTGATTTCAGTCAGAAGAGCCCTAAGCTAACCCAGCGTGTGTGAAACTATCCTACAAAACAGGCTGCTATAGAACGCAAAAGAAGCATATATGAACAGCGGACAAAGAAAAATAAAGAATCCCATTGGGGCAGTGGAGTCCTGTAGCTCAGTGGTTAGAACACTCACCACGCAAGTGAGAGGACCTGGGTTCGATTCCCAGCAGGGTAAAATGCTAGAAAAGTTTCCTTACTCCACTTTTGTTTACTTAGCAGTAAGTAGGAACCCGGTTGTTAGTTGAATGGTGGATCGCTTTTTCAGGGGTTATAATCTCTTCAAAACAAAATATAAATAAAAAAAATCACTCAATCTACAACTGTTTGTGGGACACTGATGTGAGCAATTGGCTGCTACGTTTCGCCCACAAGATATACTGTCAATTCACTTTACAGTATATTCTGTGAAGCACTTTGAGACATCTCGGCTTTATACAAATGTAATGTTGTTGTCTCGAAGACGTGATAAGGGGCTGTAACGAATGCAAGGATTATTATTTGAATGAATTGTTGCATCTCAAAGGTTGAACTCACTAAGTATGTTAACATTTGTTCAGCCAGTTTAGTGACTAACAACCGGAAGAAGAAACGAGTAGCCCCTACACAATGAGCAACAGGAAAACCTTTCCAAGCTCTGAGTCACTTTCCCAAAATATAACCTGAAAGATCTTGTATTGCTATTTTCCCGTGAATAGTTTCAGTGGCTAAAAACATTGTTGTCAGATAACATCCAGTCTAGAGGGAATTCTCTCTCTCTTACCCCCCCCCCCCCCCCCAGCCCCTTAATAGTTAATAGAATGGGGAGAGGGGGAGGATTGACTAAACGATTTCCTGTAATCCTCTGAATCAGCTTGTGCTCATTTCTGTTTACTCAGTGAGGAAAAGCTTTCAACCTGGTCTTGGTTTGGGGCCAGCTATAAAATATCTGTTTAAGCAAGGAAGTTAGGAGACAGACAGATAAAGGAACAGCGCTGAGCACATGATGGATGTTGTTCGAAATACTTCTGAAAACAACCTCTTTGACCGTGCCCTCGATCACTTTCTCTCGCCCCCCTTCCACTGTGTTCTACAATGTGGAATCCCATAGCGTAGTGGTTAGCTAGTTCTCCTCGCAAGCGAGATGACCCTAGTTCAATTAGGTAAGTTTCCTTACTCCACAGGCCTCTGCATACCTAGTGAACTTTTTTCGATAGTCGATTGGCAGATTGCTTCCGGGGGTAATAATCCCTCAAAAAATAAATTGATTTGGTCACTCAATCCACTGCTGCCTTGTGGAATACTACTACACCACAAAATACACAGTCAATTCCCTTTACAGTATATTCTGTGAAGCACTTTGAGATATCTCAACGACGTGATAGGGGCTAAATCAAATGCAAAGACTATTATTATAAATAAAAGGTGAAAGCTACACTGGGTGAGGGGGGATATGGCAATAGTTACTTGCCAGCCTTTTGAATGGCAGGAACTGAGCAGGAGAGAAATAGTTAAGGAAGGAAATGCAGGACGCCCACACTGGCAGAGGTTTGGGTTTGTAAAATCAGACTAAGATTAGTGTTAAAAAAAAGTTAAAATGAACTAACAAACAGCTCAAAGTCATCACTTCTAGAGATTGGGTCACCACTGACATCACTCTCACATGGTAAATCGTGCATCCTGTGTGGGAATGTCTTCTCTCCCTGATTCTGTTGAGAGCTAAAATTAGCGGAAGAATATTTATCGGTAATTTTGAAAGCTCTTGTGATAAACGGTGCTCTCTGTCCCAGCAAACCGGTATTGTGGTTGTGAACTTAGTCACAGAAACATAATGTCAGTCACTGTGATCGGGATCACTTCTCTGGTTCCAAACAGGGTCTCCTCCTGTGGTCCTGAATCTGAGCTTCGCTCTTTATGGTTTACTGGGTTCTCCTTTTCTGTTCTGTTTTTCTTGTACATCTCAAGACTTTCCAGTTTGCCCGCACCATCGGTCATCATCCCATCCCCTCCCCTCTCAAATTCAATCCCTAGTTCGGGTGCAAACCATCGACTGTACAGCCAGCGCCTTGGGACGTCCTCCTGACATGAAAGGCGCTATATAAATGCAATTTGTTATTCTTTTAATTTGCATTGTTCGCTGTTACTGAGACACGTGGAGTCTTAGGGGTTTCTACGAGAGACTTTGTTTGCTGGGAATTTTGACTGATTGAACAGAACTTCAGATCTTTATGGTGTGACCTGTTCAGTAAGGTGTGTGCGTGGTGGGTGGGAGAGGCACTGAGACAGGGGTCCTGAGTATCTTACATTTTATTAAGCCATTGAAGCAATTTTACCACTGTTTTAAAGTGACTCCTGGGCCAAGTGTGATCTGCCACTGGCTGCTGGAGTTCTTGGCAAAGGGGAGGCTTACATTGAAAGTGCAAATGCTGGACATTGTTAAAACTTTAATCCAAGTTGTAAACTTGTTGCACAACATGATAGCGTTGCTGTGTTCGTTTTCTATTCGTGAAGCAGGGAGTAAGGGCATGCGCACACTTATACCTGTGTCTACTTGTGCGTATCACAATAATAATAATAATTCCTGCATTTGATATAGCGCCTTATCATGTCTTTGAGACGTCTCAAAGCACTTTCACAGAATATATTGTCAAGTGGATTGACTGTACTGTATCTTGTGGCAAACGCGGCAGCCAATTGCGCACAGCAGTGTCCCACAAACACAAACAAAATTGAGTGAACACGTTTTTTTTGAGCGATTATTACCCCCGGAAAGCGATCCACCAATCGGCTAACAGCCGGGTTCCACATGCATCGTGTGGTGTGTGTTTGTGTGTGTTTTGTTGTGTTGTGCATGTACCTCTGTTGCTCCACCTCAGTGAGGTTCACAGCGGGTATTTATGCCAATCTAGTTCATCATTCACTTCATTCTGTTGTTTGGATGCAGGGCACTGGCCACCGACTTTCTTCTTATTCAGTCGGAATAAAAGCTTACGTTCGGCATTGAGCGATGAGGGCAAATGTCAGTCCAGCTGCGTAGCTGCGGGTCGTGGGAAAATTCTCAGGATTGTGAAAAAGGGAATCTGGGATAAACTGTGGCCTTTCAGCCGCTCTCATTAGCCCACTGGTAAAAGCCAGGCAGAATGCCTGTCGAAATAGCTAATGTTTAAGCTTCTTCACTCAGATAGCCTCTTTGAATTTGATCCAAACTCTACAAGAGTTCAGTGTCACATGAGACCGAGGACATTCGGGATTCTCACCAGCTGTGCAATTCATCCGTGCTCTCAGGGGAGTGGGTGTGTGAAGGATGTGCTTGGAGACTGCTGGAGAGACACAGAAATGTCAGCTCACTGAGCCAGAGGGGAATTGTTCTTTCCTGTTCCCACTGTTTGTGCCAGGCAATCGCTTTCTGTACTCCTTTCCCTAACTGACCAGACAGACGCATTTGCTGCCATGGTACTCTTTTCGTTCCTCCCACCCCGTGCAACCTTGTCACCCGAGGGATAGAGTGACTTCTCTGTTACAAACTGGCCATCGTGCTCCTAACTCAGCACCTGACGTCAAATCCACACCCAGCTGAGTTAGGTGGGCAATGATTTAAAAAGAGTTCTCTTCTCCCCAGTTGCATTTTCTTTCTGTATCTGAGGCAGCAGACATCCAGAGTCCTGATACTTAAGGCAAATTTAGCTGCCCACATCAGTGCAGTGGACCTTGCCTTTTCCTGGGGGATTTCATAAGTCTATCAGGGTGGGGGGAGTCACATGGCATGTGGTGCTGAGCTTTGGCTTCCGCAGCGGTGCAAACATTCGGTACTTTGGGAGATCAATAGCTCTCATCACTTGCGTTTGTCACCAAAAGGGAACTTTGGTAAGTTTCCTTACTCCACACGCCTCTGTTTACCTAACAGTAAATAGGAACCCGGTTGAGAGTCGATCGGCGCGTCGCTTTCCGGGGTAATAATCCCGTCCCCAAAAAACTGTTCACTCAATCCACGACCGTTCGTGGGACACTGCTGTGCGCAATTGGCTGCCGCGTTTCACTCACAAAATACACAGTCACTCCACTTTACAATATATTCTGTGAAACGCTTTTGAGGCGCCACGTCGTGGCATCTGCTCTGTCTGCAATAACTCGCTCAAAAACATTGCTGGGGTTGTTTAACACCGTGTCACGTTATCGCCGCTGACGCTGTTCCTCTGGTTTGGCCGCAGGTCCACAATGATTCCAGTGACAGAGTTACGGTATTTTGCCGACACCCAGCCCGCCTACCGCATCCTGAAGCCGTGGTGGGACGTGTTCATGGACTACATCTCCATCGTGATGCTGATGATCGCCGTGTTCGGGGGCACGCTGCAGGTCACCCAGGACAAGATGATCTGCTTACCCTGCAAGTGGGTTCTGAACAAGTCGTGCGTGGAGCCCTTCCAGAAGCTAACGTCCAAGCCCATAGTCACCGAGTACCTGAATTCGTCCATTCCCCCGTCGGACACCTTCCCGACTCTCCCCACTGGCATCAAGTACGACCTGGACAGACACCAGTATAACTACGTGGACGCCGTCTGCTACGAAAACGAGCTTCACTGGTTCGCCAAATACTTCCCGTATCTGGTGCTGCTGCACACGCTCGTGTTCCTGGTGTGCAGCAACTTCTGGTTCAAGTACCCCCGAACCAGTTCCAAACTGGAGCATTTCGTGTCCATCCTCCTCAAGTGCTTCGACTCCCCTTGGACGACGCGGGCGCTGTCCGAGACGGTGGTGGAAGAAAGCGACCCCAAGCAGTCCTTCGGCAAAATGAACGGCTCTGTGGCCAAGAAATCTTCCACGGCCAGCGAGGACGTGGAGGCCAGCGTGCCCATGCTGCAGAGGACTAAGTCCCGGATCGAGCAGGGAATTGTGGATCGCTCGGAGACTGGGGTTCTGGACAAGAAGGAGGGGGAGCAGGCCAAGGCGCTGTTCGAGAAAGTCAAGAAATTCCGCACCCACGTGGAGGAAGGGGACATTGTTTACCAGCTGTACATGAGGCAGACGATTATCAAAGTCATGAAATTCGCTCTTATTATTTGTTACTCAGCGTATTATGTGGATGATATAAAGTTCGACGTGTCTTGCGAGGTGGACATCAAGAACCTCACGGGCTACAGCGTGTATCAGTGCGCCCACCCGTTAGCCACCCTCTTCAAAATCCTCGCCTCCTTCTACATGAGTCTGGTCGTGGTGTACGGACTGATCTGCGTCTACACGCTCTGGTGGATGCTGCGTCGCTCGCTCAAGAAATACTCCTTTGAGTCCATCCGCGAAGAGAGCAGCTACAGCGACATCCCCGACGTGAAGAACGACTTTGCCTTCATGCTCCACCTCATCGACCAGTACGACCCGCTCTACTCCAAGCGCTTCGCTGTCTTCCTCTCCGAGGTCAGTGAGAACAAGCTGCGGCAGCTGAACCTCAACAACGAGTGGACTCTGGAGAAGCTGAGGCAGAGGATCATGAAGAACTCGCTGGACAAACTGGAACTGCATCTCTTCATGCTGAGTGGCATCCCCGACACCATCTTCGACCTGACTGAGCTGGAGGTCCTGAAGCTGGAGATGATCCTGGATGTGACTATCCCTCCCATCATTGCCCAACTCACCAACCTCAAAGAGCTGTGGCTCTACCACACGCCGGCCAAGATCGAAGCGCCGGCTCTGGCCTTCCTGAGGGAACACCTGAAGTCCCTGCACATCAAGTTCACCGACATCAAGGAGATTCCCTTGTGGATCTACAGCCTGAAGAACCTCGAGGAGCTCCACCTGACGGGCAACCTGAGCGCCGAGAACAACCGCTACATCGTGATCGACGGCCTGCGGGAGCTCAAGTGCCTGAAGGTGCTGAGGCTGAAGAGCAACCTGACCAAGTTGCCTCAGGTGGTGACAGATGTTGGGGTGCACCTGCAGAAGCTCTCCATCAACAATGAGGGCACCAAGCTGATGGTGCTGAACAGCCTGAAGAAGATGGTGAACATGACGGAGCTGGAGCTGATCCGCTGCGATCTAGAGCGCATCCCCCACTCCATCTTCAGCCTCCACAACCTGCAGGAGATCGACCTAAAGGACAACAACCTGAAGACCATCGAGGAGATCATCAGCTTCCAGCACCTGCGGCGACTGGTCTGCCTCAAGCTGTGGTACAACCACATCGCCTACATCCCCATCCAGATTGGCACACTCACCAACCTGGAGAGGCTCTACCTGAACCGCAACAAGATCGAGAAAATCCCTGCTCAGCTCTTCTACTGTCGCAAGCTGCGGTACTTAGATTTGAGCCACAACAACTTGACCTCGATACCACAGGACATTGGATTCCTCCAGAACCTACAGTACTTTGCCGTCACTGCAAACAGGGTGAGTTTGTGCACAATCTTTCCATTGTGTTGTTTCTCCCCTGCCTTTTGCCTTTGCTTCCCCTGCCCATCACATGTTGTTTCTCTGTTTAGGTTCTGATTGTAAATGAATCCTTCAGCAAGGACCCTTAGGGTTTTGGCTTGCAAGATTAATAGGTACTGAGTAGGAACATTCCCTGCCCCCCCAGTGACTGGTCTGCCTTTCCAAGTCCTGCCGATGAGCCAGGCTGGGCTGTGTTGTCATCAGCATGCCCTGGAAAACTGCGGACCCGCCCAGATCCATTCTGATCTTCCATTGCAAAACATGTCGCCCGCAAAATATACAGTCACTCCACTTTACAGTGTATTCTGTGAAGTGCTTTGAGACGTCTCAATGATGTGATAAGGCGCGATATCAAATGCAAAGATTATTATTATTATGTCACCTTGGCTTGGGGTAATAATCCCTTTCAAAAAGAAATGTGGTCACTCAATCCACGACTGTTTGTGGGATGCTGCTGTGCGCAATTGGCTGATGCGTTTCGCCCACAAGATATAATCAATTTACTTTTCTGTGAAGCGCTTTGAGACGTCTCGAAGACGTGATAAGGCACTATATCAAATGCAAGGATTATTATTATTATTAATATTATTATGTCACCTTGGTTTGCACAGAGGTAAACAGGTGCTGTTTAAACTCCTCACCTCCAACTTGTGCTCAATGTTGATCTTGTTTCCTCTCCGATCGCAGATCGAGACGCTGCCGCCCGAGCTCTTCCAGTGCCGTAAACTGCGCACGCTGAACCTGGGCAACAACTGCCTGCAGTCCCTGCCGTCGCGGGTGGGGGAACTGGCCAGCCTGACGCAGCTGGAGCTGCGAGGGAACAGACTGGAGTGTCTCCCCGTGGAGCTGGGCGAGTGCCGGCTGATGAAACGCAGCGGACTGGTGGTGGAGGACGACCTCTTCAACACGCTGCCCTCCGAGGTCAAGGAGGGGCTGTGGAGAGCGGACAAGGAGCAAGCCTGAGGTTGAGTCGCGCGCTCGTGTGTATGTAAACGAAGAGAGGGGGGAAAAAGACCTTCCTTGCCGAGTTTTTCAGAGCCTGCCGTCTGTCTGCCGCGTAGGGATGCCGGGCGGAACCGACCCACCGTTCTGTGATGGAGCGAAGACGTACGTCTGTCTGTCTGTCTCTCCGGCCGCTCCTCCTGCAGGAGCTGAACCCACGCTGCCGGGAGGTCAGAGAATCACTTAAGAAACTAGGTCCGGTTGCAAGGACTTGCTGCAATGCACACTTCTGCTTTCACGAATCACAAACAAGCTAATATTTTACAGCCAAACGACACTCCACACAGACTGCGACTGTTGATGATGATGATGATGCCTTGTATTTATTTCGCCCGTCGCTCTAACCGGGACTAAACTGTGTATGTGCCGTGCCGTAAAGCGGGCAGTACCGTCTTGTTGCATGAATCGATCTCCGCAACCACCACCCTCTCCCTCCACTCCCCCCACATTCCTTTTAAAGAAAAAATAATCCTTTTTGGGGGTCAAGAAATATTCATTTCAAGTTGGAAGCTGTTTTTTTTATTTTTTAAAAAGAAGATAAAAACTTGATAGAATTGGGGCTCATTCCCCCCCCTCCCCCCAATGTGTGTGCGCCAGATGCCAGATGGATTCTAATCGCCTGTGCGGTCACATTGCCAGTGTGAGAGAGAGAGACAGAGACAGCGCAGGGGGGCGAAGCATTTACATCGAAAGCTATCCAGTGTAGCCAGTAGTCTCTGGGAACAATACCCTGCAATTTGGAGATGATTTAAATTCCTGAGGACTGGAGGGATTTTCTTTTATATGCAGCATATATAATAGTTTGATTTGAAAGCGCCTCTCAGTTGGGAGCTCCCAGCCAAATATTTTTAGTTCTTGGAAAACCAACCACAGCAGTCTACAGCACTTTGTCTCTCCCCCCCACCCCTTCTCCTCCCACACCATGACTCAGTTGGTAAAGTCACTGGCAAAACAGCCATAGCTTAGAAGGTCCCAGCCTCAATGCCCGGCAGAGCAGTTAGCTAATCACAGCCGGGTTTCCAATAGGAGTTCAACGACTGGGCCTCTGAATGAGTGATGGGTTAACATAGGAAAAAGAGAAGACTTGACAGACCTTCCCCTTTACCCCCTCTTTGCAGACAAACTGAGTCAATATTGCACTTGGCACCTGGCTGTCCAGGGAGGAAAGACCCTGAGGTTGTAGTTGGGTGTACCAGGGAGCAGAGAGTTGGCGCAGGCTCTTACTTGATCTACGTCGATGCACTGATGGCTGCACAGCTCGCCTTCAGAGTGTTGATGTGCTCTGTACACGTGCCAGGCTTTGTGCAAGACCACTGTTATCCGAATCTAATGCTGTTAGTGCTACAGAGAGTTCTTCAGTCCTCAGGAACTAATGCAATCCCAGGTGGTCCAACAATTTTTATACTTTTCAGTTCTTATTTAAATGGTCTTAAATGTGTCAATGACTAATTAATTCTGGGGCTTCTTTACGCATTTAATCAAACGGAAAGTATTAAGTCACTCCGTGAAATGCGCTTTATTCACAGCCGCTGAATTTAGGAAGAAGTGAACAGTTTTTTTTCTATGTTTTAAAATGTAAGCGGACTTTGTGGCTGTTTTCCTGTCGAACAGCCCTTACTTACAGTGTTCAAGTACATCTTGCATCACCTCCCAACAATCACTACAATGGGATACCGTGAGATGTCTTGGAATGAAACCTATCTTGTGAAGATGGTGAAACCAGGTGTTTGTGCCGACATCACGTAAAATGGCTAAGAAATAAATTACACAGATATTCATATTTCACCATATTGTAATGATTGTATTTTTTATGAGGTGGAGGAAAAAAATCAGAACACCTTGCTGTACGGGAATGTGGGATAATTGGTCGTGTGTGCCTCAATTGCTTGTGTGAGTCTGCGTCGCTGACGGGTTGGGTGGGGAAGAGGGCAGAACCCTGCGGAGATTCAATACTCTGAAATGAGCATCATCAATGTGTCTGTTCTAAACACAATGGCCTCGGAAGCCGTTGAGCTATTCTCCTGTGTGTCAGAGACACACGGAGAGTACACAAGAGGCAACTGGACAATGCCAGATAGATACTTCGCCCTCGCTGCTCGCTCCACCCTCCAGAGTAAGACTTCTATTCGATAAAACAAGTAGAAAAAGGATGAAAGTCTCAGTTATATAATAATAGCCAAGGGACTTTGTCGCTTTACATATTGCATAGTCTGAATCCATATTAAGTGAGTATGAATCCTTTTATCAGAACCGCCGGTAACTGATTCTCTGTGTTGGCTACCAACCTCAAAGCCATTTTCCGCCTTTTATTTCTGTCACCAACGACCACAGTAAACAGACACATCAATAACATAAATGATTTTCTTGTTTGTTTTTCTCTTCACCCTCCTGGCGACTCGATCTCCTGGTTTCATATGAATTCTTACATTTAAATTAAATAATAATCCTTGCGTTTGATATAGAGCCTTATAATAATAATAATAATCCTTGCATTTGATATAGCGCTTTTCACGTCTTCAAGACGTCTCAAAGCGCTTCACAGAATAGACTGTAAAGTGAATTGACTGTATATTTGTGGGCGAACGCGGCAGCTAATTGTGCACAGTAATGTCCCACAAACAGTCATGGATTGAAAATGACCAATTTATTATTGTTTTGTTTTTGGAGGGATTATTATTAGGCGTCACATCGTTGAGATGTCTCAAAGCATATCAAAGGATAAACTCTAAAGCGGAGTTGACTGAATATTTTGTGAGCAAAGCACGGCAGCCAGTTGCGCACTGCAGTGTCCCACAAACAGTCGTGGATTGAGTGACCAATTTTATTTGGGGGATTGTCGGACCGGGCACCTGGAGAAAGAAAAACTTTTCAAAAAGAGCCAGGCAGACGGGACCTCGGTTTAACATCTCATCCCAAGGATATTAGGGAGTGCACGCATGGTATTGTACGTAGGGACCGATCCACACTAACTCTACGGTGTGTAATGTTGCTCTTTTGTATTTAAGGATGTTTACCCTTGGTGAAATTACTTCAGTAAGTTCCGCCCCGTCTTCCTACCGCATCTTCAAACCCTGGTGGGACACCTTCATGGATTACTTGGCCGTAGTCATGCTGATGATCGGCATATTCGGGGGCACCTTACAGATCTACAAGAACAGGAGCGTTTGTTTGCCCATCCTCAACGAAACCATGTCCCAAATCATCAACGACACCAGAGTTTACGACGGAGTCAACTCTACCGTGCAGGGCTTGGGTGGCAATCTGGTCAACGATTTTCACATCAGGTTCAAATCAGCCAGCCCTCTGACCCGCAGTCAAGCTATTTACGCCATCACCGAGAACCAAACCAATCTCGACTTCCAACAGTTTTTCTACATCAACAACCTGTGCTACTTCAGCGCCGTGCCTTGGTTCTCCAAATACTTCTGCTACTTCATTTTGATCCATACCATCGGGCTGATGGTCGCCAGTAACTTTTGGTTCAAGTTCCCCAAAACCAGTTCCAAGATTGAACACTTGACGTTCATACTCGAGAAGTGCATGGAGTCGCCGTGGACGACCGACGCGCTTTCTCTGACGGCGTCTGGGAACACCGAAAAGATGAATCCCACCGTAGTGATTAAACAGAAAGAGCCCAGTAGCGCGACTTCCACGCTCAAAGACGTGGACGAGCGGACTTCCGAGTTGCTGATGCTCAATGAATCCTTCATTAGAGGTGCCACACGCACCAACCCAGTGATACAGAGGCATTACCAGATGCTAGACAAGAAGGATGGAGAACAGGCCAAGGCTCTGTTTGAGAAGGTGAAGAAATTCAGGCTCCATGTTGAAAAGGAAGACTCGATCTACAAACTCTATGTGGGGCAAATCCTTTTCAAAACGGTGGTCTGCAGCGTGGTCTTGATTTACTTCTCCTTGTTCATCAACGCGGTGAAGTTGGACATTCTGTGCAGGCTCAAAACCTACCAATTGACCGGCTATGAGTTCTTCATCTGCACATTCAGTATTGCTTTCATACTGAAGAAGCTGCTCCTTCTGTACCTGTGCACATTGGCCGTCTACATCGCCATCTGTATCTACACGCTCGTCTGGATTTTCCGCAAACAGCTCAAGCAGTACTACTTCGAGAAGCGGGGGGAGAGCCAGTTTAGCGACGTTCCCAACGTGAAAAATGACTTTGCCTTCCTCTTGCATTTGATCGATCAGTACGACCGTTTGTACTGCCAGCATTTCTCCATCTTCCTCTCGGAGGCCAGCGAGAAGAAGCTGAAAGCGTTGAGCTTGAACACCGACTGGACTATGCAGAAGGTGCAGCAACACCTGACTAAGACGAGCAAGGAGCAGTTTGAGCTGCACCTCTTCATGCTGTCGGGGTTTCCTGAGTCGGTGTATGACGCCACGGAGCTGCAGGTCCTGAAGGTGGAACTTTGCAACGACGTGAACATCAACCCTAAGGTAACGCAACTCATCCACCTGGAGGAGCTGTGGATTATCAACTGCACGGTCACCATCAAAGCCCCAGCTCTGCTGTACTTGAGTAACCAACTGAAAGTTTTAGGAGTGACATTTTCTAACCCAGACGAAATCCCTGACTGGATCCACTCGCTGACCAGACTCCGAGAGTTGCACCTGACCGGGATCATAAACACCGAGAGCAAAGCCCTGGAACTGGAGTTCTTGAAGGAACTGCGTTACTTGAAAGTCCTTTCCATCAACAGCAACCTCTCCAAGATCCCCTTCAACGTGCTTTACGTGGCCCCTCACCTGTTCAAGCTGTCCATCCAGAACAACAACAGCAGCTTGGCCATGTTCCAGAATTTGGGCAACATGGTGAACCTGGCGCAGTTAGACCTGCAGAACTGCGCCCTGAAGAAAATCCCTCGCGGCATCCTTCACCTCTACAACTTGCGAGAGTTAAACCTTCAGTACAACGAGCTGACCGTCATCGAGGAGATCTCCAGCTTCCAGCACCTGCGGAGGCTATCCTGCTTGAAACTTTGCTTCAACCAAATCAACATGATCCCCAAGACCATCAACCTCTTGAGCAACCTTGAGTACCTGTATATCTCCAACAACTACATCCTGATCTTGCCCACCAACCTGTTTTCCATCCGCAAGCTGCGTCACTTGGACCTCAACAACAATCAGATCATCATCATCCCCACCGACATTGGCAAACTCCTGAACCTGCAGTTCCTGGACTTGAGCTACAACAAGATCTCCGTGCTGCCCGATGAGCTGTACCAATGCCGGAAGCTCAAGACGCTGAAACTCAGCAAGAATTCCATCACCGTGATCAGCGGAAAGATCCAGCAGCTCACCCACCTCTCCCGGCTGGAACTACTGGAAAACAATTTGGAGGAGCTGCCAGTGGAGCTCGGCGAGTGTTCGATGCTGAAGAAAAACGGGCTCCTGGTCGACCAGTACCTGTTTGATTCGCTGCCTCTGGAGATCAGGATGGCTATCAATTCAGGAACTGAGGTGGAAGTCAAGCTCTTACTCCAGCCCACAATTTCGCATTCTCAACTAGACCATGCTGTGGTTGCGTGAAAAACCCCCAACCCATTTTGTAATCAAACCAGAGATTAATTCCTTCCAACCACGCCCCCCCCCCCCCCCCCCCCCCCCCCACCACCCCTTCCTTTACACGGGTCTAAGAGGCGAGAACAATAACAGTGCGTTTCAACTCAAGCCGATCTCAAAATCACCCCTTCCTACCACTCCCCCCCCCACCCACACACTCCCTTCCCCTAAGGAAGATGGCTTGGCAGTGATGTTGATCAGAGACAACTCACCATCGAGTTCTCCTTTGAAAACTGCCTGCAAAGTGTGTTCCCATGAAAATCAAAGCAGAACCAAACCAAAACGGCACATTACGGATTAAATTGCACAAAAACAAAATGCAACCCTTTTTATTGTGTGTTCAGATTCTAAAGCAACTTTCTGTTTGGACAGGAACAACAATCCTAACAAAGGGAGAGAATAAATATTTACTTGTTTCAGCCAAACTTTGTCCTTACATTTGCCATCTCTAACTACACTATCCAACTTGGGAGGGACATAAAAGGGGTCACCTTGGAGCTGTGCTGGCAAAAAGAACATCGGAATCGAGTCAACCCTCTGTGATAGTCTCTATAATAAATAATAAAAATCCTTGCGTTTGATATAGCGCCTTATCACGTCATTCAGATAGATGTCTCAAAGCGCTTCACAGAATATACTGTAAACTTCAGTGACTGTATCTGGTTCCTGAGCCAGGCTGGACTCCAGGGCACTGATGACAGACCGTCAAAGCCTGATTCATCGGTGGATGCTAGTGCAGGCACTGAGGGCAGAGATTCTTTGCTCTTCACTTAATTTAACTCTGCAAGTTCTAAGCGGTAGAGCTGTCCGAGCTGGACAAGCAGTGGGAAGCTTGCCAGATAGTGCTCTTAAAAGCCCAGCAGTTGTACCCCAATACATCGATTGGAGTCCACAAGCTTTAGCTCTCTGAAGTTAGGTAAACAGGGTGTGTCCCTCTAGTTGAGAATACACATTCCATTCCAGACACAGGAAAATGAGTCCCTGTAGCTCAGTGGTTAGGGAGCTCGCCTCACAAGCAAGAAGACCTGGGTTCGATTCCTGGCAGGGTGAAATGATGGGCAAGTTTCCTTACTCAACACGTCTCTGTGTGCCTAGCAGTGAGTAGGAACCCGGTTGTTAGTCGATTGGCGGATCACTTTTCCAGGGTAATAACGCCTTCAAAAAAAAAAATAATAATTTGGTCTCTTCTGGGATTTCCATGTATGGGTGGGCTGCATGGAATTCTCAGCTTGGTTTGGAGGGTCGTAAGCATGGTGATGGGTTTCCACATGTGACCAAAGAAAAAAAATTGTTGCAGGTCTGGAACCAAGTGCTCAACAACGGAGCTGGAATGCGATGACACATTGGACTGTGAGAGACAATCAGTTGTTCCAAATGTATTGTCTTCAGGGCATATATTTCAAGCCAAGACCGGCTCCAGCCCACAAACCATTGACTGTTCACATTTGAAGAAACACAGCTGGAAAGAAACTCATCAAACAAATCCAGCAAATTTTTGACGAATTTTGTCCTAAGTCATCTTGGTACATTCCTAACTACTATTCAAAGGCTGGTGTTTACTGGAAACTCCATTGAGCCCCAGCTCAATCTATTCTAAGTAAGTAGCAAAATCTGCAC
This sequence comes from Callorhinchus milii, assembly GCF_018977255.1. NCBI lineage: Eukaryota > Metazoa > Chordata > Chondrichthyes > Chimaeriformes > Callorhinchidae > Callorhinchus > Callorhinchus milii. Next base: position 21,234,565 of record NW_024704749.1, read on the forward strand.
TGATTCACTATTTATTTCCCTTTTTTATCGGCTGGAAATAACCTTCTCACTTTCAACTTGTATTTTCAATCTTGAAGGAAAATTGACTGACGGAAATTAATCTCCCCTTTTGAAGTGAAAATAAAATTATTGGGTAACTTATTCTTTAAAAAGTTGTATTGAACCCAGTGTGAAACCTGTCCTTGATGATATCTGGAGGGGTATTTTCCTCTCAGTGGGATTTCTATCTTTTTCCCAGGTCGATGGGGAAACTGTTTGCTAAGCTGGATGAGAGTAACAACACTCGAATCCAAAAGGGGAAGGCGGTTTTGAGCAGAGATCAGATGTCAGTCTGGCTTAGTTGGTAGCACTCTCACTTCTGAGACAGGTTGTGGGTTTAGCAGTAATGTTAGAATATACAAAAAGTGTATATTCTAACAGTAAGTAGCAGTAAGTAGGAACCTGGTGGTTAGTCGATTGGTGGATCGCTTTTCCAGGGGAAACAATTCTTGTTTCGCCCACAAAATATACAGTCAATTCACGTGACAGTATATTCTGTGAAGTGCTTTGAGACGTCTCGAAGATATGATAAGTCGCTGTATCAAATGCAAGTTATTATTATTGGTATTATTGTCCTATATATAGAGACTTTGAACTCACAGTCTAGGCCCTGAGCTGTCCTTTCTCCCTCACATCCGCACCACAACTGGCACCGCCTTCCATCACCTCCGGAACATCGCCAGACTACGGCATTACCTCACCCCTCACGCTGCTGAAACCCTGGTTCACGCCTTTGTCACCTCAAGGCTGGACTATGGGAACTCTCTCCTCGGCCTTCCCGCCACCTCCCTCCACAAGCTGCAGGTCATTCAGAACTCTGCAGCTCGTGTACTGTCCCGCACCAGGCTTCGGGACCACATCACTCCCACCCTCGCTCGCCTCCATTGGCTCCCCATCCCCCAGAGGATTGATTTCAAGATCCTCATCCTCACCTACAAGGCCATTCACGGCCTTGCTCCCTCCTACCTCTCCGACCTACTATCCCCCTACCTACCTGCCCGTACCCTCCGTTCCTCTGGCTCCGGTCTGCTCCACATCCCCCGCCCCAACCGCCCTACCATCGGTGGTCGGGCCTTCAGCCTCTCAGCCCCAGGCTCTGGAACTCCATCCCCCAGTGCCTTCGCCGCTTCCTCCCTTTCCTCCTTCAAGGCCGGTCTCAAAACCTTTCTCTTTGACCGAGCCTTCAGCTCCCCTCTCGACTCTCTTCCCCCTCCTCGCTCCCTCCCTTCCCTCCCCTCACCCTGACCATTTCCCCCCTCCTCGCTCCCTCCCTTCCCTCCCCTCACCCTGACCATTTCCCCCCTGCTCGGGTCATGACCCAACTGTGCAGCGCCTTGGGACGTCCTCCTGACGTGAAAGGCGCTTTATAAATGGAATCTTGTTGTTGTCTTGTTGTAGGCTGACGCTCCAATGTGGTGCTGGTTTCAGGAGGGTCTCTGATAAGATACCTAACTGGGGTATCTGCCTGTTCAGTTTAACTGGTGATCACGTGCCCTTCAAACATATTGAAACGTGCATTATGGCCCCCTGAATTAGGGTAGAAAACTCACATCTAACAAATGGCCACAAAATAGGTAGTCAATCCACTTTACAGTATATTTTGCGAAGTTCTTTGAAATGTATCGATGACCTGATAAGGCTCTATATCAAATGCAAGGATTATTATTATTATTAAAACGGTTTGCATTTCTCCAGATATGTTTACAGTCAGTGACGTGTCATCATTGGACAGCAGGCAGCCTGCCTTCCGCATCTTCAAGCCCTGGTGGGACATCTTCATGGATTACCTGACCATTATCATGTTGATGGTCTCCATATTTGGATCCAGCACACAGCTTTACCTGGATGACACATCCTGCCTGCCCAATTTGGATCAAGATACCTCTGGATTCCGGAGAGAGAGGAGCTCGATCCAAAACTTACCTGATTTGGATGTTGCTCCTGACGAGAACGATAAAAATATTGTTCATTCCAGCGACGGGAGGAGTACCAGTTTGCATTACTGGCAGAATCAATATATCAACCAGGTGTGTCAATCTGACGGAATCCCTTGGTTCACCAGGTTTGCGGGCTACGTGATCCTGTTCCACACAACCTCCCTGATCATTTGTAGCAACTTCTGTTTCACCTATCCCAGGACAAGTTCCAAAGTGGAACAATTCATCGACATCCTTCAAAAATGCTTCCAGTCGCCGTGGACAAACAAAGCCCTCGCCATGGCAGTCTACAAGGACACCAATGAACTGGAGGATGCCCTCGATACGCAGAGGAGCATTGAAAGTAGTTTGAATAATACAATTTCGCCCCAACCATCATCCCTTAAATTGCAGCAGTCCACAAGTTTCCAAGCGCCCATTTCGACCCTGGACAAGAAGGACGCAGAACAGGCCAAAGCTCTATTTGAGAAAGTGAGGCAATTCAGGCTCCACGTGGAAGAGAAAGACACGATCTATAAATGCTACGTGGGTCAAAACTTGCTGAAAGCTTTACAGTGCATAACAATTATCAGCTACATGCCACCCTTTGTCCATGCCGTTAAATTTGATAATCTCTGTGAACCGAATGCAAAGTTGCTGGTTGGGTATTGGACCTTCAATTGCACTTACAGCACTTCCCGCTTTATTAAGAAGATCCTTCTGTTTTTCTTGTTTCTGGTAGTTACCTACGGACTCCTCTGTATTCACACACTCCTTTGGGTTTTCAGAAACAAACTGAAGCAATACACGTTTGAGAAGAGAGGGGACTCGAGCCCCTTTACTGACATCCCTGTTGTAAAGAACGACTTTGCTTTCCTGTTGCATTTGATTGACCAATACGACACCTTGTACTGCTTGCGCTTTGGTGTCTTCCTGTCCGAGGTCAGCGAGAAAAAGCTGAGAATGTTAACCTTAAACCACGATTGGACTGTGGAAAGGACGCGGCAACGCATGATCAAAAACAACAAGGACCAAATAGAGCTGCATCTGTTCATGGTGTCAGGGATTCCAGAGTCGGTGTATGATGTGACGGAGCTACAGGTCCTGAGGCTGGAACTCTGCAACGACATGAACATCGGTACCAAAATAAACCAACTCAGCCACCTGGAGGAAATCTGGATCTTACACTGTGTCGTTATAGTTTCACCATTGGCTTTGATGTGGCTGAGAAACCAGCTGAAAAAAGTAGGAGTCAAATATCTGGACCGTGATGAAATTCCCGAGTGGATCTACAAATTGACCAAACTGCAGGAATTGTACTTGACTGGAAAGATGTCCATTGAAAATAAGTTTGTGGAACTGGAATCCATGAAGTCTCTTCGCTCTTTGAAAGTGCTTTACCTTAAGTCCAATATCTCTAAAATCCCCCCCAGCATTACAGATGTAGCCTACCACCTGGTGAGGTTCTGCATCCACAACGACAAGACCAAGCTTCTAAACTATCACATCGTGAAGAAGATGGTCAACTTGACCCAGTTGGAGCTGCACAACTGTGAGTTGGACAAGATCCCGAGTCTGATTGCTGCCCTGCCCAAACTTCAACTGTTGGACCTCAAAGGGAACAATCTTTCCAAAATTGATGACGTCGCCAACCTCCAATATATGGAGAAGTTGAACTGCCTCAAGTTCTGGTTCAACATGATCCGAATCATCCCTTCCAACATCACTCTCATCAAATCACTGAAGTACCTCTACTTATCTCACAACCTGATTGAGGTTCTGCCAAATGTACTCTTCACAATTGAGGATCTGCATTACTTGGACGTCAAGAACAACTCCATCACCTTAATTCCCGATGGCATCGCCAAACTCGTCAACCTCAAGTTCCTCGATGTGAGTTCCAACAAAATTGAAAAGTTGCCAGAGGCACTGTACAAATGTACCAAGCTCCAGACTCTGAAGCTCAACTATAATTTGATCACCTCGCTCAGTAAGAGCATCTCAAACCTTTCCCAGCTAAGCCAGCTGGAACTGCTAGGAAACTACATGGAGAAGCTCCCAGTTGAGATTGCCCAGTGCAGTTTGCTCACTTTGAGTGGACTGATCGTGGATCCAAACATCTTGGAGTTGCTCACTCCAGAAGTGAAACTGGCTATGGGTGGAAGCTAGAAAGACTACTTGAACAAGATTGTTTTCCTTGAAAGAGCATTCACTGCATGTATCGCGTTTAAGAAAAAAATGTTAAGTTGACCCAAAGTCCAACTCCTGTACGATTCAATTCATTTATTGAATAAAGCAAGGGCGTTTAAGTTCATATTTCCTGTTTTAATAATAATTATAGTTCTTGCATTTGATATGACGCTTTATCTTGTCATTGACACGTCTCAAAGCGTTTCACAGAATATACTGTAAATTGAATTGACTGTATATTTTTGGGGCGATAAGTGACAGCCATTCGACTCTTTGAAAGGAGCTGCCAACTCATTCCCCATAGCCCTGCAAACTTGTTCTCCCCAAATAATTATCTATTAATATATTATTGTACATCTTGACCTAATCTAAAGTAGCGTGCTTTAGGTTAGGTTGAGATGTTTTGCCCCTTTAAATATGCGGTTGCGTCAGTGCTGGGTGAGTGACCCCAGTGTGCTCAAGGCTCTTTCAACAGCTTGGTTAATCTGGTTAGAGAGTGTTGATTCTGAGGGATTTGCTGAGCATTGAGTTGAGCTGATCTGAGAGAGGAGCCTGAGGAAAGCAATGGCCATGATGACAGATGAACAGTTAGAGAAGGTAAGCAAGTGAGTGAATCTTGGCTTTAATGTGACAATTCCTTTGGCAAAATTGAGGTCAAATTCTGCCCCATAGAGAGGCTGATCAGAGGCAAGTTGAACCCTGAATCTTTCTGGTCTAGGCCCTCTACAGGAGTATCTATTATATATTATTATTATATCTATTCCTCTGCTCTCACCTGCACTTAAGAGACAAATAAATTTCCACCTGGTAGTTGGGGAAGAGAGGGAGGGTAGGGACATGGTAATACAGCACATACTGTGTTACATAACAAGCAAATTAAAAAAAGGGAATAGCAAGTTGCATAACAACATTCATTAAACACTGGCAATTCCAGACAGGATTGAATGAGTGAGTGAATGAGTTTTGCTTCTATATTTTTAGTTTCTTTTAAAACAAAAACAAGTTTTAACTGTTGAGTTGGAGGGTGGGGGGTGTGGTGGGGTGTTCCTTCAGCCTGGAAATAAACTGCCTCACAGGGGGATTTAACAACAACAACAACAAGACCATGTATAGAGCGGCTTTCGCGTCGGGAAGGCACGGTCAAAGAGAAAGGTCTTGAGACCGACCTTGAAGGAGGAAAGGGAAGAAGCGAGGCGAGGTAAAGCGTATCAAACACTTCCCCAAGTGGAAAAGCGAGTGAAGACAGACCAGGCGTGTGGAACAAACTGCCTGTGTTACGCTGCCCTGTGCCACTGTACGGTTTGGCTGGGATTACTTTATGTGACTGCGTGTAAACCTCTTCCTCCCCCCAGTTCAGGGAGGATGGCTTCGTGGCCATTGAGGAATTTTTCACGCCCCAGGAGTGCGACTCCCTGAGACATCGGATCGCAGACATTATCCAAGCCATGGATGTCCCACAGCATTCCCGCACCGAGTTCTCAACCGACGCAGAGGAGCAGCTCAAAGCACAGGTCTGTCTGAGTGTGCGTGTGTCTGTCTCACTGTGTGGGGGTGAGTGTCTGAGTGTGTGTGTGTCTGTCTTACTGTGTGTGAGTGAGTGTCTGAGTGTGTGTGTCTCACTGCGTGAGAGTGAGTGTCTGAGTGTGTGTGTGTCTGTCTTACTGTGTGTGAGTGAGTGTCTGAGTGTGTGTGTGTGTGTCTCACTGTGAGTGTGTCTGTGTGTTTGTGTGTCTGTGTGTGTGAGTGAATGAGTGAGCCTGTGAATGAGTCACTGAGTGGGTGGGTGAGTCTGGGTGAAGGTCAGTGTGTGTGAGAGTCTGTTTATCTGCCTGAGTGAGTGTGAATCATGAGTGAGTGTATGAGTCTGGATGTATAAATGTGTGTGTGTGTGTGAGCGCACATTTTTGTATGAATTTAATCCGGTGAAAGTGGAATTAAAAAAAATTAAGATGAAAGTAATTGAGTTTTATTCCCACTGCTTCCTGGACTGACCCAAATATCACGCCTGATAATAATCCCTCAAGAAAAAAAAGCAATAATAAATTGGTCACTTCAATCACGACTTCACGACTGTTTGTGGGACGCTGCTGTGCGGAATTGGCTACTGCGTTTCGCCCACAAAATATACAGTCACTACACTTTACAGTCTATTCTGCGAAGCGCTTTGAGACGTCTCGAAGACGTGAAAAGCGCCGTATCAAATGCAAGGTTTATTTTTATTATTAAAAGATGCAGGTGACTGAATGTCGATGTAAAAATTTCCTGTGTTCCATATGTGACCCAAGAACCTGACTCATTCAACTAGGGCACAGGTGTGTATGTGTGTGCCCTGTGTGTCCAGCGCTTTGGGACGTCCTCCCGACGTGAAAGGCGCTCTATAAATGGAATCTTGTTGTTGTTGTGTGTGTTTAAATCTCAAGTGCTCCGGGATGTTAGCCAACGTGAGGGGTGCTGTATAAATGAAAGTTGTTGTTTTTACATGTCAGGAACGTTCCTTGCTGTTATGTTGCCGTGTTGCTTTTCTGTAGGGAAGCACAGATTACTTCTTGACCAGTGGAGACAAAATTCGCTTCTTCTTTGAGAAAGGCGTGTTCGACAGCAAAGGTAACCCGGTCCCATGCTCCGGGCTGAGGCATGTCATTTTATTGACAAACCGGTAACCGATGTAGCAAAATGATATCTTCCTGTTTGTGAGTGAGTCTGTGTGGGTGTTTGTCTCACTGCGTGAGTGACTGAGTCACCCACAAAATACACAGTCAGCCTAATAATAATAATAATCCTTGCATTTGATATAATGCTTTATCACTTAGGATATACTGTAAAGTGTAGTTGCAACAACAACAAAATGACATTTATAGAGCGCCTTTCACGTCGGGAGGATGTCCCAAAGTGCTGAACAGTAAGATGTTGGGGCCCAAGCATGCGGGAGAGGTGGGTGTAGCGGTAAGGGAAGGTAGAGAGGTGGGAGGGCGACCAAAGACACGGTCGAAGAAAAGGGTCTTGAGACCGGCCTTGAAGGATGCAAGGGAGGAAGCGAGGCGAAGGGACCATGGGATGGAGTTCCAGAGTGTGGGGGCAGAGAGGCTGAACGCCCGGCCACCGTTGATACGGAGGGAGCGGACAGGTTGGTAGGGAGTCAGCAGGTCAGAGAGGTAGGATGGATGGCCTTAAAGGTGAGGACGAGGATCTTGAACTCGATCCTCTTTGGGATTGGGAGCCAGTGGAGTCGGGCGAGGGTGGAGGGTGGGAGTGATGGGGTCACTGGAGCCTGGTGCGTGAGAGTATACGAGTTGCAGAGTTTTGGATGATCTGCAGCTTGTGAAGGGAAGGGTTGGGAAGGCCAATGAGGAGGGAGTTCGCGTAATCGAGCCTTGAGTTGACAAATGCGTGAGTGAGGGTTTGGGCAGCCTGAGGGGTGAGGCAGTGGCAGAGTCTGGCAATGTTGCGGAGGTGGTGGTAGGCAGTGCCAGTCATGGCGCGGATGTGCGGGAGAAAGGACAGGTCAGGGTCAAGCAAGACACCCGGGTTTCTGACTGGCTAAGTTAGGTTGCGTGTACAGCCATGGAGGCTGACGCTGCCAGCGCCTGAGTTGCAGAGGCGTTGTCCCGAGCCAATCAGGACGAGCCTCGATCTCACTGACGTTGAGTTGGAGAAAGTTGTCCCTCGTCCAGGACTTGATGTCGGACAGGCAGTCGGTCAGGACCCCAGTAGTCCTGGAGTTCAGGGTGGAGGCAGAAAGGTAGAGTTGGGTATTATCCGCAGACATGTGGAAATTTACCCCATGTCTGCAGATGATGTCACCAAGGAGGAGCATGTAGAGGATGAAGAGGAGGGGACTGAGGACAGAGCCCTGAGGAACACCGCACGAGACGGTGCGGGGGCTGGAGGAGAAACCGTTTGCCGCAACGAAGTGAAGGCGGTGTGAAAGGTAGGACCTGAACCAGTCAAGGACAGAACCTTGAAGGTTGAGGTGGGAGGAGAGGCAGTGGTTTAGGATTGAGTGGTCCACGGTGTCAAAGGCGGCGGAGAGGTCGAGGAGGACGAGGAGGCAGAGGGTGCCCTGGTCACACATGGTCAGGATGTCGTTTGTGACCCTGACCAGAGCAGCTTCCGTGCTGTGGGCAGCACAGAAACCCGATTGGAGGGGATCATGGAGGCAGTGAGAGGAGAGGAAACGGCAAGGAGTATTGTGGGCGAATGTTGCAGCCCGTTTTTGTGCACAGCAATGTCCCCCACACAGCCATTGAGTGATTGACCAATTTGATTTGTGGGATTGTTGGCCAGGACACCGGGAGAAAGAAACTCCCTTCTCTTTTCGAATAGCACCACAAGAACTTTAACATCCACCTGGACAGGCAGACAGGACCTCGGTGTAATGTCTCATCTGAGGGACGGCACCTCTGACCTCCAGTCCTGCATTGCAGTGTCATCTTAAACTATGTGATTTCAAGTTCTGACGTGGGGTTTGAACCCACAACCTTTTGACTCAGAGGAGGGAGCACTACCACTGCGCCAGGCTGACACAATTTCATGCACTTTACAGTATATACTGCGAAGCACTTTGACACGTCTCCATAACGTGACAAAGCACTATATCAAATGCAAGGATTATTAATATTTTATTATATTTTCAGGTGAGGCCCTCCCTGCATCCCCCTCACCCCACCTCCACCCCAGCAGATATATTTTGCTGGAGCAGGTCTCTGATCACTCTAATTCTCTGCTTCATTTTATTTCAGGTGATTTTCTGGTACCGAAGGAACAGTCCCTGAATAAAATAGGACACGGTAAGAATGACCACTGCTCATTACAGCGAATGCAAAACTTGATCATTTGTTTCCTCAAGTTACCGACAATAATGAATAATTTGTTTGCTGCAAATGAAATCGGTGACAATTTACATAAACGTCCTGTGTGCGCGAATGCGTGCAGGGGGAAAAGGCGGGTTCATACAGAGAGATCACGGCCTCACAGTCTCTGCCCAGCTCTGTAACTCAGGCTGCACTGTGGCTTTGTCCTGACTCTAATCTGCTTCTGTCTCCACAGCTCTCCACATATTAGAGCCCACATTCAAGGACCTGACCCATTCAACTAGGGTGCAGGTGTGTGGTGTGTGTATGTGCTCAGCGTGTGTGTGTGTCTGGTCAGTGTGTGTGTGGGCACCCAGAGTGTGTATATCTTAAACACTCCGAGGTGTTATATAATTGCAAGTTGTTGTTGTTGTTACATGTGTGTTTAAGTGTGTGTGTGTGCACGTGTGCCCAGCGTGTGTGTGTTTATGTGCGCGTGTGCCCAGAGAGCAGGTGTGCATGGGGTGCATGTTAATACCTTGTGTGAATTTTCGCACTAGCTCCGGGCCGACCTCATTGAAGGGGGCAATAAACTAAGACCATAATCACATGGGGTCCAACAAGCGGTCGAGGACTTGAGAGTGGGGGGTGGTGAGGATGAGGGGTGAGAGTCGCAGCTGTGGTGATGAAGGGCACAAATTGAAAGCTGTGTCTTATTGTGTGTGCGTGTGTGTGTGTGTGTGTGTAACAGGAGATGGCCAGGAAGCTGTGTCTGCAGGAGCCGGTAATCGTGCAGAGTATGTACATCTTCAAGGTAGGTCTGAGCCTAAGCGCTCTGGGACGCTATCCTGCATGAGGAACGCTATATAAATGCAAGTTATTGTCGTTGCCCTGAGCTGCACTTTGTGCCAAGTTTCCCCATAATAAGACAAAGACCCCAATCAAGGTGCTCCCTCCCTCGCCCCCCCCTACCTGCCCCAATACCCCCCCTCCACCTCCCCCCACCCCCACTGGTTATTAAAACGTGTATAGTTTATTTGCTTAACAACAATAACAAATTAACTTTACGAGCGCCTTTCACATCGGAAGGACGTGTCAAGAGACACTGGACGGTTAAGGGTTCGCACCCAAGCTGGGGGTTGGATTCAAGAGGGGTGGAGCGTAGGGAGAGAGCGGGTGGGAGGGTGGCCGAAAGCATGATCAGAGAGGAAGGTCTTGAGTCGGGGCTTGGAAGGAGGTCAGGGAGGAGGAGGACGAAGCTGACCACGTGACTAATTGTGTCTTTCAGCAACCTGGAATTGGTGGTGAAGGTAGGAGAGTTATTCTGTCTCTTGGGAGGGGGGAGGAACTCGGACGTGGTTGGGGGTGGGGTGGCCAAGGGAAGGGGGAATTGGAGGGAGGTGAGGGGAGAGAGTAACTGTTTGGGAGAGACAATGGGCTGTTACTATTTGTACGAGAGTCGCTGTATATTTCCTGACTGGTACTCCGGAATTCTCGGAGGATGACCTGATGTCCACACTGCTTTCGTATCCACAAAGGGACTGGTCCTAATTATTGCGGACATCTGGCTCTTCACTGCATTCATGTGCAAGCTGTTGTATTGACTCTCTCCCTCCACCCCCCCGCCACCACCCCCCGAACCCCGCACCACCTTCCCCGGCCCCCACAGTGACCCCTCATCAAGATGCCACCTTCCTCAACACACAGCCTCTTGGGCGGGTGATTGGGTTCTGGATTGCGCTGGAGGACGCGGAGGAGGAGAACGGCTGCCTCAATTTCATCCCCGGCTCCCACACAAGTAAGGACTCAGAGCCAGCGCTATTCACCGTTAACTTTTATGGAGTCCCGTAGTTTAGTGGTTAGCGCGCTCACCTTGCGAGCGAACGGACACGGATTCGATTCACAGGCAACGAAAGCAAGTTTCCTTAGCCCACACGCCTCTGTTTACCCAGCAGTAAGTAGGAATAATAAATAATAATAATCCTTGCATTCGATATAGCGCTTTTCACATCTTCTAGATGTCTCAAAGCGCTTCACAGAATATACTGTAAAGTGAATTTGCTGTATATATTTGTGGGCGGAACCCAGTTGTTAGTGAATTTGGCGGATCGCTTTCCGGGAGTAATAAATCACCCCCACTTAAAAAAAAATAATAATTTGGTCATTCACTCCACAACTCTTTGCGGGACGCTGCTGTATGCAATTGGCTGCAGAAAATACAGTCAATCCACTTTGCAATACATCCTGTGAAGCGCAAAAGCACCATCAAAGAGGACAAGCTCCTGAAAGTGAGTTGGTCCTGTGGCCAGTTGCTCTCTCAGCATCTTCTCTCGCCCGTGACTGTCAGGTGGCATTTCCCGGAGGATGTTACGGAGCAGCCCTGGTGAGCAGTCTTGCATCAAGTTCATCGGAAAAGAGCCCGATCACCCGGAGGCCAAATTCGTAACCGTCCCAGTTAAGAAAGGTACAGCAACCGTGTGGAGGCAGTGGTTGGGTGGTGGGTGCAGTACTGCCAACAAGTTGCATTTATATAGCACCCTTCACGCGGGGTAGTGTCCCAGAGCGCTTCACATTGGTGGAGTCTGACCCCGAGTCAAGGGGGGAGGGAGGTAGGGGGGAGGTGACCGTAAGCACGATCAAAAAGGAAGGGATTTTTAGGTGGGATTTGCTGGTGGGAAGGGAGGGAGTTTTCTGAGTTTTGGGGCAAAGTGGCTGAAGGCATGGCCACTGATGATGGAACTGAGGGCACAAGGGACAAATAGGAGGCCGGTGCCAGCTGAGCGGAGGCAACGGGTGGGGGGTAATCAGGTTGGATTGGTACGGAGGTGTGAAGTACTAGTTTGGACTGACTGCCTGTGAAGCAACTAGCCAGGGACTATCCTCCTTGGGAGAGGGGGGAAGGGGGGTATGGGAGTGTGGGGAAGATAAGCGGGGTCTCCTTGGAGCTGAACTGTGGGGCTGAACTCCTTCCATAACAGCAAAGCCAGCCTGGCTCATCGGCAGAATCTGGAAAGGCAGACCAGTCACTATGGGCAGGACGTCAGTCCACTCAGCTTGTGTTAACCCTGTTAACAATCTATCTCTGGGATTTCCATGTGAGGTGGGACGCAGGGAACTCTGAATTGGGTTTGGATTCTCGGATGCATGTGTCAGACACCTAACCCAGCTGAGAATAAAAAAAATCTGTGAAGCAATGAACAGGTGGATGATTACTGGCGTCTCTCCCTGCCTCAGGTGGGCTCATCCTCATTCACGGAGAAGTTGTCCACAAAAGTGCGTTAAACATCTCGGCTCGTTCCCGGCATGTCTACACCTTCCACATCATGGAGTCGCAGGGAACCCTCTGGAACCCTGAGAACTGGTAAGACTGCTCTCTGCTATCACCTGCTGGAACAATTGGATAATAATAATAATAATAAACCTTGCATTTGATATAGCGCTTTTCACGTCTTCGAGACGTCTCAAAGCGTTTCACAGGATATACTGTAAAGTGAATTGAATGTATATTTTGTGGGCGAAACGCGGCAGCCAATCGCGCACAGCAGCGTTCCAGATTGGAGTGAGCAAATTATTATTTTTTTTGTTCAGGAATTACTATCAGGCGTGTGGAGTAAGGAAACTTGCCCAAGGTTTCCCCTGCCGGGAATCGAACCCAGGTCTCTCACTTGCAAGGCGAGTGCTCTAACCGCCGATGTCAGGCGAATTGGTCTATAGTTCCCCATTTTTTCTCTCCCACCCTTCTTAAATAGCGGCATTACATTTGCGACCTTCCCATCAAAGGGAACTGTTCCAGAATCCAGGGAATTTTGGAAGATCACAAACATTGCATCCACTATCTCTGCAGTCACCTTCTTTAAAACCCCAGGATGCAGGCCATCAGGTCCAGGGGATTTATCAGTTTTCAGTCCCATCAATTTCACTAGTACTATTACTTTACTGATATTAATTTCTTTAAGTTCCTCACTAACATTAGTCTCTAGGTTCCCCACTATTTTTAAGTTTTTAGTATCTTCTAACTTGAAGACAGAAGCAAAGTATTTGTTTACTGACTCTGCCATTTCTTTATTCCCCATTATAATTTCTTCTGTCTCTGCCTGTAAGGGACCCACATTTACTTTTGTTAATCTCTTCCTCTGTATATATTTGTAAAAGCTCTTACAATCTGTCTTTATATCTCTAGCTAGTTTACTCTCATATTCCATTTTCTCCCGCTTAATCAGTTTCTTGGTTATCCTTTGCTGATCTCTAAAGCCCTCCCAATCCTCAGGTCTACAGCCCTTTTTGGCAATATTATAGGCCTCTTCTTTTAATTTTATACTTTCCTTAACTTCTCTATTTTGCCATGGTTGAACCACTTTTCTTGTGGAATTTTTATTTCTCAAGGGAATATGCATTCGCTGGGAATTATCTAATATATCTTTGAACATTTGCCATTTCTTGTCAACTCTCATATCTTTCCCAGTCTATTTTAGCCAAATCGTCCCTCATACCTGCAAAGTTGGCTTTATTTAAGTTTAACCCTTGTTTTGGACTTAGCTACATCACTCTCAAACTTAATATTAAATTCCATCATATTATGGTCACTCTGCCCTAGAGGAGCCTTAACTTCAAGATTACACAACAAGATCTAGAATCGCCTGTTCCCTGGTTGGTTCCTCAGCATACTGTTCTAGAAAACTATCTCTAATGCGTTCCATAAACTCATCCTATAATTTACTTTTGCCAATTTGGTTTTCCAAGTCTATATGAAGATTAAAATCGCTTATTGTATTACTCTTGTTACATGCTCCTCTAATTTCCTGATTAATACTCTGCCCAACACTGTGACTGCTGTTTGGGGGTCCATAAACTACTCCCACTAGTGTTTTCTGCTCCTTGTTGTTTCTTAGCTCCACCCAGACTGACTCTACATCCTGATTTTCTGACTTAAGATCCTTCCTCTCTATTGTTTTTATATCATCTTTTATTAACAGGGCTCCCCCTCCCCACCTCGTTTTCTATATATAAATGTATAAATATAAATTGTATTGTAAAGTCAGCAGCAATAATTCTGGTTCTGTCAGTGAAGTCATTTGGTTTAATGTAAGGTGTGGGAATCTGTATCTGCTCATCCCCAGCTGGGGCGAAACATTGGGCAAGTTTCCTTACTCCTCATGCCTCTGTTTACCTGGCAGTAACTAGGAACCTGGTTGTTAGTTGATTGGCAAATCGCTTTTTCCAGGAATAATAAACCCTTCAAAAAAATTTTTTTTAAAAATGGTCACTCAATCCACGATTGTTTGTTGGACACTGCTGTGCGCAATTGACTGCCGCGTTTTGCCCACAAAAAATGCACTATATTGTGTGAAGCGCTTTGAGACGCCTGTAGATGTGTTAAGGCACTATATCAAATACAAGGATTATTATTATTGATGAAGCAGATCAATCCTTGTTTTGTTCTGGTTTCCAGGTTGCAGCCGAGTCCAGACCAGCCGTTCCCACTGCTCTTCACTTAAAACCTTCCTTACGACGAGAGCAGCAGAGCGAGCACCAGAATTAATACAACCACAAGATAACATTTGTATAGCATAAGATCCTTGCTAAAATCACTGTTTAATAACTCAATTTATATAAAAGAATTGATAAGATATTTTGGTTGATCTTAACAAATGTGAGGGAGAGTTCCTTTCGAAGTCTGTGTGTTTGGGTTCTGTGACACGTTTGATCAAAATTTGATGGATGGATGTTATTCCTTTCCTTAGTTGCTAGATTGGGCCCTGACAGTAATGTGTGATAGGACTTGGATTGGTCAATGTCCTGATTAATTGAACTCTTGATGCCTTAGCGACTGCCTTGACCGGATTTTTCGATGTGAAGGTGTCAAGGAAGGATAATTAACTGGCAAATTGAGCTTTTCACAGTTTGTATCAGACAAACAGCCTGAGATTAAACCCCGATAACCTATGGAGTTACCTTGGATAAGGAAAGGTGATTGGATGGATACATTGTGGAGATGAGTAAACAAAACATCCTTTGGACTCCATCTTTGGGTTATAAGGGTCACGTGGGCTAAATTAGGGTGTAAACGGACAGGTAACTCTAAAGTGGTTGGAATCATCGTAGGAGCAACAGTTGTGAGGCAGCTGGTGGTCAGTGACGTCCCCAATGAAATTGTATATCGGTTTTGTTAATTCTTACTGCTTTAATGTGACTTAACGATGTAATAATTGTATGTGTTAAAGCATTGAGCTTTGAATTGTGTATGATATCAACAGACTTGTGATCCACACCACCTGTATTGGGTAGTCTTATTTCTGGCGAACCTTGCAATACCAGTAGCTCAGTGCTAGCTCTCCGGAATATCACGAGCCACAGTGATTGCCTTTCAAGCGGAAACAACTGAGATGTTTGTTGCCTGGTGGTGCAAGGGTGATTGTATCTTTGTGTGTCTCTTAATCTGTGTATGTGTGTCTCTCTTGGTGTGTGTGTGTGTGTCTCTCCCTGTTGCTCTGTGTATGTGTGTCTCTTGCAGTGTGTGTGTCTTTCTCTCACTCTCTTGCTGAGTGTGTGTGTGTGTATCTCTCTCTTTCTCTGGGGAAGTTGGCACTGAGGTGCCTAAGGGTTTGTGATACTCGGACTCTGCTCTTGACACTGCAACACAGTATGGAGCGGTCAGGACGATCTAAACTCAAAACATCCTGGTGATATGTCAGCCAAATGTCTTCACTCAATCTTTGACCTCCAAAGGCACAACCTATGTCCCGCATGTTATTTTATTCTTGTCAGTATTATAAATCGAAACGGTCTTGTGACTTTTACTTGTTGTTGGTTCGAATTCTGTAGCAAATCATTATCAGCAAATTTGCTGAGTTCAGTTCTGCTCCAGGTACTTTTTAAACCTCTCGTTATTGATTTCTGTTCCCATCCTATCAAGATACTACAAGCCCTCTTCGTTCCCACATCTGCCCTACCCTTGCTTGGGTCAGTGAGACCGTTCTATGACTGCCCAATTGTGAATCTTAACAGTGAGTCAGGTTGTGGTTATTTAACTACAAGAACATTCCAGTCAAAACCAAGGTCTACAAAGAAAAATGTGGTCACTCAATCCACGACTGTTTGTGGGCACTGCTGTCCGCAATCGGCCGCCGTGTTTCACCCAAAAAATACAGTTACTCCACTTTATAATATATTCCGTGAAGCACTTTGAGACGTCTCAATAACGTGATAAGGCACTATATCAAATGCAAGGATTATTATTAATATATTCCAGCCAACAGAGGGGAGAGGAGCTCAGAAAGTGTTGAAAGATGTGGTTGTGTTGGGAAGAGAAACAGTGCTTCCCTCTCCAGTGAGGTGAAGCAGCTGGTGGGAGGGAGATGGAGAGGGGAACCTGTGAAAAGAGAGCAATCAGACATTTAAAGCCAAGATTCAAACATTCACATTTAATGCAAACAGTGTGATAATTTACATCTTCAGTGCATTGTATGTGTTCCAAACTGTGTTGATAGAGATTTTCTTTGGGAAAACAGAAGACAAAATTCCAGAGAGCAAACTGAGCAGTCAGACTTGTTTCACTGCACAACGTTCAAAGTGAGAAGTGCATCTGATCTCAGTAAACAGACTAGAAAAAAAGGAGCCTTAAAAGTTTAATCACAATCCAAACTGCGAGGCTGCTGGTTGGCAGTGGGATAAGGCAAGTGCCAGTGCATGTGGCCAGTGATTACGTTCTGGAACAGTTTTAGTGTCTGTGTGTAGCTGCCCCCTCGCTCGCCTCCACTGGCTCCCCATCCCCCAGAGGATCGAATTCAAGATCCTCACCCTCACCTACAAGGCCATTCACGGCCTCGCTCCCTCCTACCTCTCTGACCTACTATCCCCCTACCTACCTGCCCGTACCCTCCGCTCCTCTGGCTCCGGTCTGCTCCACATCCCCCGCCCCAACCGCCCTACCATCGGTGGCCGGGCCTTCAGCCTCTCAGCCCCGAGGCTCTGGAACTCCATCCGCAGTGCCTTTGCCTTGCCTCCTCCCTTTCCTCCTTCAAGGCCGGTCTCAAGACCTTTCTCTTTGACCGTGCCTTCAGCTCCCCTCTCGACTCTCTACCCCCTCCTCGCTCCCTCCCTTCCCTCCCCTCACCATTTCCCCCCTGCTCGGGTCCTGACCCAACTGTACAGCGCCTTGGCACGTCCTCCCGACGTGAAAGGCGCTCAATAAATGGAATCTTGTTGTTGTTGCCGTGAAACATCTCCAGTCTCATAACCCCAGTGTCTGGCCAGCAGCCTTGCAGTAATGCTTTTCACAAATTGCTAACAATCATCAAATTAATGTATCTTCACAGAATTACGTGGACTGTTACAGCACGGAAACAGGCCAGTCAGCCTAACTAGTCCATGCCGGTGTTTATACTCCACACGAGTCTACCTTCCTCACCTTTCCTAACCCCCTTCCCTACATTCCTCTTTTCTTTTCTCCTATTACATCTCTTTCGAATTCAGTGAAATAAAGACTATGAACATGGAGAATAACAACAACAACAAACAGTGTTTTGGGACGTCCTTGTGACACGAAAGGTGCTATTTAAATGTGATTTGTTGTTGTTGTAAGCCTCTGTTGCATTTCTTCCAAATTCAGCGAAATGAAGACTATGAAATTGGAGAATGGCTAAATTGTCAGTCGCTGGCGTGGGCTGCTTTATAAATCCGTAAAGTATAAAACATTATAAACTATCTGTTGCCCTTGTGTTCATTCTACAACTCGTGTTCCAACAAGTGGGATCGGAATGAGAATCTCTGCGGCAACAAAAATGGTCAGTCAAATCTCTGACCTTTTGCCGGGCTCTCGTTTACTCACTCACTTACTCACCCACGCTCTCACTCACGCAGGCACTCACCCACCCACGCATTCACACACGCACGCACGCACGCACTCACTACTCACTCACTCAGACCATCAGCAGGATGAAGAGGTACAAAGGCAACAGGAGGTTGTCGATTTGATCAGTGAAAGATTCCAGGAGTGAGACGGAGAGGATGGAGCCCATGATCCAGGCGTAGCTGCTGTTCAGGTTCACTGTTCGGTCGAAGATAAGGATGAGAGCCACGGCGATCACCTGGGCGAACACCGAGGTGGCCGTGCCTTCAAAGGTCTTTCGTGTGCCAGGCCAGTGAAACTCTCCCATGGTGCTCCCAAAGGCTGAAGCCATAGCATCGCCCACCCCCACAGCCAACACCCCCGCATAGGGAGCCAGAGCCACGCCCCCGGGGACAGAGCTTTTGGGGAGAAACACCCCCGGAAAGAGCCAGATGGGCAGGGAGAGCCCCAGGAGCAGGTAAATGTGGGTCAGGATCAAGGGGCCGCAGTCACGGCTGTCAAGAAACACAGCCAGGATTTGGCTTAAAACGTTTCCCAAGGGTTTGATCCTGAAGTACCGGACGTACTCTAAGACAATCAATGCAGCGAGGCAGAGTACCGCGGCCACGTACAGCAGTTGGCGGTCGTAGATCAGGCCGGGGACAAATGTGGCCACGATCACGAGGTGAAAGCTCTTCCTCACCACGGTGGACGCCTGCTCCGATGCTGGCTTCACGTTCTGCCAACACACGATGAAGGACGAGGCCAGAGCCAGGACGCTCCAATACGTCAGTAAGCCCAGTCTGGTTCTCGTGCCAGTGAGGAACTCGAGCAGCCAACTGAGTGGGTCCGTCCTGGTCAGCCGGTACAGCCAAGGCACCAGGATGCCCAGGCCGAAGATGACGGATAGAGTGTGGAACGACAAGGACGAGACCCAGTTTTGTGAGTCGGTGAAGCTGTAGAAAATGGTGAAAGCGATTCCCAAGAGCACGACCCCCACCACAGTTACCAGGAGGAAGGAGGCCAGCGGGTCGCTCTTGCCGTCCGCGAAGCTCAGTGAACGCTTGATGAGCTGGTTGGTGATGACGCTCAGACCTGTCAGAACGATGGTGACCTCACCCGGGGTGAAGCTCCGAGGCATGATGTATAGGACAATCAACGAGAGATAGACGAAGATCAGCAGCACCTCCAGCACCTCGATCACCTCCGAGACGGAGAGCGAATGCTTCACGGTGTAGATGATGGCGCTGGCCGCAAAACCGTACACGGTACAGGTGTTTGTGGGGAGGGGCTTGGTGAGCCCAAGGGCCAGCAGGGAGACGAAGAGAGCGATGGCCATCCCCGCGGCCGAGCACACCAAGCAGAAGCGTTCGAACTGCACGTTGCCAACCACTTGCCAGCGCTCCTTCAGCACGATGCTGAGCAGAGGCACCACCACGCTCGCTGGGAGCACACCACTGCTCAACGCCGGCCTGAAGTGAAAAACGGCATTGCCGGACTTGAGCAGCCGGTCCCACTTGTGCTGCACATAGTAGGCCTGAACGGCCACGGCAAGCACACACCATGTCAACTTGTTCCACACCACAGCGTGGACGCACAGCACCACACCGAACACAATAAGGGATTCCACGAAGACCGGGTTCTTCAGCATTGCTGCGGTTGTTTTCTTCTCAACTCCACAGCCCTAAAGAAATTTTTGTTAGGAATCCAGGAAAAGTTTTGAGATTGACTTGCTTCGAGATGTTTATCTGTCGATAAACGTTCTGTTGAATTTCCCCGTCGGCTTTTTTAAAAAATAAATCAGAACTTCCACCGCTGCTCGTAGCCGAACAGCCCGAGGCCAGAGTCCAATCTGAAACACAATTTTAAAACAAAAACTTAAAAGTTAATCACGAAAGTCGGATAACTGCAATTTTACCGTTGTCGATGACCCCCTTTTTTTATATAATAGTCCTTGCATTTGATGCAGCGCCTCATCACCTCGTTGAGACGTCTCAAAGAGCTTCACCGAACACGCTGTGAATGAAGTGGAGCGACTCTGCATTTTGTGGGCGAAACACATTTTTTTTTCACAATGACCTGTGAACTTTTAAGTTTTATACCGTCCGGCGCCCCGGGACGTCCTCCCGACGTGAAAGGCGCTCTGTAAATGGAATCTTGTTGTTGTTGTTGTTGTTGTATACGGCGTCGCTTGTAAACCCGATTCCCCGTCAAGTTCACGTGTCGTCAAGACGTTGGGAGACAGTAAAACGACTGGAGCCGCGGCGGCCGAGGCCGGGATCCCTGAGAAGAAGCGTCGAGTGGTGGTGGGGGTGGGGTTGGGGGGTGGGGGTTGGGCGCAGGTGAACCATCGGGTGAACTTGTCTCTTTGGGGTTTTTTTTTAAAAAAAAGAAACAAAGCAAATGATGGGGTTTCACCCCCCACACCTCGCGCTCAAAACAACCCCACCCGGGACCAGAAACTCTCGTCCTTCAAAGAGAATTAAGAAAAAAATTGAAGGAAGTCAAAGCGCTGGAGGAGGGACAAAGGTCACTCGGAGGGGAGAGAGAGAGAGAGAGAGAGAGAGGAGCCACAGCACCTGTCGCCTTGCGCGGGGGCGGCCATGTTGGAAGGTGCGATCACGTGACACGAAGCGCGAGTCTGGGAAAGCTACGGATCACGTGAGGAGGGGGGGGCCTGAAGCGAGGGAGGGTTGAGGCCGACGTCAGAGACACGTGAGGAGGGGGGGGGCCTGAAGCGAGGGAGGGTTGAGGCCGACGTCAGAGACACGTGAGGAGGGGGGCGCGCGCGAGTCAGCGAGCGAGCGAGCGCGTACGCACGCACGCACGCGCGGGCGGTTTGAAGCCGGCGCTAACGGTCACGTGAGGCGGGACGGCAATGGCGGCGGCGGCGATGTGTGTGAGGTAAAAAGCGGGAGACGAGAAACGGCCGAGACAGGTGCCGGGGCTTCACTGTGGGCCGCGGCCGCCTTCCCCTCACCTCACCCCGGGCTTCAAGCCACGGGCTGGGCCTCCGCAGAGAACAGGGGAGGCCGCTCTCACTCGTCGGCTGAGGCTTGGCCTCGGCAGGTCGATCCCGGCGGCCCATTTGGCAGCCGCCCCCCCCCCCCCCCACCTGTATAGTCCTCCCACCAACCCGGGCTCTGGCACACAGTTACTACACTTTACAGTGAATCCTGTGAAGCCCTTTAAGGCCTCCTCCAGACCTCCCTCCTCTCCTCTCACAACCTCCCCCCTCCCCTCCCCCCCCCCCCACATGCCACCCACCCGCCTGATCTGGTGGTGATCTCAGCGACTCGGGCATCACTGCCCGCGACAAAGTCATCCCGGACCACTCCTTCGTGACGATAGTAACAATCCTTGTATTTGATATAGCGCCTTATCACGTCTTCGAGAGTCTCAAAGCGCTTCACAGAGTATACTGTAAAGTGAATTGACTGTGTTTCATCTCTCTTAACTCCTCCTCCATCCCTCATCTGTCCTCCGTACCCCCCCCACCCTCTGGTACATTGTGTACATTTCCTTGGGCTGAGGCGAAGAGCAGCTATAATTCACGGAGCTAATGCCTCGGGCTGCTTTACTGTAATAATAAATAATAGTGCACGCATTTGACACGGTGACTTTTCACGTCCTCGAGACTTTTGAAGTGCACCACAGGGCAGCTATAAAGTGGATTGACTGTGTATTTTGTGGGTGAAATGCGGCAGCCAGTTTCCCTCAACAGCCATGGAGTGAGTGACCAATTTTACATGGGGGATTTGTTGGGCCGCACACCGAGGGAAACTCCTCTCTCTTTTTGAATAGTGCCATGGGAATTAACATCCACGTGAACGGGCAGAACGGACCTTGGTTTAACTTCAAATCTGAAGGACGGCACTTATGACAATGAACCCCCCCCCCCCCCCAGCACTGCATTGGAGTGTCATCTTGGACTATGTCACAACGTGGGGCTTAAACCCACAACCTGCTGACTCAAAGAGGAGAGTGCGACCACTGAGCCAGGCTGACACCCATAAGTTTTAATAGGGCACTTTGAGCAGTGTAAATGAGATAACTATATTTTTGAGGGAATTGTGTTTAAAGTCACATTACTGAGATTTGGTGATGCAGTGATAATTGAGTGTTTTCATGCGCTAGCAATGAAATCAGTGAAATATTGAAGCCCAATTTTACAATCCCTGATCACAATGGACATTTGTTTGATTCTGTATCAATTGATATTTTCTGCCTGTTGAGCCATCTATTCTGTTGACAGGAGCAGCCGAGAGCTGTGGACGATTTTACTGGGGAGATCAGCACTAAGGGAGCCTGTAAGTCTGAATGAGTTAAAGCTTTCTGATATGGAACTCTTTAGAACGCTGACATGCTGTCATGAAGGTCTAGCATTGGCTTACAATTATTATTATTTTAATTATAATAATAATTATCCTTGCCTTTGATATAGCACCTTATCATGTCTTTGAGATGTCTCAAAGCGCTTCACAGAATATACTGTAAAGAGAATTGACTGTATATTTTGTAGGCGAATCGCACACTTGCGCACAGCAGTGTCCCATAAACAATCGTGGAATGAGTGACCAAATTGTTATTATTCTTTAAATTTTTTTTGAAAGGATTATTCTATAGGAATGTGACATTTTGATTTATTTTTTATGAATTATCCACCAAAATGGCAGGTGTGAATGGTTTTAAGCAGTCCTCCCAATTTGAAGGTGCTGTATAAACATAAATTGTTGTTGTAATGTGGTTTCAGGCTCAGGTTGCGGCTGAATTAGACAGACATTTAGAGCGGCTACTGGCAGGACTCTCTTACTACAAACCACCCAGGTAATACTGACACTTTCCACATCCGGGATACTTGCCAGAAATTCACAACTGTAGTTAGAGGTGTCATGGAATTGTTCTGAGTACAATGATGGTTGCCTGTAATAATAATAATCCTTGCATTTGATATAGCGCCTTATCACATCTTTAAGATGTCTCAAAGCGTTACACAGAATATACTGTAAAGTGAATTGACTTTATATTTTATGGGCGTTTCACGCACAGTCATGGATTGAGTGACCAATGTTTTTTGAGGGATTATTTATGAAGGTAATATGATTAGTTATTAATGTTTAAGTTTCCTATGGTTTACGGTAGATTGTTTGTGGTAGGAGGAATCTTTTGTTCCTGGGCAACTTTTGATTTATTTAAAAATATTAGTAATTGATGTTATGGCTGTTGCTGTTCTGAATTAGACTAAGTCGGCTGGTGTCTCCAGGCACTGGAGTGGGGGGGAATAGGGGATGCGTTAAAGGCTCAGTGGTGAGAACTGGTTCTTTCTCTTGCAGTACGTGCTCGGCAGAGAAACTGAAGGCTGACAAGGAAGTGGCAGCACCGTTAAAGCAGCTCGGACTTCGGGTCAGCAAACTTCTGGTGAGTCTCAGTCTTACAGTTCCATTAGGAGCTAGGCAACAGGTTAGACCCTGCCCATCATTACGCTGGTTTTCCCCCTCCCCCTGCCCCCTCACACATGCATGCACGCACACTCTGTCACTTTCAGCCTGCATTTGCTGCTGTATTGATCAGTGTCTTGATGTTTGACAGGGTTTGGATGAGCAACAGAGTGTTTACCTCCTACAGTTGTACCTTCAAGAGGACTACAGAGGAACTAGGGACTCAATAAAGGTATGTATTGTCTTTAGCTCCGCCCTCAAAATTCTACACTCCATACCAGTTTTATCCTAACTGGATGGAGAGGAGTGTAAATTGTTTTTGGTTATGTGAAACCCGCTCTATGTTGGGTTTCTAACATGCAGACTCTATGCTAAGACTCAGAGGTCTGGTTTAGCATCTCCGCTACAACAGTGTGAATGCATTTAAAATGAAGTGGCTGCGTTCACAATCTGATATTTTATAAAACATTCTCGCTGGAGTGTGAACGAGAGATTTGTTTGGTGAAGCCGTTAATTTTGTCCGTATCCTGTTCTTTTCAGATCGTACTGGAGGATGAGAGGCAGAGCCAGGCCTTGCAGTTGAAGGTGAGTGATGCGTCATTGTGAGGATTCGGGTTTGACTCCTTGCTGCCTAGTCTGAGCTGTGCTTCGGGGGAGTTGCTGGGGAAAGATTTGCTGACTTCTCTCCACGAGGAATCAGTGTTACACGTAGAATTGTTGAATGGTACACCAGAGAAACAGCCCATTTGGCCCATCACATATCCTTCACCAAATGGGCCACCAAATCTAATGCGATTTTCCTGCTTGCTCCCTGATACAAGGGCATTCAACCTTCCATTGGTGAAGACTTTGTCCAGCAGGAATTAAAAATATTTGTCAATTGTCCATAAAAAGCTGAAATCTGGTGCTTTTTTTTTGGTCAGCCGAGTGTCTGACACGGATGGAAACCCCTCATGCTTAAGAGTATCCAAACCCAACTGAGAATTCTATGCATCCCACCTACCCATGGAAGTTCCAGAGGTATATTGTTGCAGTGGAATGCGCACTCTCTCCCTCTCCCTGGAGGGATGCATCCCGCTTACCTAATTCCAGAACATGTGGTTTGGTTTACTGGAAGCTAATGATTGTGGACTGATCAAGATGGATCTCATACCTGTAGATTTGTTCTGGGTGTTGTACCGATGCTTTGCTGTTGTCTTTTCCGCAGATTGCCGATTACTACTATGAAGAGAGACTCTACACACTGCGCTGTGTCCTTTATTTGCTCACCTATTTTCAGGATGAACGGCACCCTTACAGGGTAAGTCGCTTATTCCTTGGAAGAGGAGATTAAATTAACCTCTTTCACCAAGCTTTGACCTGCACTCCTGAGCAAATAATAAACTATTTGAATAAATGTATTTTGGAAGTGGGAACCTATTCCTTTGTGTTCCAATGTATTTTAGAATCCTTGAAGCAAAGAAAGAGAACATTTAGCCCACCAAACTCTGTATCCAGTTCCCTTTGAATGTTATAGTCGTAGCTTGCTGAATATTTAGTAATCAGCGGATATTTTCCATTGCTGTCGTGCAGATTCAAGTAAATTGCCACAGCAGTTCTAACTCATCAGTGCAAAATGTATTGGCTCATAAATATTTCTGTTGACTGGGAAGCTGATCAATACACTAGCAGTTTATGTGTGATGATTACAGACTCTGTCTGTGTAATCATTCAATGCAAAATGGAAAAGAGAATCTATTGTTCATGTTGATGGGATAATTAACAATGTCATTATCCGAATAACAATAATCGGGCATATGTTTAGTAGTGATATAATTTGTGGAAATGTTGGGGTGCTGGTGTGAAATGGAGTCTTTATTCCCCAGGGAGAATATTCCAAATGTGTGGACAGACTGGAGAAGGAACTGGTCTCAAACTATCGCAAACAGTTTGAAGCATTGTTCAGAGCTGAAGCTCCGACCTGGGAAACCACGGGAATCTCATGGTATGTAATTTTTATTTTAGATTTTTCTTCACTTAAAAAAAATTATAATAATAATAGTCTTTGCCTTTGGCATAGCGCCTTATCACGTCGTTGAGACGTCTCAAAACGCTTCACAGAGTATATTATAATAAATAATATTGTAACAAATAACAAGAATTTGGTCACTCAATCCGCGACTGTTTGTGGGACACTGCTGTGCTCAATTGGCTGCCGTGTTGTGCCCACAGATTATATGGTCAATTCACGTCTTCAAGACATGATAAGGTGCTGTACCAAATGCAAGGATTATTATTATTGTTGTAAAGTGCAGTCACTGTGTATTTTGTGGGTGAAGTATTTTTATATGTCACGCTTTACATATTAAAAATTAGTTACCGTTTTGGGAAGCGCCGTTGCCTCATGAAACTTTTCCATTAGTAGGACTGATCTTTCATTCACTTTCTCCATTGCATTCCTGCAGTCAGAACATCAAGTGTGCCGCTGGTTTGTGCAGTGCCTGAGGGAGCAGGCCCTGATTTTGGAGATTATCTTCCTGTATTACGCTTACTTCGAGATGGCCCCAGAAGATTTCTTGGCCTTTGCACGGATATTTAAGGAGCAGGGATTCGGGCGTCGGCAGACGAACAGACATCTTATAGACGAGACCATGGATGCACTGGTTGACAGTATTGGGTTAGTCTGAGATGAAATAACGGGATGGGTTTGTGTCTCGGGGGGATAGGTGCTGGGTATGGGGTACACTGGGTGAGGGAGTTGGGGAAGGGGGCCTGATGGAATACTATAATAATACTATAATAAAAAAAGTGGTCAACGACCGTTTGTGGGACACTGCTGTGCACAATTGGCTGCCGCGGTTCGCCCCTAAAATATACAGTCAATTCACTTTACAGTATAATCTTTGAAGCGCTTTGAGACACCTCGAAGACATGATAAGGCGCTATATCAAATGCAAGGATTATCATTATTGTGAGTCAGTGATTATGGTGGGGGTGGGAGAGAGGGCTATTGGGTGCTGTTGGTGAGTGAGCGGGGCAGGGAAACTGGACTCTGGCAGATATTTGAGCTCTGAGCTTTCTCCGCAGTTATTTCAGTACGCTGATCCTGGTGGAGGGAATGGACATTGATTTCCTCCATAAATGTGCTCTGGAGGAACGAGTGGAACAGCACCAGTTTGCTAATGCTCGTGAGCTGTGCCAGGTGAGTGCGTCGGGCTTCAGTTACTGAAACGCTGACCTGGGTGGGGAATTTAAGACAGGGGGCACTTTGTATCTAGTACTGTACTGTTAGCAATTATCTATTTGCTCTCTCTCTCTCACGTACACACAGGAGGTGGATAAGTTATTCCTGACATTGGGAGATATACCCCACCACGCCCCAGCGCTGCTGGCTTGGGCTCTGCTGCGTCACACCCTCAGCCTGGACGAATCAAGCCACTTGGTCAGGCGGCTGGGCACCACAGCCATCCAGCAGAATGCGTTCCAGCACATGACACGTTTACTGAAAGCACTCGGGAGTGGAGGAAGCAACGTGAGTGCTATGGGGAAGGTGGCAGGTTTCTACCAAGTTTACATAAATCATTTTAATAGCGGCCTTCAGGCTGCGTCAAGGGCTCTGGGACGCTGCCCTATGTGAGGGGCTCAATATAAGTGCAAGTTGGGTGTAGTGACTCTTGTGTAAGCAGATTGATTTGACTTGCTGGCCGTTTGACTGACTGCCTTCGGTGATTCCCCTCCCACCCTCTCTGCCGTCGGCTTGGTGTCAAGTTCTGGCACTTTTAAACGCTCCGAGACTCTACCCTGTGTGAAGGCTGTTGTATAAATGCAAGTTGTTGTTTGTTTGTTTAAAAATCAGAATCCAACATGTTTGCAAACTGGAAACGGCAAATAGCAAAACGCCTGTGATTTAAAGTATTGAGGCAGTTCTTGTGCTGTTAGCTCGAGAGCGTCAGGAAGGCTACTTCCAACCCTGACAACCATATGACTGTTTGGCTGTGTTGTGTGTTGCAGTGTACAGCCAGCACCGCTCGGATGTGTATTTACGGGCTCTTGTCGTTTGTCTTAACATCGTTTGAGGAAGAAACATTGGGAGACCAACAGGTGCAGTGACTTTTATATTGAATAGTGAAGCTGAGGCTTTGCTTGCTGGGCAATCCCAGTGAGGCAGAGGTTCATTCACGCTTGCCAAGGCATAATTAATCATACCAGTAGAGCTTTCTGTCTTTATTTAATACCTCTTCAGTTAATCTTGACTCGAACACGGTGCATTTTTTTGGTGAATTATTCATGTTCTGTGTTTATTAATCGGTTGTTTCTTCTCCTCCAGCACCTGATCGATGTGGTGTGTGAGGTGCTGGCTGCTCCTAGTCTGGCTGAACTCTTCTGGGAAACTGTGCGTAACAAATGTTTGAAGAAAACAGATAACCTTTTTTTATTATTTTATGATATCCCTTGCCCCCTTCAAGGTCCATCTCAAGACCTTCCTCTTCGTCCATGCTTTTGGTCATCTTCCCACCTCCACACCCCCCTTGTCCTCAACCCCTCTTGACTCCAGGGTGTAAACCCTTCACTATCCAGCGCCTTGGGACGTCCTCCCGTCATGAAAGGCGCTGTATAAATGCAAATTGTTGTTGTTGAAAGAAGCTCGTTCATTTGTGGTGCAGAATTCTGACGTCCGAATTTCCATCTGTTCCTAGCCTGTAAGAACATTCTGCCTTAAAATTTTAAGATCGCCAGAAAACTGGCTTCCAAATTGGGACTGAATTTCATGAACCTCCCACAATTCTGCGTGTTTGTAAATTTTATGAGAAATTAATCTCACAGACTAAATGTTGTTGATGCTACTTAAGCAGCAGCTACTGTTTCTGGTAGATTTTATCTCCTGTACTGCGTTATTGTAGTAGCTTGTAGAGTTCAGTACCACCATTTGGTTTTGTTCTTATTTTTTATCTGATCGACGCAGCGTTTGATGTGAATTCTGTTTTGTTCGGTTTGTGCAGGAACGTACAGTGGGTCTCCGAATCGTTCTGGACAACAACTGCGGGATGTTTCCTCACTCCATGGCCCCCCTGCTGCAGCTGCTCACTGCCCTTGCATCAGACAAATCCACGGCCAAAAAGGTTGGAATCTGCCACATCGGCTGCTTAACAAAGAGACGATACTCGCACACTCTCGCACACTCACTCCATCCAGGTCCTTATCGAACATTACACCGAACACAAGATTGCATCTTTGAAACAGTGCTCGCTGATCAGTGAGCTCTGGTTAAAATAAATCATGGTACAATTTTTTGCTTGACACACATAGAACATTGACCGCCTGGTTTGAATGAGTTTGTGCTCAGTTCAAGTCTCCTTTCTTCACAGGTTTACAATTTCTTGGACAAGTTGTCCTGCTACACTGTGTTCTACAAGCATAGACCACCCGACGTCTTGTCGCACGAAGATGAGACCCTGTGGAGGAGGCAAGCTCCCAAACTTCTGTACCCACTCGGTAAATAAGGAATAATAATTCTTGCCTTTAATATAGGAACATCTCAAAGCGTTTTACAGGATATACTGTAAAGTGGATTGACTGTGTAATTTGTTTGCGAAACAAAGCAGCCATTTGCACACATCAATGTCACGCTCATGGAGTGAGTGACCAGTTTTATTTGGGGGATTGTTGGGCAGGATACCAGGAGAGAAACTCTCTTTTTGAATAGTGCCATAGGATCTTTAATATCCACCTGAACAGGCAGACGGGACCTGGGTTTAATGTCTCATCCGAAGGACGGCACCTCCGACAATGCAATAGCCCCCCACAGCGCTGCATTCGAGTATCACCTTAAAACTATGCGATTCCAAGTCCCAACGTGTCCTTGGCATGAACGTTCAGAGAAAGTCCATAGAGTGGGAAATGTTACATTCAAGTTACAGTGAATGTGTTGTGCTTTCTCCTTGCTCAGGGTCAGGACAGGCGAACCTGCGTATGCCACAGGGTGTGCTGGGACAGGTGATGCCTGCAGGGCAGGGCTATCTTGTTCGCTGGGAATATTCGTACAGCTCGTGGACAGTCTTTACATGTGAAATTGAGATGCTGCTACATGTTGTTTCAACAGTGGGTAAGTCTTGAGTGAAGCCCACTTGCTCCTATACCCAACCAGTGTGTGTGTGGTGTATGTATAATAATAATCCTTGCATTTGATATAACGCCTTATATTGTCGGAACGTCTCAAAGCACTTCAGCTTATGCTGTAAAGTAGATTGACTGTATATTGTATGCAGGTGTAACGTGGCAGCCAGTTTGCGCACAGCAGTGTCCCGCAAACATCCAGGGAGTTAGTGACCAATTTTATTCAGGGGATTGTTGGCCAGCACACTGGGAGAGTGACACTCCCTTATCTGTTGGAATAGTGCCGTGGGATCTTGAACATCCACCTGAACAGGTAGACGGAAGCTTGGTTTAACTTCTCATTTGAAGGACGCCACTTCTGACAACGCAGCACACCCAGCACTGCATTAGAGCGTCAGCTTAGACTATGTGATTCTAAGTCCCGACGTGGAGCTTGAACCCCTTCCGATTCGGAGGTGAGAGTGCTACCACTTAGCCAGGGTTTGTAAGTGTGGAGAGAAGAATTTGAGTCTTTTGTAACCTGCAGATTCCTATCCTTAACTTTATCAGCCTATTTTGGTGCAGAAGAATTTTGTGTGTTAAGTGGTAAAAACCTCTTCCTCTGTGTGCCCAGATGTTATTCACCACTGCCAGAGGGTCAAACCAATTATTAACCTGGTTCACAAGATAATCAGTACAGATTGGTCCATCACAGATTGCCTGCTGCCAATCACATCACGTCTGTACATGTTGCTTCAAAGGTGAGAGAGAGGGTTCAACCTTTACGCATAAGAAATCTTATGGGAGTTAGACTGCAAATCACTATCCCCATCTGCACAGTTCTATGCTTCATGGGACCAGATTAGTCCCTTTGTATGATCAGACTTGGAGATTGAGGCTTTTATTTTTCACCCTGACATAGTGATGGTGTGTGTGTGTGCTTGTTGCAGGCTTACATCAGTCATGAACCCTCCGATGGAATTGATTGCATCCTGTGTAAACTGTCTCACTGTTTTGGCCACTCGGATGCCGGCTAAGGTAAGCCTCGGTGCTGTTTTTGTTCGGTCGGAACTAGAACAGGCTTCCTGGCACATCACATAAGATCCTAAGAATTTGCTAGATGAAAGAAGACCAGGTCCATCCAGTTGGCCTTCCACAATCCTGGCAGTCGCATGCACATTGCTCAGCAGGGGGCATTGTGGAGGGCAGGATGCCCACAGTGTATATCTCAAACTATATATTGGATCCTGAGATATTACTCATGACAAACTCACACGGAAGCCTCAAACTGCTCTTGTTTTTCAGGAGGGTTTATACCTGGTGCGTAATATGCAGAAGTGTTTATTTTCACACATTTGTTCTGAGGTTGAAAGGGCGGATCGCTTAAGTGCATGAATTTAGCCGAGGTGCACATCCACCTGTATTATCATTCCCCCTTTCCTCCTCTCTCTGAGAAAGTGCCCTGGTTGTGAGACTAACTGTGTGAGGCGCAGTGGGTGTGTATTACATCATGCTCCACCACCGTCAAGCACTCTGGGACGCTACCCTGTGTGAGGGGTGCTATTTAAATGCAAGTTGTTGTTGTACTCCTGTCACCAAGCATTGTGGCACTGAGCGCTGTTCGTGCTTTTACTTCAAAATTGTATGATAGAAATGTCCATTTTGTGTGTCAGGTGTGGGCAGACCTACAGCACACGGGCTTTCTGCCATTCTCAGCCGCTCCAATCACAGGCTTCGCCCAGTCTATCAGGTTAGTGGAACACAACGTTTTCTTGACTATTTTGTGCTGGTTACTGTAGTAGTCGGATCACATTTTTAGGTTACTTGAATCATGGAATCATAGAATATTAAAGCACAGAAGGAGGCCATTCGGTCCATTGTGCCTCTGCT
The DNA here is from genome assembly GCF_018977255.1 of Callorhinchus milii. NCBI lineage: Eukaryota > Metazoa > Chordata > Chondrichthyes > Chimaeriformes > Callorhinchidae > Callorhinchus > Callorhinchus milii. The sequence continues at coordinate 21,265,727 of NW_024704749.1, forward strand.
GGCTCTTTGGAAGAAGTACTTTGGAAGAGTACAGTCTGTGATCTTTAGGTTTGCAAAAAAAAGCCTTGGTTTAAATTAAGGGTTATATTGCAATCACAGGAAAATGTACAGAAGCTTCTAGCGGTGAGGAAATAAAGCACCATTTGATGCAAGAGGCAAAATTGCTTGTAAATGTCTTGAACAACCACAAAGAGTGGAGCTCAGAGAGTGTTGTGGGGAAACATACTGCATTTAAGACTCTTTCAGCTCTGTGAGTTGATTAGCTCTGATTTTAAGAGGAGGTTTGCCTCGTGATTGTTTTGTCTCCTCTCTTGTTGTATTGTGTCCCGGAGATTTGATCCTGTTGTTTGTCCTGGCAGTACCGAAGGAATGCATGCCGGCAACTACGGCAACTTGCTGATGAGCATAGAGAGGCCGCACGGAGAGTACACCGTCACCATGGCATTCCTCCGCCTGGTCACCACCCTCGTCAAGGTAAGCACCACTGCAGGAGGCCAGAGCGCAATACAGGCTACACTGCCTCTAGCCTGAACTTACTGCTCAGTGATTGCAGCACAATCAACCATCAGAGGGGCGGGGTGGGAGAGAAAGAAACTGATTTGACCTCTTGTGACCTATTAACTGTTAGAATTATTTTCTAACATAACCCCTTATCAACCTGTCTGCCCTCTCCGCTCAGCAGGTTCTAGCTTGCTCCATGTCCCCAGACCGGGCGGGCCACCGTTGGCGGTCAGGCCTTCAGCCACTCTGCCCCCATCCTTTGGAACTCCATCCCACATTCCCTGCACCTCTCTCCCTCCCTTGCCTCCTTCAAGGCACATGTGAAAACCCTCCTCTTTGACTGTGCCTTTGACCACCCTCCCTACCCTACACCCAAGCCCCCCCGCCGTCTCCCCCCCCCCCCTGGGTGCAAACTCGTGACTGTCCAGTGCCTTGGGACATCCTCTCAACGTGAAAGGTGTTCTATAAATGCAATTTATTGTTGTCAATCCACTTTACAGTATATTCCGTGAAGTGCTTTGAGACTTATCAATGATGTGATAAGGAACTATATCAAATGCAAGGATTATTATTGTCTAATATGCAGAGGACACAGGCTAGCAACACGACCACACAGGCAAATTCATGGGCCAAGGGTACTCAGTTGTTCCAGCTAGTGACACCCTTACTAAGATTTATGTGTGCGACCAGCGTATTGATTGTGAGAGGAGACAGACTTTTTTAATCCTTTTTTTTTTAACAGTGGCAGCTGGGGAGCACTCAGAACTCCGGTCTGACTCCTTGTGTTCTCTTTGTACTAAAAGAAATGCTGCCGAGCTATCACAAGTGGAGATACAATACCTATGGACTGCGGGAGCAGATTGGTAAGGCTTCCTGCGCAAGATTGTAACCTGCTCCTAGCTCCTGTACGTTCAGTGCCTTGGGACCTCCTCCCGATGTGAAAGGTGCTATACAAATGTCATTTTGTATTGAATTGACACTCCTCGAGTCCTCTGTAGCTGTTGCTCTATAAGCAAAAGCAACGCCAACAACAAATTACACTTACACAACGCCTTTCAAGTTGGGAGGACGTCCCAGGGCTCTGGACAGTCAGGGATTTGGACCCGAGCTGGGGAGGGTGGTTGAGATTAGGGAGGGTGGGGGGCAGGCAGGGAAGGGGTAGGGGAGTGACTGAGCAGCTCAGTCTAAGCAGCTTACAAAGAACGTGTATGTTTAAACGGCGTTCTGCAACAGTGCCTCACTCAGCTATGGACTCAGTCCATTACATTACATTAGTTACATTAGTTTATTCAGACAGTATGTTTAAGATTTCAAATGGTAAACTTAAACTGTGATAGTGATGTGGACACATTCGACTCTCCTGTCTCTCTCCCCCACCCCCGGTCTTGCCTTGGCGAAGTGCTGTGGTGAGGTGTTGCAGTCACAGCACTACGACTTACCAGATTCCACGCGTTCTGGATGCTCTTCGGAACCAACTTTCCCAGACAGGGCAATGCCTCATGAATTTTCATTTGCTGTTGCAGTAGGATGTCTCTCTCCTATCACAACCCGCAGCCAGTAAAGTAAAGCGATTTGTTTATTAAAGTCCGGGGCATGCTGAGCAAGCACAATACATCTGGGTAATTTGCTTTGTCTGCAGCAACAAATGACTCTTGCTCTCGCCGAGACCTTTAGCAGAGAGGCATTTATCATGTCATCACCTGAATTAGCAGCCGTAACAGGGCTGAATTGTGATGACCGCGCACAGTAGCTGTGACGGAAGCAGTGCAGAGACCATGGAGAGATCAAATACTCTTTTGCCCCCACCACCCCCACTCCCTCTTGCTAAAATTGGGTAAAACGGAATATGTCTTTCTGGAAGTAAGGATGCTGAATGTTGATTTGAATTAATATCATTTTTCTTGTTTACAGGTTGTCTTATTCTTGAACTTATTCATGCTATCCTTAATCTGAGTCCCGAGGGCGTTTCGCAAGGCAGGTGGGTGTTCCTCACGTTCCTCTATCTAGCACCCACGTCGGGACTCTGAGCTGACAAACCCGGGCTGATAGTCTCGCGGTTTGTTGTTGGATGTGCTGTCGTTCGGGTTAAGGCATTAAGCCAAGGTCCGTCTGCGTATTTGGGTGGACATTAAGGATGCTGTCACCGGATTGGTCTCTTTATAAATTATTGTTGGTTTGCCTACAAAAACAGTCACTACACTCGACAGTCCCACTGCCGTAGGACGTCCTCCCTATGTAAAAAGCGCTATGCAAATGTAATTTGTTGTTGTAATTACCAAGTTCTTTGAGATGTCTTTGACGTGATAAAACGCTATAAAAATGGAAGTTCTTTATTAATTCTGTACTTCACTTCGGAAAGATAGTGTTACCTCTCCGACCTCCTAACCCCATATCAGCCTGTTCGCTCCCTCCGCTTGGCGGACACCAACTTGCTTCAGGTCCCCTGCATTTCCCACCCCACCATTGTCGGTCAGACATTCAGCATCTCTGCCCCCTCACCCTGGAATATAATCCCTCTGCCTCACCTTTATTGCCTCCTTCAAGTCCCAACTAAAGGCCTTCCTCTTCGACCATGACATCAGTCACTCTCCCACCCCCACACCCCCTGCCCTCCACTCCTCCTGGCCCTAACTCCCAGCTTAGGTCCAAAAACTCCTGACTGTCCAGCCCTCTGGGATGTCTTTCCCATGTAAAGGCGCTATACAAGTGTAATTCGTTGTTGTAATTATTGTAATAGTTTGAATACAGAATCACTAAGAATTTTGCTTCATATCCTAGCTCTCCGAGTCTACAGTCTTTGTGCATCCACAGCCTGGCAAACACCGAGGCAGGCCAAGCGGTGATTAATATTATGGCTATCGGAGTGGACACCATTGATATGGTGATGGCAGCACAGCCAAGCAGGTAACTGATCAAAACTGGAGCATTAATAGTTGCCTGTGATTAAGAGAGCAACCCTGACAGACCTTACCCTCCTCCCAGAGTCGTCTGGCTGCACGTGGCTCCTGCAAGGAGGTTAACTGTTTCGCCCACAAAATATACAGTCAATTCACTTTACAGTATATCCTGTGAAGCGCTTTGAGGCGTCTCGAAGACATGAAAAGGCACTTTATCAAATTCAAGGATTATTACTAACTGGGGAGTGGCAGAGAAATAGAAAATAAAGTGACATTTATTTCGCTCTAAAGCACCTAGTGTTATAACAGTCATTCTTTACTCTTCAGTAAATGTGTGTCATCCTGGATTATTTAACTATTAGAGATACGTCTGTTTTAAATTGTCACTTCCTGCCCTCCTCAACCAATTTCCAAATCCTCACAAGCAGCGGTGGATCAGAAGGACCGGGTCAGACCCTCACCCAGATGATCAAGCTTGCGTTTTCTGTCACTAACAACGTCATTAGACTGAAGCCCCCATCGGAGCTGGTGTCTCCTCTGGAACAGTCCCTGACACAGCATGGTAAGTGATCACTGTGGTAAACGCATTCCGGGACACTACTCTGTGTGAAGGGTGCAAGTTGTTATTGCTGTTGTAATTGCACCTTGATCAGAAAACCCTACCTTTCTGTTAGTTGCACAGCCTTGGTGTCTTATACCCGCAGTGAACAAAGCACTTTTGTTTCAGAGTGCTCCATAGGGATTTGCTGTCCCTATATAGTATAGTAATTGGTCTGTAGGCAAGTACTTTTCTCCAAAAGTATCTGCTGCAGGATTTTCAACATCCCCCTCAATAGGCAGATGAGGTCTCGGTTTAGCGTCTTACATGGTAGAGAATGTGCGACCTCTGACAATGCAGCGCTTCCCACCACTGTCCTAGTTCAGCCGAGATTATACTCTCAAAGTCCCAACGTCGGGTTTGAATCCCACAACCTCCTGACCTGGTGAGGGGAGAGAATGCTACTGACAGCTATGTTGGCAGTGATTGTGAGTTGGGATTTGTGGGTTTTTCTCTCTTGTGTGTGTCTCTCTCTCTTTGTCAAGATTAAATTTGCAAGGCTTTGGGGGCAGTTGGACTAATTGGGTAGCGCTTTCAAACAGCCGGCACAGGCACCATGGGCAAATGGTCACCTTCTGTGCTGTAGCATCCTCTGATTCTATGATGAACTTGCACCTTTTCTAGGTTTGTGGTTTCATTTGACCCTGGTCTTATTATTTCAGGTGCCCACGGCAACAACCTGATCGCAGTATTAGCCAAGTATATCTACCACACACATGACCCCGCGTTGCCCCGTCTGGCGATACAGCTGCTGAAGAGACTCGCAACCGTGAGTTTGTAATTTAATTCCCCAGCTAGCGAGGCTGTGTCCCGATACCGGGGATTTGCATAACGCTGATTTTATTTTCTCCAGTACCTTGCCGTTTAGAAAGAGTTGCACGTACGTTTGGCATCCTGAAGAAAGAATAGTGTTGAAGACTGGTAGAACGGTGTGGTAGGCGTTAAACCGGGAGGCAGAGTTTCATTTGTGCCAATACCTGCACGTGTAATCCCGGTTTGAGCTCACTCGTTTGAAGAGGTAGGCGGCAAACAGAGGAACAGGAGGAGGCCATTCAGCCCCTCAAACCTGTTCCGCCATTCTATTAGATCATGGCTGATCTGTACCTCAACTCCATTTACCCGCCTTTGCTCCATATCCATCGATACCCTTACCTAACAATTACTTTACCCTTAACGGTGCTGCTTTGAAACTACACATGCCTGACAGATCTTTAAGGAGAATATGTTGAATACTGTAGCCCAGCTCCTTTCCAACTAGCCACTGTGAACGATCGCTAAGAAATGTAACAAAGTGTGAGAGCCTGAGGCAGTGAGGGAGAAGTGGTGGGTGACGAGGCAGAGATCAGTGGCCTCGGGGGGGTGTGAACTCCTACATCAAATCCTTCCCTTGTGCTTGTGCAGGTGGCACCCATGTCGGTGTACGCCTGCCTGGGCGGAGACGCTGCTGCTATCCGCGATGCCTTCCTCAACCGTCTGCAGAGCAAGACCGAGGTCAGTATCCTCTCCTGCTGTGACCTGTTGTCAGCTGCTGAGAATGATTGAAGCAAAACGTGTGAGACAGTTTATGACTGGATGTAGAAACAAGTTTTGTGAATGAATGATTGAAATGAAGTTGTCAGAGGGACAAAGAAATAAATGGTTACTAACTGATGTTCTCCGTGATGTGCTCCAGCCTGCTCCACGTCCCCGCCCTACCATCAGCTTCTCTACCCCCATCCTTTGGATCTCTATTCCACAGTCCCTTTGCCTTGCTCCCTGTCTTGCCTCCTTCAAAACACATATCAAGACCCTCCTCTTCGACCGCAGCTTTGGTCACTCTCCTACTCCTACCCTCTCTGCCGTCCACCCCTCCTGATCCCAAACCTCTGCTGGTGTCCAAATCCCTGACTGTCCAACACCTTGGGACGTCCTCCCAAAGTGAAAGGCTTTATACAAATGTAATTTGTTGTTGTTATTGTTGTAGGACATGCGGATTAAAGTAATGATCCTGGAGTTTTTAACTGTTGCTGTGGAAACACAGCCCGGTCTGATTGAGCTCTTCCTTAATCTGGAGGTGAAAGATGGCACGGTTGGCTCGAAGGTGAGAACCTGTCCGTGGATGAAGCTTTTGGTTGGTTTTAAAAAAAACACACACACACACAACCTGGAGTTTAACATGGTGAATGGTTGTTCTTTTGCAGGAGTTTATCTTGGGCGAGTGGAGTTGTCTGCAGGTGGTGTTAGAACTGATCGACTCCAAGCAGCAGGGGAAGTACTGGTGTCCGCCACTCCTACACCGCGCTGCCATCGCCTTCCTCCATGCCCTGTGGCAGGATCGCAGGGACAGCGCCATGACCGTCCTTCGCTACAAGTATGGCCTTTTGCTTTTACTTTAAAAAAAATTATCCTTGCATTTGATACAGCGCACTACAATCCAAAATTACATATGGCCTTTCACGTCGGGAGGACATCCCAAGGTGTTGGACAGTCAAGGATTTCGACCCAAGCTGGGGTTTGGGATCAGGGACGGTGAAGGGCAGGCCTTATCACGTCATTGAGACGTCTTAAAGCACTTCACAGAATATATTGTAAAATGGTTTGACTGTATTTTGTGGGCGAAATGCAGCAGCCAATTGCGTACAGCAGTGTCCCGCAAACAGTCGTCGGGTTGAGTGACTACATTTTTTTTTGAAGGGATAATCACTCCCCGGAAAGCGATCCAACAACGGGTTCCTACTTACTGCTAGGTACACAGAGGAAACTAAAGTTTCGCCCCGCAAGGGAATCGAACCTGGGTCTCTCGCTTGCGAGGCGAGCACCCTAACCACTCGGTTCCAGGACTCCACTTTCTATTGACCCGTTCGCTTTTAAGAAAATTTGGTTAATTGATCTCCCCTCAACTCACCTTGCCCATTGAATCATATAAAGGCAGCAAAGGCCCCAACTTCACCGGCTGTGCATTAATAATCCCTCCAAACATCCAAAACAATAATAAATTGGTCATTTTCAATCTACGACTGTTTGTGGGACATTGCTGTGCGCAATTGGCTGCCGCGTTCGCCCACAAATATACAGTCAATTCACTTCAGAGTGTGTTCTGTGAAGCGCTTTGGGACGTCCTCCCGATGTGAAAAGCGCTATATCAAATACAAGGATTATTCCACCTTCTCGTATTCACAAACCGGGAACTGAATACTACTTTCACATGTTTATTTTTGCAGGGACCGTTTCTGGGAGAATTTGACCACCGTACTGTTTGGAACCCTCCCTGTACCTTCTGATATCACAGAGGTTTGTATGGACTTTACTCACTCGACTCTGCTGAAGGTGCTGTCTGACACATGAAGTGGGGGTCAGTCCCACTGGGACCCTAACAGTGTGGCTGCTCTTCGTACAGGAATAATTGGAAGTCGCCTGGATATTCCAGTGTGGAGGATATTCCACATACGGTCTCTGACAGGGGACACTGAAACAACAGTGATGGGGAGCAACATCCTGGGTAGATTTTCTTTCTCCTCTCCCGGGCCAAGCAGTGTCAGGCCAATTAGTGCTATTGTCGTCCTGACTTGAACTCGGAGCCAACTCAGCACAGAAATGTGTGATTTCTAAAAGGAAAAGGATATTCTCTGTCCTATGAAGAAATGAACAATAATAATCCTCGCATTTGATGTAGTGCCTAATCACGTCTTTGAGACGCCACACTGTAAAGTGTAGGGACTGTTTTTGTGGGCAAAACAATATAACTTTGTGGTGAAATGTCACTCAGCTTCGCTTGTTGCTTTCCAGCCTCTAGCCTTTTCTGGAACTGTGACACTCTCTTATACAGGGTGACTCAAAAGTCTTTACTCCTATGGGCTATATGAGATGTTCAAACTGCCAACAACAACAACTTGCATTTAAATAGCGCCCTTCACGAGGGTAGCGTCCCAGAGTCTTCACAGTGGCAATGCCATGTAGACGTTTACACATATCAACTCGATGATAAAAACTTTCACGGATGTGATCAAAGACATCTCCTGTCATAGCTGCACACTATCTATATTGTTTTTTAAAAAAATATATGATAATTAAAAACTCGGTAAGGATTCTGATTCACCTGTATTATTCCGTCCTGTTTGCCAGAGCTTTATGAAGCAATTGATTAAATTATATATTTTTTTCTTTGTAGACCAGTGTTCTAGAAACCTGTGCCTTCATCATGAAAATCATCTGTTTGGAGATTTACAACGTTGTCAGGTACGGCATCTTTCATCAGCCGATACTTTGTGTTTCGTGACAGTTTACAAGACTCACCAGCTCTGCAGGCTCCAGTGGAGTGAGCTGTTGGTTGAGATTCCTGGCTGCTTGTGTTTTTTTCACTCTCTCTCTCTTTTTTTCTCTCTTTTTCGCCCTGTTAGCTGACAAGTCAGTGACCAGTTCATTAATTATTCTGTGGAGCTCTTATCTTTAATCCGCCCACAAAATGCACAATCAATTCACTTTACAGTACATTCTGTGAAGCGCTCTGAGACGTCTCGAAGACGTGATAAGGCGCAATATCAAATGTAAGGATTATCATTATATTATAATTAATCGATCCCTTACATCAGGGCCATGTGTATATAAAATAAACGTTGACACCCCACCACCCCCCGTCCTCGACAAGCAGAACAAAGTTCGGACTCTCTAATTTGTGACGTTCCTTTCCAGAGGCTCACTGGACCAGTCCCTGAAGCACACGCTCAAGAGGTTCCACGATAACAAACGTTACGAATATTGGTCGGAATATATCCGCTCGCTGGTGACACACATGGCGGAGGTGGAGGGCGAGGGCGTCTCTACAGTGGTCGAGTACCAGATGCTGATCTCTGCTTGGAGGATGCTTCTCATTCTGGCCACCAGCTATGTAAGGACCCTGCTGTGGAAGCGTAGAGCCTGGCTGCCATTCTACAGGGTGTCTGTCCACAAAATCCTGTTACCTCCATGTGTTTTTTTTGTACACAGCGACTCACAAAGCACTTAAACGTGTGGAAGGATGATGATAATTGTATTTAAAACCTACTTAATTGTATTCAGTTCAAGTGTTTAACTGTATTTAGACTGTCCAGAGGATCAGTGTGTGAGTGCGAGCGCCATCATTTTCATGGCAGATCTGTCGCCGTGTACGGTGCCCCATCTTCTGTAACATGGATGGATGGAGTGAGTGAGGAGGCGAAAAGCATCTCTATCAGATTGTTTCAGCTCCTCCATAGTCTCGTATCAGTGTTCTGCAAAAGGGGAGTAACAGGACTTTGGACACACTGTACAGTCGATAGGGCGTTCGCCCCTGAGTCAGAAGGTGGGGATTTGAAGCCCACGTGGGACTTTAAGGTCAAGCTTGAGGTGACTCTCCAGTGCATTGCTGGGGGGAACGCTGCATTGTCAGAGGTACTGTCTTTCGGATGACGTTAAGTCAGGTGCCTGCCTGCTGAATATTTAAAAAAGAACTTGTGCCGTGATTCGAAAAGAGAAGGGAGTTTCTCCAGGTGTCCTAACTGACATTCCCCAAGAGAAAATGCGTCATTTGATTCATGCTTGTTTGTGGAATGTGGCTGTACGCAAATTGGGTTGTTGCATTCGCCTATGAATACAGTCACTAGGGCAGCAGATTGTTTCGGTGAGGTTTCTGCGACGTTGCAACGTAAGGGTTCTATATCAAAGGTTTTAGATTATATAGATATATATATATATACATCTGTGGAGTTGGGAGCAGGTTCTCTGTATGATTGAATATAAGCTTGTATGCACCTTTTGGCTGCTGCTTGTGCTTCTTGCTGAGTTGTGTTGTTCTCCAGGTGGAGGTGATGCCCATGACTGATTCACTCCGTCTGCGACTGCTCCATGATGTTCTGGAAGGGACCAAAGCTTTGGTGAGTTTTTGTGTGTGTAGTTAGTTTAGTGTATAGTGTGTTTTTAGTGTGCGCGTGTGTAGTTTGGGTGTGTATTGTGTATGTAGTGTGTGTGTAGTTAGTGCTTCTGTCTGTGTGTTAAAACACGATTGAAAGGTTTGAGATTTTAATTGTTATTATTTATGTGTTCAGTTGCTGGTGCCGTCCTCTATCCCGTGTCTGCGAGTGGGCTCGATGCTGGCCACACTGCTGCTCATCCTCCTGAAGAAATGGAAAAGGTAGGAGACCGGACCATCATCTTTCTTGCACAAAACAAAATGATCACACAATCCATTGCTGTGCGCAGTTGGTTGCTACGTTTCGCCCACAAAATTCACAGTCAATCCGGTTTACAGTATATCCTGTGAAACGCTTTGAAACGTGTGTCTGACGCATGGGGGAAACCCATCACCGTTGCTTAAGAGTCTCCAAACCAAACTGAGAATTCCATGCATCCCACCTACACATGAAAATCCCAGAGATAGATTGTTGGAATGGTGTGGTGTGCTCTCTCTCTCCACCCTGGAGGGATGCATCCTGCTTACCTAATTCCGGAGAGTATTAGGCACAGGTTGGCAAGAGCCAGGGCTTGGGGGAGCCTAGATTGTGCGTTGGGATAACTGCTGGAGTCTTAGCATCTAGTGTTCCAACTGATGTTTGTGTTTTCCTCTTCTCAGCATTGTTGTCCAGGTGTGTAATATCTTGGAACCTCTGGGCCAGATCCTGGAGAGCCTGTCACAGGCTGCCCAGCACCTTGTGGAGGGGACAAAGGGCAAAATATTCTCGTCCATCATTACTGTTCTTCATATCAAGCCTCTCAAAAGTAAGTTTCGTTTTTGTTCTCAAATAATCGTTACTGTGTATTTATAGAGGATCTCTACTGAGCCGAACACAAACATATCAATTTGTCCATTGTTATATCGATTAGTCAATTGGGGGATCGCTTTTCCGGGGTTAATAATACCTTCAAAAAAAAATAATAATTATGTGGTCCCTCAGTCCACGACTGTTTGTGGGACACCGCCATGCCCAATTGGCTGCCGCATTTCACCCACAAAAAATACCAGTCACTACACTTTACAGTATACTCATTGAAGCGCTTTGGGACATCTCAACCATGTGATAAGGCGCTATATCAAATGCAAGGATTAATTTAGCTGAGTAACTGCCTGCAACTCACTCACTCCCTGTGTCTCCTGTTGTACCTGCACCGATCAGTAAATGACTGCCCCCAGTACCACCAGCTGCTCCTCACTGTGTGTGAGACGGTGCAGGACGAGGCCATTGTGCTCCTGGACCAGACACACCGGGCGCTGAGCACAGGAGACCCCGGCTTGGTGGACGACAAGGATAGTATGGAGACCGACTGTCCTCCCCGGACACAGCACAGAGACCAGAAAGATGGGGTAAGAACCATAATATTGTTCGGTATATTTCGCCCACAAAATATACAGTCAATTCACCTGACAATATATTCTGTGAAGCGCTTTGAGATGTCACAACGACGACAACAACTTGCATTTATGTAGCGCTTCTCACCCAGGGTAGCGTTCCAGGGCGCTGGACAGTGGCAAATCACCACACCAAACCGGGGGGCTGGGGGAGGTAACCGTAGGCACTGTCAAAGAGTATGGTCTTCAGGCACGACCCAAAGATGGGGTCGATCATATCAAATACAAGGATTATTATTATTAGATCGGTGTCTCGGCTCCTGGAGCAAATTCAGAGAGTAATTTGAAGCGCTGAGAGATGTTTCGCAGAGAGCACGAACCCTTCTGTAATTTTTTGGGGTCAGCTGGATGTCTTGACACAAATGTGGTTTAAGAGTCGCACCATGTTTAAGAGTAGCCAAACCCAACTGAGAATTCCATGCATCCCGCCTACAAGTGGAAATCCCAGAGATAGATTGCTGGAATGGGATGCGCGCTCTCTCTCACTCTCTGGAGGGATGCATCCTGCTTACCTAATCCCAGAAAGTATTAGGCGCAGGTTGGCAAGAGCCAAGGCTTGGGGGTGGGGGAGCCCAGAGTGTGCGTTGGGGGTAACTGCTGGCGTCTAACCAGCCAAAACCTCATAGCGTGCCATCAGTATCGCTGTTCTGTAACCCACCTCTCTGTGCTCCCTCCCCAGGTGTGCGTGCTCGCTCTGTTCCTGGCCAAGGAGCTGTGTGAAATGGACCAGGAAGGCGACCAGCTGTACCTGATCACCCGGAAGATTCCTGTCCTCCTCACCATGTTCAGTACCTTAGAGCTGAGTCTCCGGGTCAAGCAGAACCTACACTTTGCTGAGGCCTCCCTACACCTACTGCTCACGCTGGCCAAAACTGCGCAGGTGGGTAACAGCTCGTCCCCAGCTCCAGCACTGTCCGCCAGTGCTTCTCAAACCCTTTTACTTAATTTTATTTACCCTTTGAGACGTCTAGAAGACGTGAAAAGCGCTATATCAAATGGAAGGATTATTATTATTGTTGTTATTATTTAGTGGCTTTAATGTGCAGCAACCAACACTTAGCGATGGCTTCACTGTGACTTTTCATAATCTGTGTTACTCTTCAGCCCCCCACCCCCACCCTTGAGCCAGCTGGTGCTTAGGAAGAGACAGGGAGGGAGGGCACCAGCTGCTCTGGTTGCACAAGTTCATGTGGATGTCCTCGCTTGTGGACCCGACCTACAACCTTCCCGATATTTCCACCCCCCTCCCTCCCCCACAAAATACTCAGTCACTGCACTTTACAGTATATCCTGTGAAGCGCTTTGAGACGTCTCGAAGACGTGATAAGGCGCTGTATCAAATGCAGGGATTATTATTGTTGTGTGTGGTATGTGTTCGCAGGGCGCTGGGGCAGTGGCAGGAGCGGGCGTGTTGCAGAGTATTTGTCTGCAGTTACTGAGCGTTTACCAGTTCAGCACCAATGGGGCTGCTCAGGTGAGTGCCGGGGGTGGAAGGCAAGGCCTGGGGAGGTTTGGTTTTCGGGGCGAGGGGTCCCGTACCGTGGTCTGAACCTCTGGACAGTGTTGTGTGTGACGGTTCTGATTTTAGCGTTTCTCTCCTCGCTGCAATCCAGACTCTGGGGACCGCGCGCAAGTCACAGGACGCCCCGTCCTGGCTGGGCGTTTACTGCCTCTCCATGTCCCTGATGGAGCGGCTCCTGAAAACACTGCGATACAACTTCCTGCCGGAGGCTTTGGACTTTGTTGGAGTTCATCAGGAGCGGATTCTGAAGGTACTGTGTGTGTGAGAGAGCATTAATACTGCCGGTACAGTGTATGTGTGCGCGTGTGAGTGTATGCGTGAGAGCTTAAATACTGCAGGTACAGTGTGTGTATGTAAGAGCTTTAACACGACAGATACAGCACATGCGAGAGCTTTAAAACTGAAGGGAGGACACCTGAATAGGCTGGGTTGCTGGGAGACTGCAGGGGGTTTGTCCAGGCCACTAGGTGGTGTAAGATGCTGGTGTGTGTATCAGGGCCTCTCACTCTCCTCGTGGTTTCTGACAGCATGTTGATGTAAATCCATTCAGGGAGTCATCCACCCTCAGAGTTTTTATTCAATGGGGACGCGGAAAGAGATGGTCCTTCACAAAGCTGCAGTGGGACATTTCTCTGCGTGAGGGGCGCTTTGGACAGGGTGACCAAAAAAGTCTTATTTTTCAGCCACCCTATTCTCTTTAAAAAAATCATAATTTCTTTAAGAATTAGACATTTTAATGGTATCGTGACTTTTTATTCGCCCACTAAATGCGAGCTCTTGTTGTTGTTGCTGCTGCTGCAGTGCCTGGATGCTGTGAGAAAGGTACAGAGCCTGGCTTGCTTGGAGGAGGCTGATCACACGGTGGGCTTCATTCTCCAGCTCTCCAACTTCATCAAAGAATGGCGCTTCCACTTGCCTCACCTACTGCGGGACGTGCAGGTAAAGCCCGGCCCCCCCGATAGTCACGGAGATCACAGCGACTACTTACGTTTATATACACGTTTCAATACGATCAGTTCACTTTACGGTGTATCCTGTGAAGCGCTTTGAGACGTCTCGACAACATGATAAGGCGCTACATCAGATACAAGGATTTTTTTTTATTATTTAAAATATAAATGGAACTTAAAATTATTTTCTAGACAGTGCGGAGGGTAGATAAATTGTGTGTCTGTGTGTCTCGCTGCTCACTATATGTACCCATGTCTCACTGTTGCAGGTGAACCTCTGCTACCTCTGCCAGACGTGCACATTCCTCCTCCACAGCCGTAAAGTGCTGCAGCATTACCTCCAGGTCTGTGCAGTTCTGCTTCTCTTCTCACTGGCGATGACGATATCTTAGTTATTTCAAATGTTGCTGAATGAATATTAAAGGCACCAAAACTTTCAATGGCTGGGTTGGTAGCGCTGTACTGATTGCTGTGTTCATCTGCAAATCCCTTCACACCCTGTCACCTTCATATCTCTCCAACCTGCTTTCTGTCCACTCCACTACCCGCTGCCTCCGCTCGGCTGGCTCTGAGGGCTCTGAGGCCAAGGGCCGAGTAGGATTCACTTTACAGTATATAAAGTGGATAAGTTGATGTTATTGTGTTGGCACAGGTGAAGAATGGAGACACTCTTCCCACCACGGTCCTCCCTCAGGAGCCCAAGTCTGCTCAGCCTCCAACCAAGGAGCAGGGTTTAGAGCAGGAGAAGGAGGAGCTGGAACAGCGGGCACTGCTGAAGGTGCAGGCCAGTCTGCTCCGCATTCTCAGCAAGACGCTGGCAGCCCTCAGGAACTTCACTCCCGACGTCTGCCAGATACTGCAGGACCAGGTAATAATATAATAATAATATAATAATAATCCTTGCGTTTGATATAGTACCTTATCCCGTTTTCGACACATCTCAAAGCGCTTCACAGAGTGTAAAGTGGATTGACTTGTTTTGTGGGCGACAAACGGCAGTCAGTTGCGCACAGCAGTGGTGGATTGAATGACCAAATGTATTTATTTGTTTGTTTGTTTATTTTTATATATAATATATATATATTTTGGGTGGATTGTTACCCCTGGAAAGCGATCCGCCAATCGGGTTCCTACTTACTGTTAGGTCAACAACAACAACAACAAGATTCCATTTATAAAGCGCCTTTCACGTCAGGAGGACGTCCCAACAAATCAACAAAGATGTGTGGAGTAAGGAAAGTTGCCTAATGTATTGCCCCACCCGAGAATCGAACCCAGGTCCTCTTGCTTGTGAGACGAGCGTGCCAACAATACGGGTCTGAGTTACCTTACCAATGTATTTAAATGCAGAAGTGGTGGACTCGCTAACAAGATGGAGACAAAATACTCTTATTGGTGACTCGGACTTCACTGCTCCACATTGCTCCAATAATAATAATAATAATAATGTTACATTTGATATAGTGCCTTCTTACGTCTTCAAGTGTGGCAGCCAATTAATTGCGCACTTGATAATTGGTCATCTCCGTCACTCTCTCTCTCTTCGTCTGTTCCCACAGTCGCTGGACCTGGCAGAGTATGATATGCTCTTTGTCCTGAGTTTCACGACTCCAGCCTTTGATTCGGACATGGCTCCATCCTTCGGGACTCTGCTCACAACTGTCAACGTCACCCTGAACATGCAGGAAGGGGTAAGAGCGAGCACAGAAAAATAATAATAAATAATAATATTCTTTGATGTACAACAACAACTTGCAGTTATATAGCGCCCTCCCCGCAGGGCAGCATCCTCAGAGCCTTAACAGTGGCGAGGCTCGACTCCGAGCCGAGAGGGGAGGTGGCCATAAGCACGAAGAAGAGGAAGGTCTTCAGCTGGGACTTGAAAAGGGAGAGGGGGCAAGACGGAGGGATTGAGGGAGAGTGTTCCAGAGTTTCGGGCTGTAGTGGCGGGAGGGTGGAGGGACGAGCGGAGGCGCTAGGTGGTGGATTGGGGAGTGAGGAGGTCGGAGAGGTAGGGAGTTGCCAGAGATGAAGGGATTTGAACCCGAGTGTGAGGATCACCTGACATAGCACCTGATCATGTCGAACCCAGGCCCTCTCGCTTGCAGCGACTTAACCCAGCCGCAGGGTGTCACAAAAACTAATTGAATTCAAAGCCTTGTACAGAAATAAAATACATAATTTTGTGGTTAATTCCTGACCGAAGAAAAGTTATAACAAGAGTTCTTCTATTTTTGTATCAATGACTTTCTCTGCAGATCGATAAAAAGAAGGAACCTCTGTCATTGAACGTGGGGCCACTGACTTCATCAGAAGAAACCAAGGCACTGAAGTGAGTTTCAAGAGCTGCTTAGTTGCATTTTATATTTATAACAACAATAAAAATAATCTTTGCATTTGATATAATTCCTTATCAAGTCTCAAAGCGCTTCACAGAATATACTGTAAAGTGAATTGACTGTATATTTTAAGGCGGGACGTGGCAGTCAATTGCGCACAGCAGCGTCCCCCAATCTGTGGTGGATTGAGTTTCCAAGTTATTATTATTTTTATTTTTTTTCAACTTTCATGTTGGGATGCAACGGCTGCGGTGACACCAGCTCTCCACAAAGTGGTGCTGGTGAGATGCTCCTTATGGGACCCACTCTGACCACAACACTGAATGAAGCACAATCCTTCAACAGTGGGAGCTGCCTCTTTTGGAACAGGAGAGGGGTGTGTGTGGGGTGGGGTGGGGCGGGGCGGGGGCTGCAGCAGAAAATGAGTGTTGTTTCGTATCCAAGAGAAATGGACCTTTTGTCACATATATGGAAAGCCCAGAGATAGATTGTTTGAATGGAATTCACGTTCCTCCAGGGAGAGAGAGAGAGAGAGAGAGAGAGTGCATTCCATTCTAACAATCTCTCTCTGGGATTTCCATGTGTCGGTGGGATAAATGGAAATCTCTGACCAATAATTTCTCGTCCCCGATGCATTTTTCTGCTTCGATTTGCGTAAAATATTGTGATTAAATTTGTCTGTACATCAGTACTCACTGCACTGCTCAGAGATGAAAGTTGCTTTCTTTTTGCACTTCATACCCGTGTGGTATAACTTAAAATATTTGTCAAGTGGCCAGAGGTTTATGATGCACGGAAGGTAGTTTAATGGTCAGCAGCTGTGCTGTGGCTTGCTATATAGCTTATAATAATATTTAATCTTTTATGTACTAGTAATTTATAAATTGTACTAATTTGTATAAGAGGGATTTTGATCATAAATATTAAACCTGACAATATTTTATGAGCAGCCAGTTTAGTTTAGTTTATAGTGTGGAAGAGTTTGGGATTTGGAGCAAACTGATGTGGAGGGTCTGAAATTTGTATTGAAGTATCTGAGAGTCCCATTGTGAAATGAATAGCAACTTTAGAGTTTTATAAGTGGCTCCAAAAGCCTGACAGTGAGTGCCAGGGAAATTCCTACCTCACTTGGCAAACTGGTTTTGCGCATTTATTAAAAAAAATGTTTTGTTATTGATCACAATCCATGATTTTACAACAACAACTTGAATTTACATAGCGCCCTTCATGCGAGGTAGTGTCCCAGAGTGCTATTTGTCAGTTTACAGCAGTTAAAACTAGTTACATGTCAGGATGAGCTTCACTCCTCTATATTAATCCTGAACTATGTAAAAAATAATTAGTTAAAATATATTTTAAAATTACATTTTAAGCCCATAGAACTACTTTATCATAGAATCATAGAATTATACAGCACAGAGGGAGGCCATTCGGCCCATCGTGTTGGTGCTGGTTATACCATTGTTTCTTCAATTCTCTCATTTAAAAAAAAGAAAATATTGATTCTTTTTAAAAACAAATGTATTATTATTATAATAATCCTTGCATTTGATTTAGCACCTTATCAGGTCATTGAGATATCGCAAAGCACTTCACAGAATACATTGTAAAGTGAATTAATTGACTATGTATTTTGTGGGCGAAATGCCCTCTTCTATTGATTGAGGGCTTTCAGCAGTTTGGGGCTGTGATTCACAGGTCGCTGCTGGTGTTCACGATGGAGAACTGCCTGTACGTGCTCATCTCACAAGCGGTTCGGTACCTCAAGGACCCGAGCGTTCACCCACGTGACAAGCAGCGCATGAAACAGGAGCTGAGCTCAGAACTGGTACGTCTCCTGTGTGTGGGTGTTTGTTTCTTGGTGTGTTGTTTCTGTGTGTGGGTGCTGTTTCTGTGTGTGTGTTGCTTCTGTCTGTGTGTGCGTGTGTTGTTTCTTTGTGTGGACCATAGCTTTGCATCCGTGATTGCTGGGAATCATCCAGCCCACCTATAGTTTATTAGTGGACTGACTGAAGATTTTTTTTCCCGTTTTAACTCATTTTGAATGTGAGACTAAGAGTTATTTGTGCAGAGAATGGGAGAGTGCTATCCCAACAAAAGCAACAACTTGTAATCCACGACTGTTTGTGGGACACTGCTGTGCGCAATTGGCTGCCCATATTTTGCCCACAAAATACACAGTCAATCCACTTTACAGTATTTTCTGTGAAGTGCTTTGAGACGTCTCGAAGATGTGATAAGGCCCTATAATCAATTGCAAGGATCATGATTATTTTCAACTTCTTTAATATTCCTCATCATCAAGCATTTATTTAATTTCCTTTTAAAAGGATTTATGCACTGTATAACGATCCTTGCATTTGATATGGAGCTTTATCGCCTCTCTGAGATGCCTCAAAGCGCTTCACAGAATAAACTAAACTGAATTACAAACTAAATATTAAAAACTGCAGTTTTTGGCAGAGAATTAAACATTGCAATCGTTGCATTGGGACAGTCTGTTGAGGACACATTTTTTCAGACATCGCCCGAAGTTTGGCGAGCGCGATTTAGATAGTTGTTACCAGTGATTTGTGGTGAAATCTTGGTACCTCGCGTGTACAAAGAGCAGTGTGGTTCTTCCTCTGAGTGCGTTTAACTCTCTGTGTGACGTTGTGTTTGTATTGCTGGCTTTCAGAGCACGCTCCTCTCCAGTATCTCCCGTTACTCTCGGCGGGGAGCTCCCTGTTCCCCGGCTGGGGCTAAGTCGGTGTCCTCCATGCTCAAAAGCGGCAGCGAGGGCCAGGAGCCACTACTACAGCTCGTCCACGCTTTCGTGCGGCAGATCCAGAGATAATGGCCGACAACCCGACTGCCCAGAAGTGTATATAGCTTCAACGTCCTGTCCCAACTGTCTTCCAGCACCAATTAGTCCATCTTTATTGACCCAACGGTCTGACGTGAATCTAAATATTGGAAGATGGGGGTAGAAAGAGTTCAGCAACTTTCAAGAAAACACCGGCTGGACAGAAAATCTTTCCCGGCACCCGGGAGTTTGCCATTGCTGTCTTCCTCGGGATTAAGTCGGTCTGCGATCATCGGGAGCTTGTGAGAATTAATGGTTGTTCATAAAAAACTGTTTGTGCCTCAGTTATGGTGACTGATTAAGGTCGGGCTTCCCTGAGTGAAATGAGGTGCCTCAGCCACTCGACTTTATAAGGAACATTCTGAATCGGGAGGTAAGCGCCTTTTGACCATTGGCTTGGTGTTGCCATGGAAACTGTCCCGATTTGGTCAGGAATGTGTGATGGTTAGCATTATTATGCATCATATTGCCTCATTCCACGCTTCCTTCTGAGAAAGTAGACATTTCTTACAGACGACTTCTTATTCACTCCTTTTTTTTAATATATATTATATAAAATTAAATTGTGACCAAAGACAGTCGGTGCCTGTGATCTGAACACTCTCAGCATCTTTCTCACAAGGCTGGGTATGGAATGTTCAGTGCTCTCTTTACCCCCTTCTCCCCCCACCCTACCAATCTGTAAATACCAGTACAAATTTGGATTCATGTTTGTCTTCTCAATGGAAATCAGACCTGTCCCACTGTACAATCAAAAGGGGCGGCAGTTAAACATTTGAGGACTGGTTCAGTTTCTGAGAAACTTGAGTTTTCTATTACTTATGTTTTTTTCTTAAAAGTTCGATTCCAAAATCTGTTTTGACATTGCACAGTCCTGTTATTTGATGGGGGGTATTTGGTTTATCAATTGTAACATTTTTACTTGGATTCACTTATGATTTAACTTATATAATTTTTTAAAAATACTTAGCAGAACTGAATTGTAAGCCATAAATAAAACCTGCTCACAGGTTTGGGGAAGGAGCTAACTGTTACACCAGATGTGCATCCTCACAGAACTTTGAATGAAAGCGACTTAAGCTGAGTTTGAAATTGCGTCTGTCGTGGGGAGATTATTTAAATTGAATCCTCGATCCTCACAGAGGGTAAAAGACCTGTAACTGAAGAAATTTATAGTGTAAATAATGTTACATCATTTAAACTGAGACCCTGATTTGAAATATTGACGTGAAAGGAGTTGATCCTTGTGTGTGTGTGTGGTGGCTGATTGATACTTAATTCTGCTTTGAAGTTCCTTTTTTTTATTTGTGGCAAATATGTTTTTGAAGTGGGAGAAGAGGAGAAAAAGCTACACTAATTTATTGTCTCGGTGTTAATGGACGATGCCCATTCTCTTCCTCTCCTGAATATTTTTGAGGTGTTACAACTTTTTGTACCTTGTTTTAAGGTGGGTGATCACAGACCTGATCCGTCACCCCACACGTTTATCTTCCCATAAGGAAGGAGGGGGGTGGGCACGAGAGATCCAGGCTAACTTTCCCCTAATCGAGGGGTTAATTGTCGGTATCCAAGCAAACTCGGCACAGGTTATCGGGTTTAGTTTTTATAAAACTGGTTACTGGAGACAAGAGGTCCCAGTCACAGCACACAATCTTATCGCTCTAGTTTGTGAAAGAAAACGGGGGTTCTTAGTTAATTATCAATTCAATGCTGTGAGCAATTGGCTGCCGTGTTTCACCCACAAAATACACAGTCACTCCACAATATATTCTGTGAAGCGCTTTGAGCTGTCTTGAAGATATAAGATGCTATATCAAAAGCTATTATTATTATTACCGATCAACACCACAGTTTAGTTTGTCTGATTGTTGGAAGCAGCTTGTGTGTTTGATAATTTTTATATAAAAATATTGGGAGGATGAAAATAACTTTTTAAACAAAATAAGATTTTGTAAAGTGAAAGCATTGTCTGCGCAGTGACACCTGTGTTACCTATAAATAACTGTTAAGTGCCTGGGTCCCCTTCAAATCCACTGAGCTAAACCTGCCCTCACACCCGGTTGGGTTGTAGTATTTTTTCCCCCCGTGTTCTCTCTACGGCAACTTGTTGAAACTGAGTATTTTGTTTACATTCCAGATGGTTTTACACTTTATATACACCAGTGTGTGTTTTTATAAGTCCTGAATAAAACATTTGTGCAGAATCCAGATTGATCATTGGGACAGTAATAGCTTTTCACAGCCCTGTGCAGGAAAACTGTTTCAATGCACGTCTTGTATTGTCTTGACCTGCATTGGTTGGGATCAGTCTATGGCGGCTCAACCCAAAAGCGAGTGGCTGGGGAACACAGTTATAAAGGCAAAGTGCCTTTGTGCTAAGGGCAGCTTAGCTGAGTAACCACAAGATATGGACTTGGCATCAAGTGGGGTGAATAATTAAAAACAATATTTTCCCTCCCCAGGCAGAAATCAAGCCTGGAAGCACCACGGCTGTAGCAAATCCTGATGAGGGAGGGCTAGAGGGAGGGTGATGTGTCCGTGTTTAGTGAACAGCGCTGACGTATTGTCCATCAGTCAGAGTGAGTGAGTGAATGAAGAGACGGCAGGTCTGCGGGCAGTTTGATTGTCTCTTTAATCTGCAGTCTGCTGCATGCACTGTAAACATGGAGGTTAGGTTTTATTTTTAAAAAGTTACACATTTGAAATGGTTGCGGGAAACACAACATTGTAATAATATACAGTAATACAGAAAGCGGGCGAGGGAGGAGGGGGGGGAGGGAATCAAGCCTGTTAGGCTGTGACACTGCGGTGAAGGCTGGCCTCCCGACAACAGCCTTAAAAGCATTCAAGGCAAAAAAAACACTCATTTTAATATCTACATGAGCAATCACAAACGTGTCCAAAATAAAAAACAGGTCAACAATGACAACACTGTGCCTTGGCAATAGCCCAAGCAGCTTGCTCACATTCAGCATAAACGTGTCCCCTCATTTCACACCATTTTACTGCTTTGATTTAAACAGGAGCTCGGCCTAGATTAAACAATGACCTGTTGATGTCATGGACATCACAGATTTTTAGAAAACTGAGCGCAAAATAAACACAGGCTGTATTAATCATTTTAAAAACTCCTACTTCAGCTGGGTTTTTGCAGAAAGCAGCATCTGGCATTTCATTAAGTTACGGTACCTCCGGACAATGCGGCACTCCCCCAACACTGCACTGGAGCGTCAGCCTCAACCGTGACCTTACAGTCCCATGTGGGGTCTCAAATCACAACCTTCAGAGATGAGCTCACTATCGACTGAGCCAAGCTCAGCTACCGTTCCGGACAGAGTCCGGACAGACTCAATTCACCTGGGGGCCATCCAGCCTCGAGGTGAGGGGGTGTGTGTGAGGGCAAACAACACACTTTTAAATCGCTGAACATGATGCAAAGTAGGAAATGAAACTACAGAGTTCGCACCACACTCTGTGTGGTTGTTTGGTGCCAGTCTGGACCATTTCTCCAATAACTGTCTATCCACAAACTAACTAACAGCAGGTTATCACCGAGATGACCTATTGCCTGTAGTTGTGTCGGTAAAGTGCTGTGTTCTTGTGAAGAAAATCAGTTCTCAACGGCCAACCGGCATCTGAACTCATTTCCGTCAATATGAGTGTCAGGCAGGTTGCTGGGCAGGCAAAGAGGAGCTTTACCGCTCACTTGAATGAACCTGGCCCATCGCCGCAGGACAGGGATTGCTACATGTTTGGGGAACACAAACTGCCGTTAGACAACTGTGAACACTGAGGCCAGGAATCAGCAAAGACAAGATTGTAATGGGGGGGGCGGGGGAGGAGGAGGAAATGAAGGGGCAACAATAAGTCAGTGATTCCACAGAATTGAGACGATCCATCAGGTTACAATCAACACATTTTTGCAGGAACAATGAGCATCAAATCCGAGAGAGCCACAGAAATGATGCCTTTCCATTGGTCTGTTAATAAGAGTAACAATTGATTACAGCAATCAATTATATTGATTTCAGAACACCTCATGCAACGGACAATGAAAGTGATTATTTACAAAGTTTATGCGATATTGAATCCACACAATGCAAACTCCTCAGGTTTCCTCTGAAATAAAACGGTGGCCATCCACATCTTACTCGGCTGAACTGTTCACGACTGAACAGGAGGCAGAATTGTGTGCAGTGGAGACATTATCGTCTATCTGTTCTGCAATACAGCCCGTGGAAGTAATGCCTTCAATCTTGCAGTTCCATAATTTCCATTAAACATTCAGACTAAAAGCCTGATTTTTATTTTCTATTTGGAGGTGTACTGGGTGGAAGAAGGGGGGGAAAAGAGACCTCGGCACTGGGTCTGACAGAATCGCTGACGAACGAATGGAAACACGGTGGCTCGGCAAGAGCTCCACGGCAATCTTAAAACAATGGCAATAAAAATAATGGCAACTTTGTCCGCGTGCAAGTTACTTGAAGCCAATTCCTACTGATTCCAGTATGATTAGGGCAACTAACAAAATCCCGACAATTAAAACTAATTAGTCAGTTTAGTTTCGGTAAAGTAACTGAACCTTTCATTCCAACTAAACCAAAACACCTTCGGGCCATCTGTAACCAGCAGCTCACTGACTGGTCTGACCTCGGAAGCAAAACCCGTTTGACAGTCAGACTTTTTCCGGTCTCACTATTCAGAGAGGCAAACAGATTGATCCCATCACGTTATTCTGTATCACTTGTCCCTGAAACCAAAACATTATTTGCTTCCACATGCGTTTCCCCCAAATATGGGTCAGTGACAGATGTCAAAATGGTGCCATTTGAACTCTCTTTATCATGGTGCGAACAAACACGTTCCCTGTGCAGGTTTGACATTCAATTCAAAACACTTTTAAGTCAATTTGAGAGATAGACTGACTTGAAGACCTATGACGTTTCCACCCAGGCTGCACTAACCCAGCACCCCGGTGTTTACATAATAGCCTTTTGCGTTGTGAATTTTCTACATGTAGCTTTATATTTGACCAAAAGTCTGCTGTGAAATTGATGGGACCGTAAACTGAGGACATTATCCAACCTTGAAAGTTCATACGATACATAAAAAATGAGATAATAGCGGCAAACTGTGGAGAACAGAGAATGTGTCGGAACAAAATACACTGGACTCACTGCCGAAACGCGCTGTAATCTCACCCACACACACTTACACTAACTGCTGGGCTATTCATGAGTTCAACGGTGATTTTAGCACTCACCAAATTACAGGTGACACGTTAAGTAAGGCTGAATGCTCTAAAACTACCGTCTGAGATATATTCAGTTCCGTACGTCTGTGTTAGTGAAAGGGTTAAAGGCTTCCTACCCCTGCCAGGACACTCTCCGTGTGACTGGGAGCTCCCCAATGCACACGGGCTCCTGGAAGGTGGGAATTTTGAGAACATTCAGAGAAAAACAACAAAACGGGGTTTAAAACAAATGAACCAGCCCGGCATTGCCACGCACTACGTGTGATCGGATTCTTTATCTGTTATAAAGTGCTGCAGGGAGGGTGGGAGGGAATATCTTACTGGGAGTCATGGCGTAGAATGAAAAGCGTTTTGTTTTTTTGTTGCGGGAAAGTGGAGAGGGGATTGCTGCTGAACAAATCATTGTTTTAAAGTGGATCAAAGGCACTCCGCTTTGCCCAGCCTCGCAGCACGGAGAGCCGTTGTGTCTCACAGCTCGGGGGAGGGAGGTGCTGGCAGGATCAGGGGCACACAGTCTGGGTCCTGCATGTGGAAGCCAATTCATTTGACTATCATTTAAAGGGCTGAATAATCAAACTCCAAGCCAGACAGGTCGCCCCCAACAGCCTCGGATCGTCCTCAGAGGAGTTGCACATGCAAACCTCCGTTCCTCCCACCGTTCAAATGGCCGGCTGAGCTGCTCCTTAATATTTAACAGCAATAAAAGCCGGGGGGGAAGATTTCCGATCAATTCTTCTCACCGCTTCTCACCCTGAATGCAGATTTCCACGCTGGAGATTTGCAAACTGCAAGAGCAGAGGTTTGAGTCTGTGACCAGTCTGGGTTCTGCCCCAGCCCCGGGCCGGCTGAACTCTCCGCAGCCTCCTCAATGTACAATCCATTGTTTTTTTCCGGACAAATCCCGATTTCCTGGCGTTCTGTCACACTCATGCAAAACAAACTCCAATAACGTCACATCAAACTAGAGAGCTAGTATTTACAACCAGCCAGTCTGTCTCCTACAGTACAGTTAGATTTAAGGTTACCTGTGCAATTGCTAGTACCGCTATTTGTTATTCTATAAACAAGAGAAGTCAGTCCACTGTCGAACCTTTGTACCTACACAATGTCAAACAGTTTTCCCAAAGGAGTCTCTCTCTCTCTCTCTCTCTCTCTCCGTCTGTGAAGCCCATGTGGGTCTGTGGGTTAATGTGGGGCTGAGCGAGCGGGCTCGACTGGATGGACAGCGTAAGGATGACGGGGAGGAGACTGTGGCGGGTGGTGATGTAGCGGGTGAAGGAATCCCCTCGAGCGGTGTCGCCGTCTACTCTCGTCAGAGCTCCGCAGGTGAAGCCCCCTCGGCAACTGGCTTCGGCAGCTCAGTCAGGTAAAGGGTCGCTTAAATGGGTCCATTAGCTGCCACCTAAGCTTCTGACTCGACCATCGTCCCAGCCCCTAGGTTTTCTCTTCCCGCTCTGTTTTCCGCCGTTGGATGTTGCGTGGTTTGATTTTTAGCGACAGTTCCCACAAGGCCTCCTCCGCCAGGTGATCGCCAAAGTCGTTGAAGAAGCTAACGATCTCGTCATTTCGCTTCAGTTCGTAGTGGCTGTGAAGAGGGAGAGAGAGAGAGAGGAGAGGTCAGGTTTCAGCAGCACTCGCAACCTCATTCACCCCTCGTGGGGTTAATCAATCACAGCGACTACACAGCGAGAGGCACCTGCCTTGGACAAGTGTTGCCACACTCCCAGGGCAGCGCTTATGCCATCAAACAGCAAGACTTGAAGCTGTCCCCCAGGCATCAGTTATAACAATACTGATGCAATAAAGTACATCCTCCAGGTCAACCAACAACAGTGAATCTTAAGTTGCAGTGTGTGCGTAACAACAGCAACAGCAAATTACATTTACGTCAGGAGGACATCCCAAAGCGCTGGACAATCAGGGATTTGACCCAACTGGGGGTTAGGATCAGGAGGGTGACCGAAGATGCGGTTGAAGAGGAGGGTCATGAGACGGGCCTTGAAGGAGGAGAGGGAGGGGGCGAGGCGAAGTTACTGTGGGCTGGAGTTCCAAAGGGTGGGAGCAGAGAGGGCTGAAGGCCCGCCCGCCGATGTGTCTGCGCATGTGTAGGCGTGAACATGTGGAGACCTACACTTGCTGGAAGCGTCTCATACTGTCCAGGATGTTAAACTGTTGCCAGCGTTTGGAAAAGTTGATCTTTCCGTCGATGAAGTCTGGGTTTCCCAGGTGCACGAAGGTCAGGTCCTGCAGAATGAGACCCCTGCAGGGAGACAGAAGAGAAAAAATCGATATTGAATCACGATATCTCCACAGCCTGGGAAGCTGAGCATATACACACACATACACATACTCACCCCCACCCACCTAACACTCACCATCCCCACACACACACACTTCTCACATCCCAAACACAGCACGGTGCTCTGCTCCATTCTTCTCCCGAACTACCAACCCCATCAATACATAGAAGAAAAAAAGGCCACGTTCCACCTATAATAATGATGATAATCCTTGCATTTGATATAGCGACTTATCACGTCTTCAAGACGACTCAAAGCGCTTTAACCATCCTGGTCGTCCGATGCTAAAATAATGGAGATGTTGATAGCAATTAATTCTGTATGGATTAGTCTACAACAGAGTGGAGGAAGGCTTTGGGAACCTTAGATCCAAAGTTGCCCGCTTCTTCCAAATGTACTACACTTTACTATATGTCGTGTCTCACAATTATTCACATATACTGCATCCCAAAATATTCTTTTCTAAAAGCAATTGCTATTTGAATGAAATGCAAATAGTTTTCATTTTAAGTTTCTAAATATGCAGCCTGCATTGGTTCGGAAATTTCTTCAGAGGTTGTGGAGTCAATTGCACACTAAATTACTGAATCATACAATCTTACTGCACAGACGAGGCCATTAGGCCCATTCGTGCGTGTGCCAACTCTTCGGAAGAGCTACCCAATCAATCCCACTCCCCCGCTCTTACCCCATATCCTTGCAAGTGCTTCCTCTTCAAGTGCCTATCCTATTCCCTTTTGAAAGATGTTATTGAATCAGTTTCCACCAGCCTGTCAGGCAGTGCATTCCAGACCATAACAACTCTCTACCCTCAGTGACAGTTCGGTGCTACTCACAGGTACGGGATACAGGGCGGTTCCACCTCAGCCAGCGCAGCCCGGTATGCACGGAATGAGGAGGAGCTGTCGATGAGCATACAATACTCAGCCAGACCCTGGGAACAAAGGCACAATGCGTTAGGTAACAGATATCCCCTCCCTTGCCTCATTCAAGGCTCGTCTCAAGACCCTCCTCTTCATCCATGCCTTTGGTCACCGTCCTAACCTCCCACCCTCCCTCCCCTCCATCCCTTTTGATCCCAACCCCCAGCCCGGATGCAAATCCTTGAATGTCCAGCGCCTTGGGACGATCTCCCGACCTGAAAGGTGCTGTGTAAATGTAATTTGCTGCTGCTGTTGGCAGGAAGAGCTAAAATGGGTTGCACACATGTAGGATGCCCTGTGTAAACTCTGGCCCTGGTGATGGGGTCCAGCATCATAGTGCGACCCTGTCCCTGTCTGACATGTTTGGATGACGTGAAGTACACGGCAGAGGACACTTTAATGTTCTTCAGAAGACTGCTAATGTGGGTCAGAGTGTTCTAAATATAGTGCATAACAGCGTCACGTTAACTGAGTCAGTCTCCACCACTGTTTCCAGCTGTGACGGTAGTAAAGCTGGGAATGTTGCCAACAATGTGATAAATAATTCCAACATTTAGAGGCATCGACTGGACCTCCTGAAATTATGGCATTTCAGTGGAAATGAGCTCTAAACCAGCTTCTAACCTTTTATCTTTGCCAAACCATTGGAGACTGAAATACATTAGAAAGTCCCCCATTCAATAAAATTTCCTCGAAACAGAACAGGATAATTGTTAAACACAGGCTCTCGAGCCTTTCTATATCTAGACAGAAAATAATTCCAAGTCATCGAGACGAGTACATTTTGGAGTTCTGCCACAAACTCAACTGATTTAACGGAGGTGTTAAATTCGGGAGAAATGAGGCGTTCCTTACCTCCGAGGTTTGTTTCTGCCATTCCAGCCTCCGTATTGGAGCGGAGTCCAGCGCGGAGAGGATCGCCAGGTAGGAATTAAAATTATTCAATTTCCGTAAGTGCTGAAAGGAGAGGATTTCAATTTGATAAATGAGTGAAAATCATGGACCAGCCATATCGCTGGCCCTGGGCAATATGGCCATCGATCGCTGGAACGTCTGGCTCTCAGCAATCTGACCATTACTGGAACCAACATAGTCAGTGACAACAACAACTTGTGTTAACACAGCGCTCCTCATGCTGGGCAGCGTCTCAGAGCGCTTGACAGTGGCAGAGCTTTATGCTGAGCTGTGGGGGGGACTGCAAGCACAGTCCAAGAGGGAAGTCTTCAAGCTCGACCTGAAGATGGTGAAGGAGCGGAAGTAGGGGGAAGGCGGAGAGAATGAGGGAGAGTGCCAGAGATTCAGGGCGTAGTGGCTGCAAGCGCGGATGACGATGCTGGAACAGAGAGCAGGGGGGACAAGCGGTAGGACGGAGCTAGTCGAGCAGAGGTGACAGGTAGTGGATGGGGGAGTAAGCGGGTCGGAGAGATAGAGCATGAGGAAGACGAGTGTGAGGATCTTGGAACTGTATCGCTGAGGCCGGGCGAGTCTAACCATCACCACACCCAGTCACCGACCTTCATAATTTTGATGAACTTCAAGAGGAGCCGTTCCCGATCCTGAGCTTTCTCCTGCTGAATGATTATTGACCGAACCCTGAAAGAGACCAAAGTAAACACAATGGCGTCTGCGTCACTATGTCAGGCACAGTTTAGAAACGTTGAGAACCTGCTCTCAGCGACACAAGGCAGTACAGAGTCTCATTAAAGGCAATGTTCTCCATCCTCCAGAGGATCGAGTTCAAGATCCTCGTCCTAACCTTTCAGGCCATCCATGGCCTTGCCCCCTCCTACCTCTCTGACCTGCTGACTCCCTATCAAACAAGCCCGCTGCCTCCGTTCATCGGGCTCTGGCCTGCTCCATGTCTCCCGCCCGACTCGCCCTACCATCGGTGGCCCGGGCTTTCAGCCTCTCTGCTCCCGCACTCTGGAACTCCATCCCACGGTCCCTTCGCCTCGCTTCCTCCCTTGCCTCCTTCAAGGTTGGTCTCAAAACCCTTCTCTTCAACCGTGCTTTTGGTCTTCCTCCCACCTCTCTGTCTTCCCTCACCCCTACACCACCATGCTCGGGCACCGACATCTGACTGTTCAGCGCTTTGGGATGTCCTCCCGATGTGAAAGGCACTCTATAAATGTCATGTTGTTGCTGTTGTTGTTGTGGCACAGACAATGGGGCAATTGCGGCAATGGGGTTTGGGGCCGACCTGATTAGCACAGCCACTCACTCCCAGTCAGACTCCCACATCAACACTGAGACTCCGGCCTGCTCTATTGTCCACACCATGTCTTGCCCGCCCTATCACCGATGGTCAGGCCTCCAGCCTCTCTGCCCCCAACCTTTGGAACTCCATCCCACAGGCCCTTCACCTCACTCCCTCCCTTGCCTCCTTCAAGGCCCTTCTCAAGACCTCTCCCTCTTCGACCGGGCCTTCGGCCACCCTCCTATCCCCACCCTCCCACCTTTCTGGATCCCAAATCCCAGCTCGGGTGCAAAGCTTTGATTGTCCAGCATCTTGGGACTTCCTACCAACGTGAAAATGTGATTTGTTGTTGTTAAGGATGCGTTATCTCACCAGTAGGACATGTTGTTGAAGTGCTCAGTGAACTGTGTCAGGTTGGGGCTCTTCTCCTCGTTCTGCTCCTTGGCCCAGAGTAAAACCTCAGGGATCTGGTGCAAGGGGTGGGGGGGTGGGGGGGTGGAGAGGCAAAGAAGAGACACAAAGTGATATGTCAGACAAGCAACAAATTTACTGCATCAGCAACCACTGAAAGAGAACGCCCCCGAGCTTCCAATACTCAAGCGCTCTGGGACGCTACCCTGCATGAGGGGCACTAGAAAATGTACATTGTTGTTGTTCTTGTCGTCCATTAACCACTGAGCAATTTTCTCCCTCCTCACCACGGGTTTCCCACCACTTTTCTCTCTCCCCCTGTGTGGTTACACTGGGAGACTCAGTCAGTGCTGTTTTGCTGAAGAAGGATGCAGGTGAGGTTCACACATACTCGACTTTCTCGGCTATTCTATACCTTGAACCTTTTTTTTTGGCTCCAATCAGGTGATTGAGTGTCCTCCCCACCCCCACCAGCACAAACAGCTCCCCTCACTGACATCTTCCACACTCAACAGAGCTATCACTGGATGCATCGACCCACAATACAGGCGAATGGGACATGAACCCCTCACCTCAATCTTGTAGAAAAGTTCAGCGTCTAAGAGCGTGAGCTGTTCAGCGATCTCGTGACTGTGAAAGTCATGAAGTGTCCCCGGCCTAAATGGAAAATCAATCGTTTAGAGCGATAACAATCCTTACACTTGATAAGCAAGGCACCTTTCACACTGGGAGGAGGTCTGGCAAGTATTTTCACAGGATTTGCTGCGTTTACTGTGAAGTGCAGTTAGTGACTGTATTTTGTAGACCCCCAAACACTTCCGAGTAGCTCCAGAAACCAGCTCAGTGTGAAGCATCTGCAAATCTATATATGGAAGGATTATTATTATTTATTATAAATTGGATGGTTCAAAACACCAGGGGATATGAGTTAAAGGTTAGCGAGTAGGACAGGAAGGACTGACACAGAGGGGAGTAGACTTGAGGAATAAGTTCCCAGGAAAGACGAATGAATTCTGTACCTGGCTGACACCCCTCGAGCAGCCAGTGGCTTCATCAGAGCCAATACCCTCACAATCCTCTTCTGCTCCGCTTTGTCCAGGATATTCTTGCGTAAAACCCGGGCCAGGCTCAGCTCCCCGCTGCACACCAGGCGGAACACGAGCTCCATCAGCACCTTCAGGATCTCGTCAGACAACTCCGCTAGACTAGGGGAGGAACAGAGAAAGTCATGGGAGGGGTTTGGGGGAGACTCCAACGAGGTTTCAACAGACGGCTGCTGGTCTTGTGTCAGTGAGAATCACTCACCACAGCTCGTCCACCACTCGCACCAGCACAAAGAAAGTGTTCTTGCTCACTCGCTTCTTGAACGTGTCAGGACAGTTGCAAAACGTCTCATATCTGCTCTCCCGTCAAGGGAAATAACTGAACCTTCTATTCTCACAGTCGTCCGTCTGTACCACAGATTTTTCTTAACTACCTGCTGGAGCAGCCAAGGGAATGCGTAGCTGATCACCCTCACTACTAACCGAGGCACTGGTGTATCCAGTGGTCAGGGTCTCACCAGTAAATGAGCCACAGCGCTGTGCTGGTAGTAATAATAATCCTTGCATTTGATATCTTCTCGTTGAGACGTCTCAAAGCACTTCACAGGATATATTCTAACATGGATTGACTGTATTTTGTGGGCAAAAGGCGGCAACCAATTGCACACAGCACTGTCCCACAAACAGTCATGGATTGAGTGACCCAATTCATTTATCTTTGGAGGGATTAGTACCTTCTTAAAGCGATCCGCCAATCAACTAACAACCAGCTTCCTGCTTACTATGTTAGCTGTTGAAAAGAACATTCCAAACAGCGGTGAGAGAAACATGAAGATATGAAGGCTGAGAGCGCGTCAGTTCTCCCACTGATTCCTGATTTGCTCCAAGGAGCTACAGCTGATAATATTAATAATAATCCTTGCATTTGATATAGCGTCTTATCACATCCCTGAGAAGTCTCAAAGCGCTTCACAAAATATACTGTAAAACAAATTGACTGTATATTTTGTGGGGGAAAACGTGGCAGCCAATTGCACACAGCAGCGTCCCACAAACAGTGGTGGATTGAGTGACCAAATGATTATTATTTTTTTGCGAACAAGCAAAAGGATATCGATAGTGCAGCTTCTTGATGATGTCCTCCGGTGGAATAAACGTTCGGTACGTTGTGAGAAATGCTTCGCAGTAAAGGACCAGGTCTGAAAGGCAGGCAGGCAGGCGACAGAACTTTAATCATACAGCAGAGAGAAGATGAGCTACTCAGAGACAAGATGACCTCCAGCACCAGTGGCAACAAACCAATGTGACTTCAGACACTTGTTGGGTAACGTTCCATGTTCAATACTGGCCTCACTTACTAGTCAGACTGAGAACCCACTTACTGGCCAGACTCCATAAACTGAGGTGGTTTTGCCTAAAATCTTGCACTGATGGGCCGAGTTATGCTGAGTGTTGCCCTGCCCAGAGAACAACGGCTCACAATAGGCTGAACTCCATCTCCACAGCAACACTTGCTCAGGGAGGGCATTTCCTGTGCCCTTACCGTAGAGTGGTGGTTGCGTGTGGGTGTGTGTGCGAGTGTGGGGATGTGGGTGTGTGTGTGCGCGTGTGAGTGTGTGTGCGCGCGTGTGTGGGGATGTGTGTGTGAGTAGCTGAGCGGAGGGTACCAGTGCCTGAGCTGTCAGCGCGGTGTCTGAGGCACTCGAACACAACTATCAAACACACGTCAGGACACCAGAGACACACGGAGCTCCTCACCTTTGCGGTCAGTCTCGGTCGCGTGTACGATCAGGATGTCCACTGAGCCTCCTCGCACTTCCGGCCCGTCTTCTCCCTGGAAATATCCACAGAGCAAACCCTTCCGTCAATGATATGAAATGAGAATTGTGCTCGTCACAAGAACCGGGACTCATTTGAAGACTGTTCAAAGGATGTTCAAGCTCGATCTCATCAGTCCATACTGCTCCAAGACTGATCATGCTAGTCACTGAGTCAGTGCTAAGACTTTGGTGATGAGTTGAGGAAAGCCAACAACAAAAAAACTACATTTGTATGGGGTCTTTCACATCGGGAGGACATCCCAAGGCGCTAGACAGTCAGGGATTTGCACCCGAGCTGGCAGTTGGGATCAGGAGGGGTGGAGGGCAGCGAGGGTAGGGGTAGGAGGATGACCGAAGACGCAGTCAAAGAGGATGGTCTTGAGATGGGCAATGAAGGAGGCAAAGGGTGGGGCTGAGGCGAAGGAACTGTGGGATGGAAAGCTAGTGAGTGGATCACAGTGCCTGAAGGGATTCGAGAAGCTATCCTGCGTGAAGGCTGCGATATAAATGCAAGTTGTTGTTGCAGCTCGGCCTGTGCTACAGGACACCTTACCTCCTGCTTGAGTGTCAGCCGAGACATGATTTCCTCGTGTTCGATGAGCGACAGCTCGTCCACTTCTTCTTCACACTGACCTGAATCTGCCGATTCCAGGGCTTTTGCTCGCCTAAGTGAGGAGAGACAATATGGAGAAGCATCACAGGGAAGCACAGAAAAATTGGTGCCTGTGGCAACTGGACAGAAAAAGGGGTTATTTTATTACACTCGCAGAGGATCATTTATAATTTATTATACTATTTATATGTATCTTTTACAGTATATTCTGTGAAGTGCTTTGAGTTGTTTCAACGATGTGATAAGGCGCTATATCAAATGCAAGGATTATTATTAAATCACATTTCCCCATCTTTTCTCCACAAGGCTTTAAACCTCTACTTCCTCGGGTGTCCACCGCTCTATCCCCATTCCCCCCAATACTGCCGTTGGTTCCGACTTCCATCCCACCTGTCATCTCCATCCTGTTTTCCCGTTTCACTACCCCCCATCGTCTCAGAGTCGTCCTGGTTGACTTCTTGTGCATTCTCAGACTCCGCAGGCTCCTAGGAGGGAAACAATATGCGTTAAATGGTGCAGGAAATGCGTTTGGGGAATAAACCCGGCGAGGATAATGGCCATAGGCGTTTCTGACCGTTGAGCTGCAAAAGCCATATTACTCAGTCATCCCATTACCAACCTCGCTGTCACTGAAATATTTTTATTACTGTGGCACTCAAGGACACGTCATACATCGCTGGCTATAACTGCACAATTGAAATTCAAAGATGATCTCACTTACAGTGTTGGCACACAGCGGCACTTCCTGAAATAACCAGAGAGAGAGAGAGAGAGAGAAAAAAAAGAGAAGAGGATATGTGATAGGTTGAACACCAAGTTCTACCCACAGGAAATTGCTGGCCTTTTGAGTACTGAACATCAGCTGAGAGCGAGTATACGAACAGGAGTAGGTCATTCAGCCTGTTCCACCCTTCTATTAGATCATGGCTGATCTGCGCCTCAACTCCAAATTTCAGTCTAACTTTCCGCTGCCCAATATGTGAAGAGACTCAGAGAGAACGAGCCGGTCGAACATTCATTCCTGTGATACCAGTGAGCAAATGAACCCCGACCATCACAGAGGAACCTTGACTAGCGATCAGCGGCTTTCTCTACATTAGCTTCTCTCTTTGCTGCGAAAATTTGTGCAGAGGCCAATTTGGGGGATAACAACGAGTTTGCACGGATTCAAGCATCTTTTGAATCAGCAAAAATATTCAGTACCCAAAACAGTGCAATAAAAAGGTTAGTGTGGAGCCCGCCCAACTCCGCCTCTCGGACATTAATGTTAAAAGGCCATCAAACAGTGCAGAGGGTAACACACCCAAGTCCTCCCTGTGACCGCAGATCCCAAGCTCAGTGTTGCCAATTGCAGCTGGACAAACTGCACTGGGACCTGGACCCTGCTCACAAGCTGGAAGGTGGACGTTTTACCCATTGCTTCTGGTCAGAGAGTCATTAGGGCAGATTAGAAACCCTGATTAGTTGGCCAATTGGCAGCCACAGTTAGCTGAACAGGCATCTCGTGCCAACACCCAGTATTTAAAAAAATAATAAATTAGTTACTCAATCCACGACTGTTTGTGGGATGCTGCTGTGAGCAATTGGCTGCTGCGCTTTGCCCTCAAAATATTCTGTGAAATGCTTTGAGACGTCTTGGAGACGTGATAAGGCACTATATCAAATGCAAGGATTATTATTAACTAACGTGAGCGAATGTGCCATTTTTACAGCTTTCACAGCTTCCATCTTGGTGCGAAATGTAGCTGAAAATAACAAGGTCCCTCCCTCAGTGTGATCAGTTTTCGGGGGGAATAATCTCCCGGCCCCACCCCCCACCAAATGTGGTCACTCAATCCACGACTGTTTGTGGGACGCTGCTGTGCGCAATTGGCTGCCGCTGTTTCACCCACAAAATATACAGTCACTCCACTTTCCAATATATTCTGTGAAGCGCTTTGAGACGTCTCAATGACGTGATACAGTGCAATATCAAATGCAAGGATTATTATTTATTTATTATTACTATTATTCACACATCAGATCAGGTAACTGCTTGTAACATTAGGATGAAGTAGTCAGCAAACAGTTACTGTGGTTTAGTGCTCTGAAAGCTCTGTTTTTCCCATGCAGGAAGGCGAGAGTAAAAAGCCAATCAATGCGTGTGTCCAACCCTGCGATGAAGCGGGCATGTCCTGCATGCAAGGCTCTCTGTGCAGCGGCATGAAGCAAGTTAAAGGCAGAGAGGAAGTAAAAAAAAGCTACAAAGCCACATCAACAACGAGACCAACAACCACCAATGTTTGGGCAACAACTGGAATACCAGCAAGTGATTCAGCAACGCACGCACACACAGCGAACAGAATCGGCAGCTGATGTAAACTGCGATGGATTCTCAGCTGCACGCGTAGATCAGGTGATGTGGTGCCGTTGACAGCTGGTCGAGAACACGGGTCTGGGAGCCAAGCCATTCTTATGCAATGGAAGTTGCAGTGAAGGTGGAATGATGCAGCCAGGGGGCAGGTGGGCGAGGCTCCGGACTTTTAGCTGCAGGTTGCGCACGGGAGTGCGGGTGCTGGACGTGTGGAACTGAACTGTGTGGAAGCGCATTGCAGATAAGCCTAGAGCAAGAGGAACTGGACTTTGCCGGCTGCTGTAAGGTGGGATCGGCCCCTTAAGTCGATAGCTATCTCGGAGTTTGTTCAAACCTTTCTATTGCTAACAAATCTAGTTACTCGTGTGAATGAGTGTGGAGTCCTGTGTGGAGTCCTGTAGCTCAGTGGTTAGAGCACTCGCTTTGCAAGTGAGAGACCTGAGTTCAATTCCAGGCAGAGGGCCAAACCTTGGGCAAGTTTCCTTACTCTACACAGAGCCTAATAATAGTCCCTCCAAAACCAAAAACAATAGTAAATTGGTCATTTTCAATCTACGACTGTTGTGGGACATTGCTGTGCGCAACTGGCTGCCGCGTTCGCCCACAAATACACAGTCAATTCACTTGACAGTGTGTTCTGTAAAGCGCTTTGGGGCATCCTCCTGACGTGAAAAGCGCTATATCAAATGCAAGGATTATTATAATGAGAGAGCGGGAGAATCTTTCTTGTCCAGTCTGACACCAGGCATCCTGGCACGACAGCCGTCAGATTGGGGTTTGATGGGTTGTTAATGTTACGAGTAATGAGTTATAATCCCACAACACAATGAAACGAGCACCATACTGCAAGGCCATTCCACACATGCTTTGCTCAACAGCCAAGCAGCAATGTCCCAGCATGCGTGAACAGCTACTTACTGCCTCAGGGTGAGAGAGGTCCCCGTTGGTTTGGCTGGACGAATACAGATTGACATATTCACCCTCACCAGCATCTTCGCTATTGGTCTCGCTCTACAGGAGACAGGACCACAAGGTCTAAGACACTTACTGCTGCCTCGGTACACGCTGGTTTCCAAACTCCAGGCCAAGTCAATAACGGCTCTTTCGAGCTTGTAATTTTCCTCAGTAATGCATTACACATTTAAGAACGTTAAGAACTTGCTGGCGAAAGAAGACCAAGGTCCATCCAGTTCGCCTTCCACCATCCTGGCAGTGGCTTGACGTGTCGTGTCCCAAACTTTATATTGTATCTCGAGATATTATTTTCTAGCAGAAATCTATTTCATTTCTTCTTTATGGTAGCACTCAGAGGAAACTCGCTCAGCACAAATATAGCAGAGGCCAGATACTAGGAAGAGCATTTTGCAGAAATGTTCTTTTGAAAGTTCAACCAAATCCACTGAGAGGAAATGTAGAAATTATACCTTTTTGCACATTTCAACAAGAAATTCGGAACATTTAAACTCTCCGTTGATTGATAATTAAAACAATTGATACATTTATTTCCAGCACCTGAAGCCAGAAATTTGTATTTCTCTCCAACCAAACACAATATTAAAGCACAGTTACACAAATTCCTGCTGCAGGTGTAACCAACGAAAGCCCAGACCGTTTTTTGCGGGTCAGCCGGGGTATCTGGAGTTCCACATATGTATTGCCGCCTACATGTGGAAATTTCCCTGCGTCTGGAAATGGAATGCGAACTCCCTCCCTGGAGGGACGCACTCTGCTTATCGAATTCCGGGGGGAGAGCATTAGGTGCAGGTTGGCAAGAGCCAAGACTTGGGACCCCAGAAGTGCGTCAAGGCACCGCTAGAGTGTAATTTGCCATTGAGAGAACTGTCTGACAAGCTTCCTGCTGCTTGTCCAGTTAGGACCTCCCTCCCGATTAGGGCTTTGGCTTGCACAGCTAAAAGGAACTAAGGTGAGTGGGAAGAAGCCTTGGCCGAGCGACTGGCTCTGTTCCACCAAGTCCTGCCGATGAGCCAAGATGGCTGGTCATATTCTCAAACAACAGCAATGTATTGGCCCAGGCTTTGTGCATTGCAGAGATACCATTATAATTCAGAGCAGATTAATTTGTACATAAATCACACGATGAGGGTGCAGACAGCCAAATGCGAGGCTGACCCAAACCCCCCCCCCCCGAGCACTAAACACTGATAGAACACGTCACAAGAAAGAGCAGAGTGTGAAAAGAAAAGTAAACACAACAGGCCAGAGCTTTCAGGCAACAAGTCACCAGGTTTGCTAACTGACATCTGAAGCTCAGAGCAGTAACTGATGGGATGTAACATATAGAGAGAGCAAACATCTACATAAAATTGGGGACGAAACCTCCCAAAAGAACATAAGGCACAGACAAAGCACCTACACCCCCCACTTCTGCAAGTTAACTTCTATAAACTAGTGGTTAGCACCCACAGCCATTGGCGTGACGTTTTGTGTGGAATGAGTTCAATTCAGACCACCATCTTAACAAACACACACACAGATGGGTAGGTAGGAGCTTAACATAGGGTTTTTTGGGGAATGCGAGGCAGGAAGCTAGAAGCAGATTCCGTCCTGTGTAACGGCGACTAAAGATTTGTGTTAGTGCACAGTGCCTTCACTTACTCCCTCCCCTCCCGCAAACGAGAAACCACGAGCGTGGGGAGAGCGAGAGAGAAAGACAGGGACTCGCCGGAAATCCCGTTTAAACATACATCGGAGTGATCGGAAGCAGTTCTCACCGAAGAAGTTGGAAGCAAGATGGGAAAAGCAGATTCAGGAGGGAGGCAGACAGGAGCAGGCGTTGCGGTATCGTGAGAGAGGTCCAGGCGTTCGGCAGCTTTCACGGCACCTGAAGCGCCCGGCAAAGTTAGTTCGGTGCTCCTGGACTGGTGCACAACTGCAAAGTGTGAGGAGATAGTGCAGAGAGAAGGAGAGGCGTGATGGTGAGGGACAAAGTCCTGTGAGTAGGACCTAAAGACCGACTTGAACTGAGGACGAAGAAAGGAAAAAAAAAGAGAAAAGATTCACGGGTCAGATATAAAACTCAGAGACAGACAGCTCCGGCAGAGAAGCAAGCATCATGTTAAAGAAACTTTCATTTTAGAAGTAATTTCTCACCAGCCAAATTTCCTGCATCAATCGCTAAGAAAATAATAATAATTCTCGCATTTGATATAAGGTCTTATCGCGTCTTCGAGACGTCTCAAAGCGCTTCACAGAGTATACTGTAAAATGAACTGACTATATTTTGTGGGCGAAATGCGGCTCAATCCATGACTGTTTGTGGGACGCTGCTGTGTGCCGCGATTCACCCACAAAATACAGTCAATTCACTTTACAGTATATTCTGTGAAGCGCTTTGAGACGTCTCGAAGAAGTGATAAGGCGCTATATCAAATGCAAGGATTATTAGGATTATTATCATCTCCCAAAAACAGCATACAGTTCCTTTTCACATTAGAAATCTGTGGATGTTACATCAGAGTATGTCAGACCGAACATTTACTAAAGTCTTTTTTTTAAAAAAAAAGTATTTAATCGCAAATATTCCTAAACGTAGCACAATATTACGACCAAAACATATCTTTTTTTTTCACACACACAATACATGAACACAGTTGAGGGGGTGGGGGTGGGGGGGGGGAAACATGAAACAAAAAAACTACCAACCAACACAGTATTATTCTCAATATGACCAAGAAACGAGAAATGAGTATGATCTACTCTATGCCCATTCTCACCTCAGTGACGTTGTGCAGGTATCAATGCCCGCCCGCAGCCTCTAACACGACAAGCCGGGAAATCCCTGGGATGTTTGATTTCTAACTCGAGTTAGAAAAGTTCTAACTCAGTACTTTACCTGTCTACAGAATCAAAAGACATACAGTAGGTAGACATATAAAAGGTTCTTAATTTCAGTGGTTTCGAAAAGGGAATGGAAACTGTAAACTTGGATTGTTCCTGGACTTGGCATGCACACATTACGACATCCTGAAAAATTCAGGCTGGTGGAAAATCTAACATCACACTGCAAATGGCTCCTGGGCAAATCATCTCAAGTCTTGCATGAATCAGAAACTTAATTGAACTTTGTGAACTGAAGATTTGGGATTTATAGCTTTGATTCCCAATGAGTAGGACTGGCTAGAAGCTCGGCACACAATGTGTTGAAAATAAAAACCATTTACCGCAAACTCAGATGTAAAAGAGCGTTACTTCTGATATCAGGAACTTGCTGCTCCAACCAATCCTTTAAATAACTGAACTGAAAGTTAATTACAATCAATATGGTTTACATCCATTTAACTACATCAATAGCTTTGCATCCCGTTATACTTCAGTGCGGGGAATGGAAATCTAGAACTCTTTCTCTCCCCCAAAAGGCTGTGGATCCATTCAAATTTTCAAGACTGAGGTGGT
Source organism: Callorhinchus milii (assembly GCF_018977255.1). Taxonomy (NCBI): domain Eukaryota; kingdom Metazoa; phylum Chordata; class Chondrichthyes; order Chimaeriformes; family Callorhinchidae; genus Callorhinchus; species Callorhinchus milii. The sequence goes on from NW_024704749.1 coordinate 21,306,042, forward strand.
TCGATTTTTGTTAGGTCAGGGTATCAAGGCGTATGGGTCAAAGGCAGGTATTTGGAGTTGAGGTACAGAGCAGCCATGATCTTATAGAATGGCACGACATGAAAGGCGCTACATCAAATGTAAGGAATATTATACTACAGTAAACCTCACATAAGTCGTATCAATTGGGACCATACATTTAATATGACTTATGCAAAGTATGAGTTATATCAAACCTGCATAGAATATAAACTCTTGAACCGGGTTTGGGCAGACGTGCCATTTAGTCGATGATACAATTTATACAGAGCAGACTCGTGAAAGTTTTAATTATTATATTGAGGCAATTTCCTCCCGCCCACAAACACTCTGGTCACATGGCTGGCAGCACACACGATCGGAACACATCCGTCCAGAAGCTCCATGTTACAATACAAATCGCTGTCCGAGGCGAAACCACTTCAGAGTGCCCATCTAATCCCCTCTAATCCTTCAGGGGATTTACAGCTTTATTCCACAACTGAACAATCGTGGAATTCAGAAATATTTTAAAGAACACGCACTGCATTATTAAAAAAGTTTGTGTTTAACATTCACATTTTACGAAACAATTTCAACAAAGAGTTAGCTGGGTTTGAATCGTGCTATATATAAATATAGAATACGGATTTAGCTCAGTTGTGCCAATCTCTCCTGTGGATTTGGTATGACGTTATACAATGTGTGTCACCGTCACCTTATATTTTTAATTTTGCAGAAACTGAAACTCAGTTCGGATTGAAGATGAATTGACCCAGTTTCACCCGAACAGCAGTGATCACAAAGCAGCCGACACTGCAATATACATGCACCTGGGTTTGATTGCCAGGCAGGGCGAAACCTTCGGCAAGTTTCCTTACTCCACATGCTCTGTTTACTTAGCAGTAAGTAGGAACCCGTTGTTAGTCGATTGGCAAATAGCTTTTCCGGGGGTAATAATCCCTTCAAATAAAATATAAATAAAAATAATAATTGGGTCACTCGATTCACGACTGTTTGTGGAACACTGCTGCACCCAATTGGCTGCCACATTTCGCCCACAAAATATACAGTACATTCACTTTACAGTATATTCTGTGAAGCACTTTAAAACGTCGCAATGATGTGATAAGGCACTATATCAAACGCAAAACTTATTATTAAGACTGACGCCAACACATCGAACATTACATTATACACACACAGCTTTGTCTGATGCCAGTACAGATGGCTTGATTTCTTTGCAGCTAAGATTTGTTATTCATAATTTGGTTCATGATCAATTGCCATCCATCCAGTAAAATAGTCGATTTACTTTTGTTTGATCCAATCATTATCTCTCAAGGACAATGAGCACAGGACATGGTAGAAAATGATGAAGGGTTTAATTTGTAGCCAGCAGTTTCTATAACGTAAAAAAAATGTTGTGCATAAACAATTTAGATAGCAAAGTCACACGTTAATAATAATAATAATCCTTGCACTTGATATAGCGCTTTTCACGTCGGGAGGACGTCCCAAAGCGCTTCACAGAACACACTGTAAAGTGAATTGACTGTATATTTGTGGGCGAACGTGGCAGCCAATTGCGCACAGCAATGTCCCACAAAGAGTCGTAGATTGAAAATTACCAATTTATTATTGTTTTTGGAGGGATTATTATTAGGCTCTGTGTGGAGTAAGGAAACTTGCCCAAAGTTTCGCCTTCTGCCTGGAATTGAACTCAGGTCTCTCACTTGCAAAGCGAGTGCTCTAATCACTGAGCTACAGGACTCCACGTTCTATATACAAAAGACCTTTTGCTTGGAATCGATGCTTGGCAGTAGTCTCAGATACTACACTATCATTTAGAACCACCAACATTTACAGCACAGAACAGAAGGCGACCATTCGACCAAACATGTCTATGCTATTACTTGAAAGAGCAATCCATTCAGTCGCATTTATCTGCCTTATCCCCTGCATCTCTTAAAATTACCTCCTTTTTAGATATCTAGTTTCTTCTTGGAAGATAACATGGATCCCGCCTTGACCACTGCATCCAGCAGGGCATTCCGCATCCTATCTTAATAATTATAATAATCTTTGCATTTGATACCCCAACTTTTCACCCCGTTGAGACGTCTCAAAGAGCTTCCCAGAATATATTGTAAAGTGGATTGATTGCGTATTTTGTGGGCGAAACACGTCAGCCAATTGCGCACGGCAGTGTCCCATTCAATCATGGATTGAGTGACCAAATTTATTTTCATGGTGAAGCATCGATTCCAAGGCAAAATGTTCTTTTGTACATAGAATGTGTGACTTTGCCATCAACTGAAATTAAAAATAAATCCTTCTCAATCTCCCCCTTTGCTTCCTTGCTGATTGATGCATTTGTGTTACATCATAGGACATTCCTTGCGCCTCAAAACCAACACACAATACTGTATTTAGTTTCAGTTGCTAAATTTTAGCCTAGTTACCAATATCCACAGAAATCTTGTGTGTGGATTCTGAAACCCGCTAGCACGGATATCATGAAGTGGCCTGGGATATAACATGTTCCAAGTTCCCTGAATCGCTTCCATTTGCAATTTTTTCAAGGATTTACACCCTGGCTCACTTGCATATTTTAGTTTACAAGGCGTAGAGACACTCTCTTCCTTCACGTTTGATAGATTGGATTCTAACCGGGTGTTGTCGAATTCATGTAACACATGAATTCATGCTATAAAAGAATACTCTGTTCCTTGAAGCTACGCACACTGAAGAGAGAAAAAAAACAGAAGAGTCTGCTCATAGTTTGGATCAGCTCCAGAAATAGCAGTGCATTCCAGCAAAGGATGTATTTAACCTTATAAAATGTGAGCTGTTCATGGCCATGCTCCCCCATGACAAGCCCCATGTGTTGGATGCAATTTAGCAGGAGGACATTAATTACACAGCGACTCAAAAGGAGAAAAAGGACAGGGTTTAGCTGCATCACAAGCACTCAGCTAATTGCACAAGGAAGGCGATGGCTCACAATTTCCATGCAATGCAACTAAAGACCGATTCTCTACATCTGCCTCGACCATTTCTTTATCCAAATAAGGCATTCAAACAAAGCTGGAAAACTTCCTCCCCCCAGCCCCAGCCCCAGCCCCAGCCCGCCACTCCGCCAATGAACAATCAAAGTTACAAACTTTGGCTGGTATGTGCAATGAACGTACTGCATCTCTGCATCACCTTACACTGCTGGGGAAGGGACAGGAAAGGCAGGATTTCAAATGAGGCCCTTACTAACCCCTTCTTCTCTTCCTTCCCTGCTGCAGGGCCTCACTGCTCTGGCACACACTACGTTAACCTCTCAGTACTGAGCAGCTTTCAGAATACAGCTCGGTTCACACAAGATCTGCAAAAGTGATTTCCTGCCACTTGCTTCAAGCAGAGAAAAACGCACAGGCGCCTGGGGAGGCTTTTGATATCACACGAGTACACACAAACCAAACACAAGGAGGCAATTCCATTCTGATTTTGAGGCTGAAATACGATGACAGCACTGGCAGAGTGGAAAAGGCAGATTACTGAATTGGCTGTTATTTGGAGTCCTGTAGCTCAGTGGTTAGAGCACTCGCTTTGCAAGCGAGAGACCTGAGTTCAATTCCAGGCAGAGGGCGAAACCTTGGGCAAGTTTCCTTACTCCACACAGAGCCTAATAATAATCCCTCCAAAACCAAAAACAATAATAAAATTGGTCATTTTCAATTTACGACTGTTTGTGGGACATTGCTGTGAGCAATTGGCTGCCGCGTTCGCCCACAAATTTACAGTCAATTCACTTTACAGTGTGTTCTGTGAAGCGCTTTGGGACGTCCTTCCGACGTAAAAAGCGCTATATCAAATGCAAGGATTATTATTATTATTATTTAGGGCTGCCAACAGTGAGTGAGTGAGTGAGTGAGTGAGTGAGTGAGTGAGTGAGTGAGTGAGTGAGTGAGTGAGTGAGGGAGGGAGGGAGGGAGGGAGCACTCTGAACTCCAGATTAGAAACCCATAGGACAAGGACACGATAAATGAAAGATCGTTCATTTAAGGTCCTCCATCCACTGTGAAAAGCCTGTGGTTTGAGTGGGCGGATACAGGAAGAAACTTACTCAGCCGCGGAACCTATTCAACAATTCACTTTGCAAACAAATTCCCTGATGAGAATTCTGCAATTATTTACGGAACACTCGATTGGAATTAGCGCTGAAGCTTAATCAATACAATTAATGATGAGTGAGGCAGCCGTGGTCAGTCATCGCCAGCTGTAGCCACCTTCTGCAGCCCCCAAACAACACCTCCTTCTCCCCCTGCACACCATTACATCATCCAAGCAGCTGATAGCACTGTCTGAAACGGACTGTAATGGTTCTTCAAAACGCTTACAGTGCACTCTGACCGCTGGTTTGTTAGCTCAGATGATTCTGGGTCGCTCACAAGGTTGAGGGTTCAAGCCCCCACGTCAGGACTTTGCGCAGTGTTGGGAGAGCGCAGCACTGTCCTTAAAACTGATGTCCTGTCTGCCTGTTCGGGCAGACGTTAAAGATACCATGACGCTATTTGAAAAGAAGAGGATTTCTTCTGGTTTGTTTGCGCACCAGTCTCCTGATTAATTTAATTGGTCATTCGCCCCATCTATCGATTCGCCCACAAAATGCACAGTCACGCCACTTTACAGTGTATTCTGTGAAGCGCTTTGAGACGTGCGAAGGCACTGTATCAAATGCAAGGATTATTATTATTATTTCAAAGCTGTTTTGGGGACTTCGCTGGCTCAAATGGCTTTTACGTTTCCTACAAAAAATCAAGTTACTGCACATGAGAGCCAATTACTGTGAAACGCTTTGAGACATTTTGACGTGATGAAGTGCTGTTAACTACTCTCTTTCTCTGCTTCATCTAACGTTAGCTGAGGAAGAGCTGGGTGACTATTTGCCCCTAAACTAAGAGCGAGCTGACACCCGGACGGTAACCCACGGCCAGCACACTCACCGAGGAGGAGGACAAGGAGCTGTGGCGACTCAGGAAGGAGTTGGAGACAGACATGCTGATGCTGGCAGCAGTGTTGGCGTCCTCGGTCAGGACGAGCACCTTGGGCTGTTGGAGGTGGAAGGAGGAAGAGGAGGAGGAGGAAGAGGAGCAGGTGGAGGAAGAGGGAGACCACGAGGCGGAAGCGACGGCGGCAGCGTAAGACGCCTGCTTGGAACATCCGTGGAGAGAGACGAACACACAGAGAAACAAGAGATAGAGAGACAGAAACAGTCAGCAGCAAAGATTTGCAGAAACTACAAAGTGGAGGGTATTCTGTGTTTTTTTTAAAAGGCCGAGGGACTAGGTAAAGTTTGTGACACAAATATAATGATTGGGGGATCGCTTTCCGGGGTAATAATGCCTCAAAATAAATAAATAGATAAATACATGTGTTCACTCAACAGACGACTGTTTGTTGGACACTGCTGTGAGCAATTGGCAGCCACATTTCGCCGACAAAATACACAGTCAATCCACTTGATAACACACTCTGTGAAGCGCCCTTATGCGTGTCAACAATGTAATAAGGCGCGAAATTGAATACAAAGATTATTATCATCATTAATGACTAAATTACAACTGCTGTCATTCACTGACATATCAGACTGTGTGCTGTAGATGGTGCTCAGGAGGTGACTGGCTGCTGTGCTCGGGACATTCAACTGAATGTTGGAGCTGGTGATCTCAGGTCTGTTTAGAGCAGCAACATTTTGGGAAATGTTTGTAGAATTCGGTGCAGACGGTCAGTCTCCATCACTGGGCGCCACGCACAGAAAACAGGGAACCAAGTTAATGGACATGATTCACGCAAGGCCCTCGGGTTCTTAGTGCACACAGGCATGACACAGCATGCTGGGCAGGACAGCTGATGCCCACAACTGTAGAAAATGCCCACAGATGTACCTAGTGCTCACCACTTACCTGGAACACTTGCAGCTGCTCAGAAACAGGAGTAGGAACAACAAATGCAGCTTCACAGCTGTGACCCTGAGTGCACCCACACATCACTCACGATTATTTAATCAGCAATAATGTGCATTACATAAAAAAACATGGAGACCAGTTACAACATCGACTGTGCTGGAAATAAAATCTCAGGGAATTGGGGGGATGGGGGTGGGGAGGGAAGAGAGTGAAACAACTCGAACCATCCTGTTACGCCCCTACCCTTTGGAACTCCCTTCACACATTCCCTTCACCTTGCTCTCTCCCTTGCCTCCGTCAGGGTGCGTCTCAAGACCCTGGCTCTTTGACCGTGCCTTCGACCACCCTCCTACCCCTACCCTCTCCACCCTCCACCCTCCATGATTCCAACCCCCCACCTGTCCAGCGCCTTGGGACATCCTCCCGACGGGAAAGGGGCTATCCAAATGTAATTTTGTATTCTTACATGCCAGGTGCTCAGCTCTATTTTCCCATGGCAGAACATCTGAATGGCTGCTATCTAGACAGCCCCTCGAAGTGTCGAACACACAGACCACACCACCTTGTGAGTTTCGGAGCGGTGACTTTTGCATCAAAGTTGGAAAGAAAGTAGTTCAAGCTGGAGAGAAAAGAGTTTGCAAAGCAAATTCCACTTGCAGCAATCCAGTAAACTGCGATCTTTTCGAGTCTGTCTGCTCTTCCCTCCAGTATTCCAATTGTTCAAATTGGATTAAAAAAAACACTCCCAAGTTGGGGCCAAACATCGTCAAGATTTATACGTTTTACAAACGAGAAAGCTTTGTTAGCAGTCGTGTTACAGCCCTCGCTCCCCCATCCCTCGCCACCTGCTCTTGTCTTGCTCGTGAGATCTCTCAGGTTTAACAGGAGCAATGGTTGGAGAGCAAAGGTCCTGGTGGCCAGGGCTGGGAGAGAGAGGGGGGGGGGGGGGGGAGAGAGAGAGAGAAGGCAAACTCACCAGTTGCCTCTGTTTGGGTGGCAGGGCAGGAGGTGGCACAAACTCCTGGGAGGAAGAATCGGTGCTGCTGAAGGAGTCGTTGAATCCGTAGACTTCCTGGAAGCGTTTGTTGCGCTGCTCGTAAATGTGCTCGTTCTGCGGAGTCTGGTAAAAGACGTGCGGCTGTGGCTCCGAGTAATCCTCCACAAACTGCATATACGCCAGGACTGAAGGAGAGAGGGGAGAGGACAGTCAGTTAGTCAGTCAGTCAGTCGGCAGCCACACAGAAAAGGCAGACAACAAGCCTGGGACACCTCTGTCAATCAGAACATGGCCTGAAAAGATAATCCTTGCATTTGATTATAGCCCCTTATCACATAGTCAAGACGTCTCAAAGCGCTTCACAGAATGTACTGTGTATTTTGTGGGTGAAATCACACTGACTACTCTCTTCAGTCACAGGATGATTTCCCTCCTCTCAACGCACAGACACATCTCCAATCACACACAAGTTAACAAACACACATGCTGCACAGTGACTACCCATTCCCACCCCACCGCCCAAATGTTGAGATTTGCACAGCACAACAACACAATCCATTGACGTTAACATAACATGTAGAAGCAGGAGTAGACCATTCGGCCCTTCGAGCCTGCCCCGCCATTCAATCATGGCTGACCTTCTAATCTAACTCCAGCTAATAACCTAACTCTGCCTTATCCCCATATCCCTTATTCCCTTTTGCAATAAGAAATATATCTATCTCAGTCTTGACTATGTTCAAGGACTGAGCGTCAACAGCCCTATGGGGTAGCGAGTTCCATACATTCACCACCCTTTGAGTGAAGAAGTTCTTCCTCAACTCAGTTCTGTAGTTCGATGCAACAACGACAACAAATTACATTTACACAGCGACTTTCACGTCAGGAGGACATCCCAAGGCGCTGGACAGTCAAGGATTTGCATCTGAGCTGGGGGTTGGGATCAGGAGGGGTGGAGTGCAGTGAGGATGACCGGAGGCGCGGTCAAAGAGGACGGCCTTGAGATGTGCCTTGAAGGAGGCAAGGGAGGGCACGAGGCAAAGAGACTGTGGGATGGATTTCCAAAGGGTGGGGGCAGAAAGGCTGAAGGTCCGACTGCAGATGGTGGGACGGGCTGGGTCGGGAAGGAGACACGGAATAGGCCAGAATCCGTTGAGTGGAGAGGTTGGTATGGATGTAACCAAACATTAAAAGCAACTCAACCCCGATATAGCAACATATTCCACTTTCTAAACTATTTTGCAACGGGCGGTTGACTTTACTCTAGAGCCCCCCCTGCACCCCCACCCCCACCCCATATCCTATTTGTGTCGAACACAATACCGGCACCCAGTATCGTCACCGCTCCAGCCACTAATGGGAAGTGGTGTGAATTGTACACAGGAGTGGATACGTGATTTACAAGCAGCCATGTTCGCTGCCTTCCACACGATGTCTTTCTTACACAGTAAATGACTGGGACATGATTATGATCTTGGCTTCAATAATATAACTAAACAATGTGAAAAAGACTTCAAATGCCGTCGAGGCCCCGAATGGAGCGGAGCTGTTCACTGACAGAGTGCCTGTCCAGCAGTGAGGACTGGAAAATGGGAGCAGCTGTTTCCAAATTCCAAACCAAGATCCACATTCCAGCCGCAGTGCTGCTTCCTATTCTAGTCTGTTCAGGGTGTGGAGAGGGAATTGGAAGAGAATCCCCGACTGTCTCGGGCCCACGTATAGGGATGAAGGATGTGATGTGATGACCATGTGATTTGTCTGCCTTTGTTTCAGACGGGTGGGGGCGGGGGAGAGAGGGGGTTAGAAGATGAACGGAGAATATTACAACAACTTGCTTTTATATTGCGGCCTTCACCCGGGGCAACGTTTTGGAGTGCATGTTCAATATAATAATAATCCTTGCATTTGATACAGCGCCTTATCATGTCTTTGAGATGTCTCACAGCGCTTCACACAATATACTGTAAACCACACTGACTACTCTCTTTTCTGAAGGATTATTAACATTAAACCTAACTTTTAAATGAAATTGCTTTACTTAATTAACTCTTTAACTGAACACGTCAAAGACAGGACTTATCTTAAAGTAATTTTTATCCCTTTCTCAATATTGTTTGTGACTTTATCATTCAAAGGATCAAGTCCCATATAAATCTCCGCTGCACCCATCCCCCAAGGAGAGCTAATGTCTCCCCTCTCATTAATACCTTTCCTGCAACAATTCACAATTTTTGCCTGATAAATGGAGTTGAGGGTTCGGTTATCTAATGAAATCTGCTTCTCCTGCGACTCCAAGTCCGCTAATGTTCTGTCAGCTTGTGTCAGACATCGAGGCCTGGACGAGGGCAAACTTCCTGCAACTGAATGTCGACAAGACAGAAGCCACACTCCTTGGCTTCCGTCAACGTCTAAGACTTATCGAACCTGTGCGTAACCTAGGTGTCAGGTTCGAACCCTAGCTATCCTTCCTTCCCCACATCCGGTCCCTGACCAGAACCTTTTTCCTCCACCTCTGGCACATTACCCCCCTAAATGCAAGTTGTTGTAACAGTTGTGAAGCACATGGATGTGAGTGAATCCTAAATTAAGGTAAATGCTGCTTTTCTGAAGCAAGCCAGAGTACAAGCTTGGCAAGTAGAAATATCACCTTCCATCATCATCAACCGCCCCCCTCCCCCACCAACACTGACACACACACACACACACAGGCCTGGGAGTCAGAGAGCTACAGGAGGCTCAGTGAGGATAGCATGTGGTTGCGGTTTGGCTCTGCGCTTACAGAGCATATCAGCAGGGAGATGACATCACTGCCTGGAGGCAGACGCCGTGTTTCACAGCTCAAACGCAGCCTCCAGACAGACGTGCTCTCAGGGAATTACTATCTGGCTGTGCCGCTATAAAGCAGCATAGGGGAGAATGTCACGCACAGAAATAGGATTGTTCTGTCTATCGAGTATGCCCTGGTGTTTTTAAACGAGATCAGCTACCTAACCCACGCCCTGTCTGCCGTTCGCTTCAATGGCCTTTAACATTCTTTTCCAAGTATCCGTGCAATTTCCTTTTGAAATAATTTATGGACTCTGTTCAACGAGAGAGAACTCCACATTCCAAGCACTCCATGGTCTCTTTTTCAAACCTCGCCTTCAATTCTTTTTTTTTTTGCCATCATCTTTACAATTTCCAGGTGGTCTTTCAATTAAACAAAACACCTCCGGAATATTAAAATATTTTATCTATTTTACATTACATTTTTCACAGAATCTGCAATATTTTGTGATCAAGGCAGGAATGAAATAAATTGCGCTCGCACTTTCTTGGAAACCGGAACACTTTCAGGATTTCAGGAGTACTTGTGCACATGAATGAATAATGTGGAGTCCTGTAGCTTAGTGGTTAGAGCTCTCGCCTCGCAAGCAAGAGGACCTGGGGTTGATTCTCGGGCAGGGCGAAACGTTAGGCAAGTTTCCTTACTCTACCTGCCTCTGGTTACCTAGCAGTAAGTAGGAACCCGGTCGTTTGGTGGATCGCTTTTCCGAGGGTAATCCTTCAAAAAACTATCCCTCATTCACTTTACCTTGCTCCCTCCCTTGCCTCTTTCAAGGCACGTCTCAAGATCCTCGCCTGCGGCCACCCTCCCACCCTCCCTGATCCCAACCCCCCTGCTCGGGTCCAAATCCCTGACTGTCTAGCGCCTTGGGATGTCCTCCCGACGTGAAAGGCGCTGTACAAATGTAATTTTGGATTTTTACTAAACTAATAATAATCGTTGCATTTGATATCGCACTTTATCAAAGTGTTTCACAGATTATATTGTAAAGTGAACTGACTGTGTATTTTCGTGGGCGAAAACCAGGCAAAACTTAAATCTGCACTACGCATATAGACTCGAGAGGAAGGTAATGCACCAAGCAGCAATTCTGCCCAGTAAGTAATCTGGGAAGGAACGGAGTGAAAGTCTTCAATCACACCCTTGTTCAGGAAACTGCTGTGTGCAGTGACAGGGTGCAATAGCTGTTGGTGTCTCTCGCTGCACTGACAAGTGGGCATTCAAACATCCCTTCGCATGTGGCAGAGGAATAGAGACTTAAGAGTTACATCAAGTGTGCCTTCGAGGAGATAGAGATGAACATCAATGATTAACTTTGCTGCAATTTGAGCCTTTCTTTCCCCTTCAAAACCCCGGGCGTGGTGTCAGACTCCACCACTATCAAGCGCTACCCCGCGTGAAGGGCGTGAAATAAATGCAAGTTGTTGTTGTAACATCCAGCCGCAGAAACATGTGGCCTGTTCTTGCAACCCCCACCCCCAACACACACACACACACACACATGTAATTACACCCCTGGGCTGCACTTCACCTGCCTGTTATATCCCTCGGGACAATGTGAATAGGACTATGATGGATTAGTCACTAATAGGGAGTACAGAGGTCGCTTGTGCTGCCAAGCAACAGCTTCAAAACAAAGCAATTGACAATCTGGGAACCAACACTTTTGCATATAAATTGTGTCCATGAACATTTCAACACAATGTCCACTGTCCTCTTGTCTTAACAGCACGTTATGTCTCTGGTCAGAGCAGAGCGCGCGTGCTCATCTGGCAAAGCAAAGGGCTTCCTTCGAACGACTCTGGGTAAAGAAAGCCACTATAGATTTGCTCCCTCGGGGAATCACCTGTGCAGTTTACTCACAGTCAGATTAAAAAGCAACGCGTAAGCTACGTGCTCAGGTTAATCAGACAATACCCAGTGATAAGAAAGCTCTGAACTCAACTCCACATAAACACATCATCATCTCTCCCTCCCTCCTACAAACCAATCTTAAAATCAAGGAGTCAAGTAGTGGTTAGTCTGCTCGCCCTCCAAGCGATAGGACCTGAGTTCCATTCCTGGGCAGGGCGAAACCTTTGGCTAGTTTCGTTACTCCGCACACCTCTGTTTACCCAGCAGTAAGTAGTAACCCATTTGTTGGATCGATTGATGGATTGCTTTCTGGGGGTAATAAACCCACCAAAAAAAAAGATTATATATATTTTGTCACTCAATCCACGACTGTTTGTGGGACACTGCTGTGCGTAATTGGCTGCTGCATTTCAATCACAAAATAAGAGTCAATCCACTCTACAAGATATTCTGTGAAGCGTTTTGGAGACGTCTCAACGATGTGATATCGCAATGATGCTGTATCGAATGCAAGGATTATTATTATAAGAAAAATAACAGAATCTATCATGACTAAGTGACAATGAGCACAAAATGTCAGAAAGGCAACTGTCAACCACTGGCAACTTAATGGGTGCCCCAATCGTTTTGAATTAAGAGGATTAACAGCAGGCTAATTTAATGTGTTGTACGCACCGGATCATATTGATCTGTCATTTGCTGAAGAGCGACTGACTAAATCGATCGGAGAGAGATGAACACACAGCAGAGAAAGGGATCTATTTACGTCAGGTTTATCAGTTTCACAATAAACTTGTAACTCAAAAACGTTTTGTACACGGATATCTGTGGTTACGTGGGTTTGCACCCAATAGGATAGGATGTACCCAAAATAAGCAATTCAGAAACAAATTAGGACTTGAGAGTAATTTGCCCTCACAGGAACAGCTGATGTCACTTGGAGGCTGCCGAATAGAACAAGACTGAGAATGCAACAGCATTGCAGTTTGACAAGGCTGCGCACGTGAAGGGACGGTGATAAGATCGCTGTGAAATAATTGGGTCAGCTCTGCTCTGGCCGCCTGCAGAAGTCGACGGAATTCACCAAGAGCAGGAGGCGAGGTGTGCAATGCAGAAACAGAAGCCATTTCACTTGTGTGTAGGCCACAGCGACAGTCGGTCGGGGATGGGGCAATCGGGGAACCACACCACATTTGAACAGAGGCTCTTTTTAAAAAGCAAAAACAGCGATTACTGAGGTGATGGATGCTGCAGTTTCAGCTTAGCTCGTGTGTATAGTGTAGGGTAGCTGCAGGCACAGTCTTGAGCATAGGCAAGGACGGACTCTCCAGTTCACAGCAGTCATCACAGAGTCCTTGGTGCAGCCACGGAACAAGGAGCAGTGGGACCCAAAAGAGGAGCGAGGGGAAAAAAATCTCTCTCCGACCATAAGGGGAGAGGAAGTCAGCGTTGCACTGTTTGGTTTCCAACATGATAAACATGTTCCTCACGAGTGCCATGGAGACGAGCTTTGAGAAACTGCAGCCGGACTCTGAGCGACGACTTCAAACACTGAGGGTTCAGGGAGGGCAATAAGGGACAAACGTAAAGCCAGGTCCTGTGAAACGCGGTGCACAAACCTCACCACTAACCAGCTCTCCATGATTTTGGCACGTGCGAGTGATGTTTTTCTGATCGCCACTCAGCACAAGACGAGGATTGGATTCACACAAAGAGCACTATTAAACCTGGTGGCATTGTGCAATAGTGCAATGGTTATTTTTAAAGGGGAAGGAAAGTCTAGGGGAAGGAGGGAGAAGAAGTACGTTGAACAAAATGCAACGGCCTCGGGACTTTCCTTCCCTTTAATTCGACAGGACTTTGGACCATTTGCAGAACTACCACATCAGGAAGTGTCTAGGACGACCTGACTCAACAATAAGATTCAACAGCTCAACTTACTCTGCAAGCTTCTTGCCCAACACCCAATCTAACGCAGTTTGGTCTCTTCAGACAGACATATCCTGTATTTCCCATGTTCCTTATAGATACTGCTCTCCGTAACAGCACAATGATGGAACAAAACCATCTTGAGACATTAAATAGGATCAACAGAGAGAGAGAGAGACACACACACGCACACAAACACATAGTGCCTCATCACATCATCGAAACATCTCAAAGCTCTTCACAGAATATACTGTAAAGAGCAGTGACTGCATTTTGGGGCGAAATACGATATCCAGTTTTACGCACAGCAATGGCCTACAAACAGACTGATTTCATTTGGGGGATTGTCGGCCCAGACACCGGGAGAGAGAAACTCCCTTCTCTTTTCGAATAGTGCCATAGGATCTTTAACGTAGACAGGCAGACGGAACTCGGTTTAACTTGTCATCCGAAGGACGACACCTCCAACAATGCAAGACACCCCCACTCAGCGCTGCATTGGAGTCAGCCTAGACTATGTGATTCCAAGTACTGACGTGGTACTTGAACCCACAACCCTCTGGACTCAAGAGGCGAGAACGCTACTAATTGAGCCAGACTGACACACACCACTCGTCCACACACCATATACGTCCTCACACACACAGATACTCACTGTGACGGCTCTTTTTCTCTGGGAGTGGTGGGGGTTTCTCTGGTATCCTGGACAATTCTGACGGATCGGCCTCTTGGAAACCGGGTGGCATGGAGGGAACTCCGTGCTGCTGTGGCGACACGATCGCGAACGGGGTGAAACCGTGTGTCGGGTTCTGCAGCTGCTGCTCCTCCTCGGAGATATTGTCGTACTGAGACGGCAACCTACTGTAAGACGCCCGCGACCCCGAACTGTCCGACGAACCGATGGACACAGCGCTGCGACGCTTCTTCTCCGGCAAGGCTGGCGGCGCCTGTGTCTGTTGCAAGGGGACGGCAGCCTGCGACATCTGCCGCCAGTCTGGCGTTTGGCAAACACCGAACGGGGGAGGAAAGGTCTGTCCGGGAAGAGGAGAACTGGATTCGACCGCTGACTCCGGCAAAGGGCTGAGAGTTCCCGGCGGGTGCTGGGGAACCTGGTCGGTGGCCGAAAGATCCTGATGTAGGAAGTCATAGTCAGGGTCGTAGGTCTCCGTGTTGTCTGCAAAGAAAACAGAAACGGTGGATGAGCGGCTAAGGGCGTGAGCCGGGGAGGTACCTTCTAGTAAGAATAATCCTTGCATCTGATTATAGCGCCTGATCTGGTCATTGAGACGTCTCATGGCACTTCACAGGATACGCTGTAAAGTGAAAGGCAAAATACTGTAGATGCTGGAAATCTGAAATAAAAACAGAAGTCGCTAGGAACACGCGGCAGGTCAGGCAGCACCTATGGAGAGAGGAAAATGAGTTGATGTTTCCAGTCGATGACCAGGATCTGAAGAAAGGTCATCAACCTGAAACATTAACTCACTTTCCTCTTTCCATAGATGCTGCCTGACTTGCTGTGTGTTGCCAGGGACTTCTGTTTTTATATACTGTGAAGTGTATTTTGTGGGCCAAACGCGGCAGCCAAAGAAAAAAGAAACAGCATCTCATATCCACTCATCCATCCCACCAGTCGCTTAAGAGAGTGGCAGGCAGATGTCTAGAAATAAATCACCCGTGCTCGCTCGGCTGGGTGAGACGCACATCCTGAGGGGATCATAAAAGGCGAGAGAGTGACCGAGAGCGAGCGACGCTGTGCCGGACGGACACCCTGCCCTCGGCGCTGGGTGTGACACGTGCACACAAACGTGTGCCGTACTTACCGAGCGTCTCGCAGCTGGTGTTCTGGGAGCACTGGCCACTGTCGTTGTCCAGCGAGGAGAGCTGCTCGTCTGACTTGCTGAACTTCCCCATGCTGTTACAGGGGGACATCCGAGGCGACTCCCCACTGTAGGAGTGGCTGCCACCGGAGAACCGTCTCTGCAGAAGACATTCCAAGCTGTCAAAGTCCTGAGTGACAAAGAATGCAAAATCCTCCTTTTACGCACTGTTAAACGTCAAACAGAATCTCGCTGGGCGCCTGACTCACCTGGCCAGGTGGGTAGGGTACTATGCCACAAGAAAAACTACAGAGGCCCAGTGTGTTAAAGGCAGCACATGCCGTACACACCAAACATTCACCTTCAATGGGCGCTAACTCGCTCAGAGCTGTATATCTGTATATCTACATGTACATCCACTGTATAAGCAGCAGGTGTGGGATCCAATGGGCAGGACATGACATGAACCAACAGGAGGACCAAATATTGGGTTGGCATAGATTGGCACACATCTGCCACCCAGTAACTCGCATTGAGCTCAGGCCAGTAACTCTGCCCCCATCCAAACCCCGACTGTCCAGCGCCCTGGGATGTCTTTCCGACGTGAAGGGCGCTATCCAAGTGTAATTTGTTGTTGTTGTTGGCCGCTGGAATTTTCTTTACACGGCTGTCGGCACTATCGACTCCTCTCCGTGTTTCTATACCTGTTTGCTGTTGGGTAAACTGGAGCCACTCGCTGCTCGACTCATGGGAGAGACCACTGCCACTCTGGTCGGGGAGGGTGCGGATTGCCTCTTCTTGGGCGGTAAGGGCGGTAACACAGGGCTGCTGCTTGAGAACAAACAGAGGATTACGTTAGTCGGTCTGAGCTTAGAGCCGTGATTTTCCCATTTCAAACTACCAGATTTAACAAAGTATTTGTAGATGAAATGACGGCTGATTAATAATTATCCTTGCATTTTTCGCCAACAAAATATACAGTCAATCCACTTAAAAGTATATGGTGAAGCAATTTGAGACCTCTCACTATATCAAATCCAAGGATTATTATTTTGATTAATTTGAGATTATGGAGGTAAATCAAATACTCGGAATCTTTGTAGCAAACCTGTTTCGCCTACAATAGCTTTACTTTACAGTATATTCTGTGAAGCATTTTAAGACATCTTCCCAACGAAGGTGCTATATTATTATAAGCCCTCAACCCAGAAATACAGTTCAGCCTTCTTTAAAACTTTTAAAAATCGATCAAAAACACAATCTAACGAGTGTTACTGTGAACCAAGCAAGAGCACAAACTGACAGGATGCCTTTAGATTTGTGCGTTGTGTCTGGGATAAGGACCATTCCCACAACAAACAGGAACAAGCACAGGCTTGCTGGGACAAATTTCCCCCACTTTTGCTGTAATTTCCATCATTCTATCAAATAACACTTCCCAAAGCACACAATGGCTACGATGTGCAGGCACGGTCTATAACAAGTACAGATAGATAAGATAGTGAACTGGAAGGATAATACTTGTGGATCAAACGGTTTATTCCTCAGCCTACAATTGCTTGTCTGTATGTCTCCGAATGCGTGTGCTTCTCAATCTGAATCAATCCTGCAAAACAGCGACACATCTCTGCACAGGTTCAGTGTCACCAACCGTTAGTAATGCACGTCAACAGGCCCCTTTAATCCATTACCTGTGGTCAAGGTTTCGAATGCCAGGCAGCGGGGGTTTGGGAGGCGCACACTCAACATCTGCAGAGTCTGGCAGTAGCTCCAGCGATCGTGTCATGGGCGTGGTTTTCGTCAGAATCTCCTTCTCTCGCTCTGTCAGTGGAAGCTCTGTGGAGCTGCAAGGTTCAATCCCAGATCAGACAACAACTTGGGATTTATACAGCGCCCTTCGCGCAGGGAAGCATCCCGGAGCGCTTGACAATGGCGGAGTCTGACCCCGAGCCAAGGGGAGGGGGTGGAGGGAGGTGTCCATAAGCACAATCAAAAAGGAAGGTCTTTAGGCGGGATTTGAACAGACTCAAACTTTTTTAAAAAATACTTCCCGAGCAGAAGTTGTGATGTGGATAGAAGAAAGAAAAGAAAACCAATCCCTCATCACCTCATCACCCCCAAACGTTCAGTAATATTTTTAAAACCCAACCTGGTCTAGAATTACATTCAACTTAATGAGTCATGCTGGTTACATTTTATAATAATCACAATGGCAGCAGAACATTATTATTATTATTATTATTATTATTATAACATGGTTTAAAGGATAAATGTGAAGGTGATTAAATTGTTGGGCAATGTGTGGGTGTTTTACAGCAGTTGGCATGTTTTATACAAGCCGTGTATAAAAGCCAGTCCTGAAAATGTCTGTCAAGTATACGGAGTGGAAAACCGCAGCAGGATCAAAAATCAATTCAGTTGTTTACGTTCACAATAACATGGGTAGAAATTTCTACAAGGTGTACAAGTGGCAAGTGATACAACAGTCATCCCAAATTCCCTTTGCCTAGCTCCATCCTTTGCCTTCTTCAAGGCACGTCTCAAGACCCTCTTCTATCGTGCCTTCAGCTACCCCCCCCCCCCCCCCCCCCCCCAAGCTCACGTTCAAATCCCTGACTGTCCAGCGCCTTGGGATGTCCTTCCAACATGAAAGGCGCTATACAAATGTAATTTTGTATTGTAATCATTACAAAGGCTGGACAGTCATCCACAATCACAGCCAGACTGGCTTCACTCACTTCTCGCACAGGGAACTCTCTTCTCCGCTCCCCCTCCCCACCCATCTCAAATCATCCCATGCAGGGGGTGTCGAGGCCTTCCCCCCTACCCCCCACTCCCGAAGAGATTCAACAGCCGACAGCTGAGAGCTCCCATCATGTGTGTCCACAATCATGAACCCCTGAGAGCTTTTAATACAACATATGGACCAATTACATTGAGACCGTGTTGAAAGGTGCTCTGAAATTACTCTCGGAAGAGCCTAGGGTGGGGAGCTGAACTCGTGAGTTAACCAGGATACTGTCATATTATAGCGAGTGTGCTCAGCTCCTCGAGGCATGACACTGAAATAGACACTAAAGGGATGTGCTGAGCAAACGCAACAGGTGTGGAGAACATCGTTGGGGACAGAACAAGAAGCTGCCATTTCAAACACTATTTTGCTTTTGAAAAAATGTTCAAACATCTTCTACCAATGTTTTACTTAAGGTGATCCAACTGGCGGCCCGATTTCATCTCCCCCACCCCCCTTTCCATTGGCCCACCTGCTCCCTCCATCACCCGTAAATGTTATGTTTCTGGGAAGGAACCACAAAGTCCTTATGCATCTCACGGACGTTTCTCAAATAGGGCATTCAGCCCTCAGCAGCCAAAAGGTTGGACCACTCTCAGGGTGTCTAGATGAACCAATGCCAAATTTCCTGTCAACCTAAACTAAACATAGAACAGCGTGGGATTAAGCAGATCTCAATGATGTGTCCTGCGCTGTACCATTACCTGTCAGTTTTGGATGCTAGTGGGCTGGGTTTCACGGGAGAGGTGGGCGATGGCTGTTCCTGCTTCTCTATCGTCAGTTTCACAAGCTCCTGTACAGAGGAATTGTCAAACTTAGTATCATTCATTATTTTTTTTTAACCATTTGTGTCTGCAAGTTACACAAAGATAAAAGCACTCTCGAGTAATCTGGCGCAGTAGTGGATTGGCACACACACATGCACACACGGTGAGTAGTAACACAGCTACTGCAAGGTGGTAATGTTCAAACACCAATTGCAGTCAAATGATGCTGAGCTTCGAAGGCGATAGTCACAATGCAGGTACATAACATTAAGCTCCTCATGTGTCTCAAATACTATAAATAGTGACCCTCAAACTGGTTTCAGCGTGGCCTGTAATGGTTTTATGCTTTTGGTTTCAGACTTCGCATTCTTTCATGCCACAACTCCAATAGCAGAGTTTAGAAGAAATGGAAATGCCAAGCACAGTGGAGATGCTGTCAAGTGCGATGAAAAAACACACACCAGAGATTGACACCAACTCTGTTAGACCAAAATATGGATGACACATGGCTATGTCAGTCAGTCACATGGCCCGCAGTCACAGTCCTTTGCTAGGAATTAATCATGCATCTTACCAGCACACCCAAATATTTACCACCATTACAGCTGGAAGAACACAGAATCAGGAGGATTCACATACCTTAACCCCATCCAGCACGGCCTTAATCACAGTCATGACCATTTCCTTATCCTCTAGATTCACGCCTTCGAGCATCACCTGGTCAGACCAGCGAATGAGATTGGCCAGGCTCTGGTACACATGGTTTAAACAAGATGTGATGGCGGAACTGAAAAAGAAAGCGAGAACGATTGAGGCTCTGTTCGATTCTGGGAGGGGGACTGGGGAAAGCTCCAAACCCATGCAATCCAACAGAACCCACCTAGTGGATAGCACGTTGCCAGTCTGCAACCCCTTCACCTGCAGCATCCTGTACAGAAATGTAAACCACACAACTTTGTCACACCAAAGAAACCATTGTCCCTTTTAGTACAAAGAACAAAACAGTCGGTAGCTTTAATAAATGACACAGCTGACCTAAAAATAATAGCAGCATTAAATATGGTGGTAAAAGACAGCTATGTGCAGGGTGTCCTTCGAGAATTCTTTATTTAAAAGCACAACGCATTGCTGTACCATGCGCTGCTGTGCCAGCCCGAGATTGACATTACTCACAAACGTGGCACTTTATCCATCAAAACTACCGACGAATTCAAACATTCATGTTTTAACATTAGCTCACAATTACTGAATCATGCAGAAACATTCTCGGCCATCTCTGGCCTAACAAGGGATTGCCTGTTAATTCTAGCCATCTGGAAGTGGAAATCGTTTCCAACCAAAATAATGGACATTAATTAGCCTGTTTCAAACAGAGCCATATCTCTGTAAGCTGTCGTCCCACAATTAGCGTGATAAACAAAAACATGCTTCATTGCACTTTGACTTTCTTTATTCCTAGTGATTTAGTGTGTGTGTGTGTGCGTGTTGGGGAGGGGGTTTGGGGAGGGAAGATGGTTGGCGGGGAAGAGAAATGCAAGTTACCATGTTTTGCGTCCATTATCAATCTACAGTGTTACTAGATCAGAAGCAATTTAAAGCTTCCCTACAGTCACCCCAATGTGTGTGTAAAGACATGAGGGTGTAAATGTCACTTCCAATCCCGGCCTTCATTCCTCCTGCACTATAATGGGTTCCAGACTCTTCAATGGAACAATGATCTTGTAGCAAGGCTCCATCTAAACTTTGCAATCCTCCAGCCCTATCACCATATCTGACCTCACCGACTTCTCCCATTTCAAATGAAAATCTCCCGTCTCCTATGTTGCTAAACCGCCACAAAGCTTGGTTTCCTCTTTCGGGAGCAAGCAATCATTTATTTTTCTTTCAACACCCTGTAACAGTTGAAATCTATCGCAAGGTTTGAGCCCCTGACTTGCACTCCTGACATGCACACATACCTACAATAATGATGTCCTACATTCAGACACTTCCAACAGCAGTGCAGTTGGACTTCGCTTCTGATCATTTCCTCCCTGTAAGAATAGTTTGTACTCTGCTTGGCAGCTAAGGTCGAGAATTGCCTGTTTTTTTGCAAGCTCAAACCCTTGTACTGCAAGCCACTCTGGCTGGCAATGTCTGTTTCACTACATCCAATGGTGAATCTAATCTCGGACCCATGTAAACAATTTTAAAAAATCCTTACTAAGAAAATGGATCACGTATAAAACAATCAACTTAAAGGAACTTTCACACATGAATAAATCTGCATCAAAATCATAATGATCAAATTGCCGACAAAATCTGTATTCCTATACAGCAGTCTAATAGCTCCTACCGCAATCCTCCTCCCCTCACAGACCTCTTCTTCCCCCTCCACTGGCTGAGAATGACTACAGACTTTGATCTAGATTAAGGTTCTGCAAACCCTTTCACTCTGACACACACTCAAAATAGGATGTTATATTGATGGCCAGTGCTACATTCCAGCTTTACATTACGCCTAACATTGGTATTTGGACATCCAGGTTCTGATAGCACATTCTGACATGGATTTCGAAAGTGTTTTTTTTTCAAACTAGAAGTTTCTCTCCAGTCTACATCCTTTATTTTCCACAGGTTTCACGCCAGTGCTGTTAGACGTCAACAGCAGAAGTTATAAGAGAAATCATAAAGCACTAAAAACTGAAGTGCCTCTTCTCAAAAACAATCTGAATGGTCATTAAATGCTCGCGTTTCTAATACATCCATCGACAACTATTGTGCTGCAATTAGCTCTGGTCCTAGCCTCCAATCTCTGTCCACACACGACAATGCTTTATTATAAGCTGCTGAGGCTTGAAACAGCTTCGGGCTTGTTCATCGCCTTTCTCTACAAAATGACAGCAGCCAAAAGCCAGACCTGCAGCTTCTCTGCCCACCTGCCAGTACAAGTTACATTCCTTACACACGAGAGCAAAGCAATAGCAAGATGGTCTGACGTAGCTGCATCGCCTTTCCCCATTGAGTAGTACTGTGTATTCCTCAACCCCGAGGAGGTACAGTGAGCCTGCAAAGCGAACCTTTCTGGTTCGGTCTGAGAAGCTGGGATTGAACACGATGCAAATCAGATCATGGTAAAGATTCCAGGAAACCCCAATGCACAGAACACAACACTAAATAGCAAGGCACTTTAAATGACATCCCAGTGCAACTCTTCTTAAACTTAGATCATCACAAGGAGCAGTGAAATGCAACTCAGGTCTGCATAAAAGTAATCTCTCCAGCACTGAACCTGCTCCTCTGCACTGACCAAATGCCAGAAACACTTGCTGAATATTTCAAGTGGAGATACAATCATGAGCCAGCAGTCTAAGTACACAGGTCAGACATCAAGTAAAGCTCCTTCAAATTTCTTCAATGATATACTGAAACCATAGAATAGCATTTGACATGTTCACCTGACACACTGACTGACCATATGGGAGTAAGGTCGTCACATTAGTGCTCTCACAAGAGCATAGGTTACTTAGCTGCTTTCAAGTAAAAGTTGTCATCTTTATTTTAAGAGGCAACCGATTAGCGTGCCATTGTAAAAGCAGGACTGGTACACTCGCTCCAATATGCTGAGATCTCAATGTCTTATCTGCAATCTCTCTCAGGTTTCTAAATTTGTTTTGCTTACCCCCGATGGCGCGAGGCACAGACAGAGTGAAAAAGACGTGTTGCCACATGTGAAATATTTAACTCAATAGTCAGGCATGCTATCAGTTCATAGTGGGTGCTCTCGCTGCCTCTCGTGCCCAGATGCTGGGCACCTATATGACAGTTTTTCACACCGGTTATCTAAATTGCCCAGTATTAATCTGTTAGTCACTGAAGGCAACTTTAAAAAAAAATGGGTTCCTGCCTCCATGGGGCAACCATTGGGAACATAAAAGAACCAACTCACACCCTGTAGGGTCACCTATTCCACACTTACTCACTCCCTCTGTAAAATGCTTACACCTGAATTGACTGTTTACCTTGCCTCTTCTGAGCTTGAGATCAGAAGTACCATTTTGTTGCAAACTTGTCGACCCCCCCCACCATGTTAAACATAACTAGGGCTTAGTTTATTTCTTCTGGCAGTAAGATCTGCCCAAGTCATCTCTCCAGTGGGAACATTCCCAGCTTCCAAGTAGCCACGCCTCATAACTCAGGTGCATAATTCCAACCATGAATCCAGTTGTGCTTCACTCGTTGCTCCCCCTCCAATGTCATTATGTCCTTTTCTGCGACACTGCGACTCGGATTGTACTCAGAGCTCCAGGTGGAGCAGACCAGTGTTCACTGTCACTTCCTATGGTTTAAGCACTGTCCTTTTTGCTCCACGCCCAAGCATCCTGTCCACTTTCTGTACTACACGTGCTGACCTATCCACCAATAATAATTCTTTCATTTGATATAGCACCTTATCACGTCTTCCGAGACATCTCAAAACACTTCACAGAATATACAGTAAAGAGAATTGACTGTATATTTTGAGGCCGAAACGTGGCAGCCAATTGCACACAGCAGTGTCTTATATAACAGTGAACAAATTATACTTTTTTTTGAGGGCTTATTACCCCCGGACAATCAACAAACAACTGGCTTCCTACTTATTGCTAGGTAAACAGAGGTGTGTGAAGTAACCCCAAATCAGTGTCTGTGCTGTGCCCTGTAAACTAATACTGGTTATACTCTGACTGTTTAGTGTCTTTCCTCAAATCGCATCAGTATCTCTTTTAGTTAACAGCAAGCGTCAAGCCAACACATCAGCCGCCAAGCTTCTACGTGGTTTCCGGTTGCATTCGGAGCACCGCAGTGAATTCCAGCAACCACGGATGGGTACAGTACTCACCTCTGCTGAATGCGTGGATCCACCTGTACTAAGGGCAGGATGGCCTCCAGGACTTTACTGGCCGAACCCGGTAACATCTCAAGCACTTTTTTGTCGATCACCATTTTATCCACAATGGTTTTAAAATACCGTAGCGCACTCACCACTTCCTTCTCCTGCTCCTCCAAACGGTTTAAACTCTGTCGAGAGATGTACAGACAAACACTGTCAGCAAAGCCCTACAGAAAGGCACTATTAGCAGATGGAAGGATCATCGATATTTCTGATTTTCTAATTTTCAGTAAGGAAAGATTTGTTTCCTACTTAGGTCAGTCAGGTCTATCTCTTCTGTGTCCTAATCTTGGACTCACCAGCGCTCACGTACTATACCTGGATTCATTATTTACCACGAGGGGGTTTGCACACAGGCAATGTCTTCAACACTCAATGATGGAACATATTGGCCAACATATTGCCAAAGTTACCAGCTGAGCACTTCAACCTTCCCGAGTATTGGGTTTTTGGGGGCAATGCGCAGACCAACCTTGTTGGGAGTTTTCTCAGTGCTGGTTTTAACCGCTACTTCCACAGGTTTCCCTTTCTTTGACGGTGTCCGTTTGATTTTTGGTGAGTGAAACTTATCCATCAACTTCATGGTGAATGAGGTCAGGTGGGAGCGTTGGGAATCTGGAATAGCAAAAAAAAGGAAAAAGCATCAGTATCAGAGTGCAGGGTTCAGGCCCCCCCCCCCCTTTGTTGATTTGAGCTCAGAATCTAGACCTTCACTCTGGTGCAATACCTGGGAGGAGCACCGCATTGCTGGTGGTGCAATTATTTGAATGAGATTATTTGAATGAGGTTTAGTCTGTGTCTGAGCATGTCTGCACCTGGGAAGCCAGGAGCTGCTGCCCCACCCAGCGACCACCACCCACCCTCTGTCCCAATCCCTCCCCCATCCATAGTCCCTCTCCCGCTAGCCACTCAACACACTTCCCCTCGCCCCCACACAGAGCCCTGCAGCCACCGCCATTTCAAATGGGTTATTTTGCAAAGAGAGGAAATCCAACTCTCAAAGAGTTAAACAAAGCACTTTGGATTGTGCTACGAGTCAGTGATGCATTCCTCCCTTAGGTATGCTGCAGTCATTCTCACTACAAGTTGTTACCTGCCCAAATGCCCCAAAGGAGCGTTTTTCTTCTTGAGCTCCGCAGAGAATATATTTATGTAGTGGTTTGTTTTGCAATGGGGGTGTGTGTGTGTGTGTGGGGGGGGGGAAGGGGGGAAATGAAATGTAACTCCGAGATATCTAACTCCCAATGAGGGAATGATTACTGCTTTTTCTTCTTTCCTGTCTAATATTCCTTCTAATAGAAAGTGATCTTTATTCACCAAAACAGAAGTGGCTTTGCATGAACCATAGGTTCATTTATCTATCAGTTTATGCAGCAATAGCATTAGATAACACTGTAGAAATACGCTTGGTGAATCAGACCCATAACCAATTCAGGTAATTTTGGTGATCGGATATGAGACCCAACTACAGTCCAAAACCCTCTCCACTCCAAAAATGTCTCTTAGCTCCAACCTCAGAAGGGCTCAGGAACCAATCATTCCCTCGACCCAAGTGAAGAGGCAACCCAATGGCTCTACTAGGATCTGGATTAGAAATTGCTGAAACTACTTTCACATGAGTACTTGTGCACCACAAAGAAAGACCATTTTTATACACAGAATCCAAACTGAGGTCTCTGGCATGTGAACCCACTGCACAATCTAGATTTCATCACGGTTTAAAGAACAGAATAACAAGTCGTCTCATTGTTGTCAATAATAACAAATATACAGTATTTCATGTCGGGAGGACAAGCCAGGGCGTTGTTTGTTATCACATCTGAAGGATAACACCTCTGGCAATGCAGCGCTCGCTCACAGGGTCACCATAATCTGTGAGCTCAAATCCCTGAGAGCAAGATCTATTGGATCTATTCTGCAGTACAATAATATTCAAAGGCGCGGGTCTATGCTACCAAACAAAGAGCAGCCACTCATACAATGCAGGGAACTATTCACAAGTCCAGCACGGGAGCACTACTGTATTCAGATAATGGATACAGGAATAGAAATGATGGGTTCAAATTTTTTTTTAAAAATTGCTATAGGCTACCAAACAAAAACACCAACAATGCAATTAAATGCGACAAACCTTATATCAATTTTTGTATGCACGTTAATTTAGTACACAAAACTAACAGCTATACATTACTTTAATTGTATAGTGGTTTAGGATCATATCCATCCACAGGTTAGGTCTAAATACTACTGTTATGAACACAATAACTTTAGTTGATTATAATTGTTGCTTCAAAGTAAGCCCATGAAGTATTAATTTGCTAAATAATAATCTTTGCATTTGATACAGCGTCTTTCACATCAGGAGGACGTCTCAAAGCACTTCCTAGGATTCGCTGTAAAGTGTTGTGACTGTGTGGGCGAAAGCTGCAGCCAATTTGTACAGCAACAAATAGCCGTAAAGTGAATGTCCAATTTTATAAGGGGGATTGTTAGCCAGGACCCCTCGTCCTTTTATGTAGATTTTTAATGTCAACCTGAACAGAGGCAAATAGCGTGGACCGTACAGTAGCTCTGAGTCAGTCTCCTCCCCTCTTTCTCACTTTAAATCCGTCAAATTACGTATCCGAGTCTGTATCTAAAATAGAACATAACACTGCTGTATAGCAACGATACATCACGAGGGAGAAACGCCAAAATTAAAAGGGAAGAAAGCAACGCAGGAAATCCATTCAGTGAGACAGGAAGGGCAGATCCTGTAGCCATGGTACCATAGTGCTCCAACCCACTGGCCCATGGGTGTGGGGGAAGGAAGGGTATGCTGCCTGGTCACCATGTCAGGATCAACAACGAGAAGATTGCAGAAGGGAAGAGAGAGGAAGAGAAGAAGAATAATCCTTGCATTTGATATAGTGCCTTATCACATCGTTGAGACGTCTCAAATCACGTCACAGAATACACTGTACAGTAAATTGACTATATTT
This sequence comes from Callorhinchus milii, assembly GCF_018977255.1. Taxonomy (NCBI): domain Eukaryota; kingdom Metazoa; phylum Chordata; class Chondrichthyes; order Chimaeriformes; family Callorhinchidae; genus Callorhinchus; species Callorhinchus milii. Next base: position 21,332,877 of record NW_024704749.1, read on the forward strand.
TGTGGGCAAAACGCGGCAGCCAATTGCGCACAGCAGTGTCCCACAAACAGTTATGGATTGAGGGACTAATTTTTTTAAAAAAAACTTATTATCCCTGGAAAGCGATCTGCCAACCAACTAACAACCTGGTTCCTAACTTACTTCAGTGTAAACAGAGGCATGTGGGATTCAGGGGGAGAGTTCCAGAATTTCGGGGCGTAGTGGTTGAAGGCACAGCCACCGATGGTGGAGCGGAGAGATTGAAGGACGAACAGGAGATCGTAGCCAGCCGAGTGGAGGCAGCGGGTGGGGGAGTGGGGGGGGGGGGGGGTGAGCAAATCGGATAGGTAGGGAGGTGCGAGGACATTTTAGGGATTTGAAAACGAGTGAGACAATCTTGAAATCAATCCGTTCGGTAATTGGAACCCAGTGGAGCCTGGCAAAGACTGGTGTGATGAGGGTCTTACAATGGCAACAGTTTGTATTTCTATAGCAGCCTTCACATGAGGCAGCATCTCAGAGCATCTGCCAACAGAGGTTACAATCTCTCTGGCTGATTACTCAAGAGTGGGATCCTGCGTATTGTATTGGGAAAACATGAAAGGAAAGACAAATCAGGGCTGCGGTATCAGATTTCATTTCTGTAAGTAAAAGACCAGTCACCACCATTACTCATTGCGCTATGCTGACACTCGGGAGGGAAGTGAGCAAGTCAATACAACCAGTTCATGATGCAGCCTGCAGCTGCACAGAACAGAGATCTGATTAGTCCACCTAAGTTGAATACCTTGAGAGACTCCGACACACATCTGCACCCTAACTAATCCACACCGATAGACCAGAGCCGATAAGCATTCATCTCGTTCGTCTACAGACATGGCACAGAGACCAAAGGCTTTACTCTAAACAAGTAGGTGACAAACAACGGAAACCGTACGAGTGGGTGGCCCAGATCCCATCAGGATCAAGAAACGGACAGGCTAACGTGCAATTACTGTACTGTACTGCCTGCTTCAGTTGGGGGCGAGTTATATTTTTCAGCCAGACCTTACGACAGGACTGATCTGGGAACAGCTACATTCCATTTCAGATAAAGGAAAACCAGATGGCAGCTTTAGCGCACTACAAATAGCTGCTTTGGAAAGGAAGTGGTGTTTTGATTATCTCTGATAATAAAGTGCATTGTTTAAAGGGTAATTGCTGGTCAGCTCGCATTGCGTCAAACCTCACTCCATCCCGGGACAAGCAAAAGCCTTGTCATTCCTGAAAAAAACGGATCACATTTACTGTGAAAACTGGGCTCGACCCCACAAACACAGATGGAAATCTGCACAAGAGAAAGAAAGACAATTTGGATAACGTTATGACGAGGACTCTGGCCAGTGGTCGGACTGCCACCGAGGCTTTTGCTAACAAAGGAAATGAAGTCAGAGCAGAGCTCCAGCACTATGACTAGGGGCCTCTCGCACACAACTCTGCAACGGGAGCAGCTCTGTATATTTGTGGCAGGTCTTCAATCACTGTGGGTGGCAATTTGCTCAACCTCTATTGATAAACAGACTTGTAATGGATGCGTATCCAAATCTGCAGCTCCATTGCAGGAGGAGACAACACTGCAGGGATCAGGCAAATGCATGAATTATAATCTTCTGAATAGAGCAAAGTGTTCCAACACACACGCAAGATTCATTTAAGATCTGTCATTGTTCAAAAAGCAATATGATGTGGCTGGAATTGAATCACAGTAAAGAACCCTGAGCAACCCAGGACAAAAGGAAGACTGGCAGTCTGGTGAGAGTGCTAGTGGAGGTTCAGAAATGTTACTTGCAGCTGACAGAATTAGTGATAAAAAGAGAAATGGCTTAAAAGCCTGTAAAGCCTGTGGAGAGCCATGATGTCATCATCGAGTGAAACATTTCTCACCAACGTAAGCTGCACAGACAGATTTTTCAAAAACTCCAGGCAGAGGTATACTTGGGGCCGAAAAGATGAGTTCACAGGAAGTACTGAGCTGTAGTTTCTGGTACAAACTCATTCAAGAAGTAACGACATCATCCATCCTTCTGTGCTCAGCCTTTCATCTGAAACCCTAAACATTGTAAATTTGGTCCCAACACCTACTCACAGAGATTAGAGCGAAGGTAATTGAATTGGGTATCAGAGGAAAGTGTAACTGTAGGCTTTTGGGTGATGAACGGTGAAGGGGGAACTATTGCACTTTAAGAAATGCTTTTACTAGCTTCTTTTTCTCCCCTCAAAAGCATCATTCCCGGCTTCCATGCCGTTGTTCCTCCTTGCCTCATTAATATACTAATAACTACTACTAATAATCCTTGAGTTGATACAGGCTCTGTAGTGCCAAAACATTTTAAAAGCATTTCCCAAGAAACTGCTGTCACATGTGTACTTGTAGACAAATGTAATAGCCAATTTGCAGACACCAAGGTCCCACAAACAGCCATGAAATGAAGAACCATTTTTATTTGGCGGATTTTTGGCCAGAAACTGGGCTGAGCTCCCTTCTCTTCTCCAATAGTGCCGGGAGATCTTTAACGTCCACCTGAACAGGCAGACAGGTCCTCAACTTTACATCTGATGGGAAGGATGGAGTGCCCTGCACCCCCCAACCCCAAACCCCCCCCACACACACACACCCCACAATTGGAAACTTGAATATGTGATGCTAAAACCATTAAGTGTCAGAAGCGCCCATTACACCACAGTAGTCACATCAGTCAGACTTAGTTATATGCAATCGGATTTTTACAGTTATTTAAATCATTTTAAAAATACAATCATTGCCTTTTCCACTCCTGATGTAAAACTGTATCCCTCCACCCTCTCTCCGCACTGCTTGGAAGCAAAAGTTATTTTTAAAAACAAGAATGCTTTAAATAGCTGCCAGCGAACGCAAGACAGTAATTTTAATCTGAGCTAAATGACTGCGTGTAACTAAAAAAAATACTTTTTGTGTGATATTAAAGTGTACTGAAATAACAGTGTTCAGCAATTCACTGTAGCAAATATCTATAAGCATTCAAAACACAAACAGCAATGTCAGATCATACATCCATTCCCCTGTACTGAATAGCCCTAAACACCCCACTCAAGAAACAACCACAGCCTAAAAGCATAGGATCAATAAACATATCATTGATGGGCATTTCTCAACGTCATACACATTCACCACTGGTTGTCTGAGATTGAACAGTTCAGTCATTCCATTTTATACACACAGGATTCAAATGCCCAACCGAGCGTAGGACAAGTTGGTTGCAGCCGCCTTATTAATACCCTACTCTGGAGAGTAATAAGATCTGTACCATTTGTGCAGCATGGTAGCAACAGATAAAACAATAATCCTTGCATTTGATATAGCACAGTTTAAAAGTCTCAAAGCAATTTACAGGATATTTACTATAGCTACTGTGTATGTATATCTGTAGGTGAAAACAGCAGCCAATTTGCACACGACAATGTCCCATAAACATCCATGAAGTGAGTGACCAATTTTATCTGGGCCAGGGGAGAAACTACCTTCTCTTTTCAAATTTTCCCATGAATCTTTAATGAACACCTGAAGAGGCAGATGGGACCTTGGTTTAACATCACCTCCGCTCCCCAGCACTGCATTGGAATGTCTGCTGAGACTATCAGCTCAAGGTAAAAAAATATGGGGCTTGAACTCACAACCTTGTGACACAGAGACGACAGTGCTCCTAACAGAGTCAGGCTAACAGCCATCACATAAAAGTGCAAAATCTGACTGTTTCTGTCCCTAAACTCAGAAGCTCAACCACTGCATCGACCAGGGACACTTTCAGTGCTGATGCAATGAAGCCAGAGGCAGTGACCCTGCCATTAATAGTATTGCTAAGGGAGAAGTGAAGCCACTTCTGTATGTGAAACCATTTGCACGCTACCACAGATAGGAAGCCCGGTCAGGATTTTTGTGTTAGTATCGTGATGAGGGGACAAAATCTGGCCAGTCAGACTGAGTCTGTGGTCAAAAGCCAACTCAAAACAAGCTCCTGAGTTTTGGTTTACAGGCAGATAGGGGAACCAGCTCTATTGTAGATTTCCCCTCTCTACCATGGTCATATGGAAGAAGTTATGAAATGGAATATTTAAAAGAATTATTTTTAGATTTCCTTTGTCTATGACCCATTTCACTTTCGTTCCTCCTTCCCCCCCCACCCCTCCATGATTTGAGGAAATCTGGCCCATGTCCACTCTTGTGAATTCTAATCAATTTCTCCCCTCATTTCCTGGTTCTTGAGCGAGAATTTCACACAGCAGCCACACACACGCCCTCGGTTTACGAGAATATATTTCAACTTTACTGACAAGCGAGGTGCTGCACCCTCCCAACTCAGTGAGGGCCAACACACAAGACAACAACAGCAAATTGCATTTATAATCGCACCTTAGGTGTCAGAGGACGCCCCAAAGCACTGAACAGTCAATAGTTGGTTCCCGAGCTGCGGGACAGAACCATCAAAGGTTCCATCTCTCCCTCCGGTCATCTGTAGTAAGTCAACTCTGAACAACTAAATGGGAACCATTTCCTGCTCATAATCTCTCTAGCTGGCCCGCAGTCTCACGGCTATCTTCAAATATTGCTAAGAGCTGCCGACTTCATGGCATATAATAGTAATCTTTTGTCTGACATAATGTCGAGAACACTGAAATATCTCAAAGCACTTCACAGATAATTACTATCAGGCGGAATAACCATTTTGTGTCAGCAAATACGGTAGCCAGTTTGCACATCGCAATAGCCCACAATACAATATAAAATTACATTCATGTCGGGAGGATGTCCCAAGGCGCTGACAATAGCTATTAACTGAACCAAGCTGACACTTTGGGTAGCGTTGGCATTAAGCACTCTCAAGTTACTGGCAGCACTGCTCCCCTTTTCTGCCCCAAAAGTGACACTTGAACGTGTCAGCCTGTCATTCCTCCAACTGTATCATTGTGATATTTCTCAGCTCCTGCAACAGCCATTGAGAATTTTATGGCAAATCCTGTGGAGTTTGTGTCATGGTTACGTGCCCAGGAAGATTCACTCGGTCACTCACTCCTCAGACTTCCGTTAGCTTTTTGGCTAAAACTGTTTACTTAAAATAAAGACATTAAACTACAAAAAAGTTTAAATTAAACCATTTTTCCTATTCCACTTTACAGTATGTCTTGTGAAGCAATTGGGACATCTCGAAGACGTGACAAGGCGCTATATCAAATGCAAGGATTATAGAACGAAAGGTTGATTAAGGAGAGTTGAGGGTTGACAGGGAAACAGAGCATAGGCAGTCACAGCATGGAGTTAAAAAATTCTCTCCCCCCCCCCCCCCCCACAAGCTCAGGTGTGAAAAGCTACACAAGTAAACATTAAAAAGACCGCATTCAATATTGTCCGATACAAGTGCATCCTGCAACTAAGGCTGCAATACTTGGTAAAACTAGCACTAATTATAGCACTTTTACCCTCAGGGTGCGACACTAACTCAGCTCAAAGGTTCACAAATTCAGTCTATATTTACGGCAATTGGCCTATAGACTAGGCCAGGAAATGATCTTCACAATCGCAGAGCGCCACACACACACATATAAATGAGTCAATATGAAAACAAATGTGTACATCCAAACTGCATCATCAGTACACGACTACACTGAATTCTTGTTTCTTCCCCTTCTCCATTGCTCCCAAGATCCAAAGGATGTGAATGCGTCATCGGTTATGTTTATTATAGCAATAATAGTCACATTTGATATAGAGCCTTATCACATCATTGAGACGTCTCAAAACGCTTCACATAAATATATTGTAAAGTGAATTGACTATATTTTGGGGGCAAAACATGGAAGCCAATTGTGCACTGCAGTGTCTCACAAACAAGTCATGAACTGAGTGACCAAATTATTATTATTATTTTTTGGATGGATTATTACCCCCGAAAAGTGATCCGCCAGTCGACTAACAACCGGGTTCCTAGTTACTGCAAGCTAAACAGAGGCGTGTGGAGTAAGGAAACCTGCCTAAGGTTTCAGCTTGCCCAGAAGTGAAAACAGGTCCTCTCACTTGCGAGGTGAATACTACAACAACTATGCTACAGGACTCCACGGGCACCACAGGAAAGACCAACATTCTTTCTTTCACCACTTACGAGATTATGATGTTAAAATAAAACTTGCGAAATCCACTCGTAGTCAGTCTCTGATTGAAAACCTATGGTAAAAATAGATAATCGTACAGGACCAGAATACACGAAGGATGGCCGGAGGAACGAATACCATTTGTGCAGACAGACCTGAGGAGGAGTCAAGCACATTCCGCACTCACAGCGTTATAAGTGCTAATCTGTTCAAGTAAACACTGCACACGTTCCTCAACAGCTCAAAACAAGTCCATTGTTCTAACATCACAATTCCAAGTAAGTCCTTGTGTGGACGATCAAGCTCCCCAGCTCAAATCACCCTACATCCGGTGATCCCATAATCATAGAGTCTGCACAAAGCATAACTATCAGAATAGATGAGATCACCGGCACACACATGTTGGCCTGAATGGCCTGTTTCCGTGCTGTACGACTCTAGGTAACTTGATGAGAATGGCAATCAACAATATCAGAGGGGTCATTGTTGTTTGCCATTTTGATTCTGACGAAAGGTCATAGATCGGAAACGCTAACTCATTTTCCTCTCTCCATAGATGCTGCCTGATCTACTGCGTGTTTCCAACGACTTCTGTGTTTATATCAGAGAGGAGGGAGACAGACTGCTGCTGATGTATAAGAACATCACATGTGAGCTCCACATTGCAACAGGTTAATAGAATGATGAGACCATTGAAGATTCATAACAGGATGCAGCAAAGCAACAACAACACTGGATGCTTTGATGCAGCAGTCATTTGTGCCTGATTAGTGAAGGTAACTTTAACCACAAGTCAGACAGCCATGTAAAAATAAATGACTCACAAAAGATTTGCATTTCAAGCATTAGACAAACCGTTATGGTCGGCCACAAAATACATTTTATGGATTGAATATTTCTTCATTTATGCCGTAAATCAAGAAATATGCAATCAAGAAAAAACTGAAAACTTATCTGAATGCAACACCCGGTTTTACCTAATTGTACACCTCAGGCTACCACCTTTAACTGCGCCCATCAGTGCGACACACTTTTATACCACTTGTGAGCTTCGTTCACACACACATACACAGACATACTCGTGCACACAAAAAACACACACTTGTTTGCTCACATTGGCTTGTTCTCACCTCCCCCCCACCCAGTTCACTCGCTTTATACAAGCTCGCTAGCCCATTTACGAGGAAATCCATTCTCAGTTCATAAGCAGCACTTCCTGCCACTCTGCTTCTGGAGAACTTCCAGAATTATGCTCTTGCTACAATCTGAATACGATCTTTACACCCTCAACAGTACAAAGGCAGAATGAAGCTGATAGTATGGAACAGCCAACTATCACTCCGATTCAGCTACAGTGAATCAGTGCTCCACTGGCGCCAGGCCAACGTTCAGAGCCAAGAGAATGACAAGAATCCACACCAGTCAGGCACTGGTTTGCTACAAACAGGCAGACAGAACGGCTTTTAGATAACTGAGGTTTTGGGATACGCACGTTCCGGATGTGCAAATGTCCACGGCAACTGTATTGCTGCTGCACAGAGGGTAAACATCTCCAAAATAGTTACAAAACACATCCTCTCCGAACTGGCCAATTGACAAGTTACACCCAGGGGGCAGGGTACAGTTCGCTGGGCATTTGGTAAAGATTCACCATTCTGTGTAATGCTTGGCTACAACACAAAAGAATTGGAACCCAAACTGACAACGACACTAACTCCTTAAAGTGAAAAAAAAAGGTTGTGTGAAGAGAAGTATTTGATAGCAGCTGTGAAATGACATGGACGTCTTTACTGGCACCCAAAGAATCAAAGCGTTACATATATGCATTGCATACATAATGTGTGTATATTTTTTTATATAAACATAAAATATACACACACACATACGTGTGTTTATGTAATGTGTGCGTGTGTGTTTTTGTGTGTGTTTTTAGACACACACTGCTTTTAAAGGGGCAGCATTCCAAGCAGAAGGTAATTCTCTTGAAGTCTGCCCTGGCTCCCCCAGGTTCAGGCCCTGATATTTCACATAACCCGCCTGAACTTCAGCCGCTGGCTGGAATGAAACGCACCGTGAATGTCTCTATCCACAAAGCCCTGAAGTTCCAACTTGCAGTTATTTTACGTCTCTCAGTCTGTACAAGCTCAGGACCCTAACCTCATTCTAGATCAGTGAGTCACGACACATGGCTTCTATTCTGGGGCCAGACATCTCCATGAATGTAACTCCGTCGCTGCTCTTGGAATTTTCATGGCAGCTGCCAAAGGCATGGCATGTACGTCAGCAGGGCTGCTTCTATGTCCAAGTGCCTCCATTGACACTCTACAAAAAGCCTCACTTGGAATAATTGTGCTCACTTCTCATCACTGCACTTTCTGAGAGAAAGTGACTGACAGATACTCAAAAAGCCTCTTCCATGGAACTATCCCTCAGCACACATTACTGCCTCCTGGAGAGGAGAAGTCAGCAGCGGTCATTGTCGGCATGACACTGTAGTTAAAGCTAGTCTTATACACCTATATGGTTCTGTGAATCCAAAATCAAGGGAATCCGCTCCACGGTCACTGCCCCTCCAACTCCCACACATCCCCCACCCCCTCCCTCCCACACTCCGACTCCTACCCATCCTCCCCTACACACCTTCGAACCCGTTTCCCCACCCTCTGTCACCAAACTCATCCTGTCCCTGAAACCCACCACCTGCTCCCTTGACCCCATCCCCACTCCACTCCTTATCTCCCAGCTCCACCTCCTTGCCTCACTTCTCACAGACATCATCAACCCGTCCCTCTCCTCTGGCTCTGTTCCCATTCCCTTAAAAACTGCCACCATCACTCCCACCTTGAAAAAACCCTCCTTTGATGCGTCGCAGCTACCGGCCCATCTCCAACCTCCCCTTCCTGTCCAAGGTCCTTGAAAGAGTTGTCGTCTCCCAGCTGCGCTCTTTCCTCTCCACCCATTCATTATTCGAACCCCTTCAGTCGGGTTTTCGTGCTGCACATAGCACAGAAACTGCCCTGGTTAAGGTCATTAATGACATCCTGACCATCTGCGACCAGGGCTCCCTCTGCTTTCTCGTCTTCCTCGACTTATCGGCCGCATTCGATACGGTTGACCACGCTATCCTCCTCCACCGCTTGTCCTCCCACCTCAACCTTCAAGGCCCTGTCCTTGAGTGGTTTAGGTCGTACCTCTCCCACCGTCTTCATTTGTTTCCACAAACGGCTTTTCCTCCACCCCCCGCACTGTCTCATGCGGTGTCCCTCAGGGCTCTGTCCTCGGTCCCCTCCTCTTCACCCTCTATATGCTCCCCCTTGGTGACATCATCCGCAGACATGGGGTTAACTTCCACATGTATGCGGATGACACCCAACTCTACCTTTCCTCTTCTACCCTCAACTCCACGACCACCGATGTCCTGACAGCTGCCTGTCCGACATCGAGTCCTGGACGAGAGACAACTTTCTTCAGCTCAACGTGCGCAAAACTGAGGCCCTCCTGATTGGCTCACGTCAGCGCCTCCGCACCTCAGGCGCTGACAGCATCAGCATCCAAGGCTGCACTCTCCACCTCTCAAAGCCATCAGGAACCTCGGGTTCTGTTCGACCCTGAGCTGTCCTTTCTTCCTCATATCCGCACCACAACTGGCACCGCCTTCCATCACCTCCGGAACATCGCCAGACTACGGCACTACCTCACCCCTCACGCGGCTGAAACTCTGGTTCACGCCTTTATCACCTCAAGGCTGGACTATGGGAACTCTCTCCTCGCCGGCCTTCCCGGCCCTCCCTCCACACTGCAGGTCATTCAGAACTCTGCAGCTCGTGTACTGTCCCGCACCAGACACCGCGACCACATCACTCCCACCCTCGCTCCCCTCCACTGGCTCCCCATCCCCCAGAGGATCGAATTCAAGATCCTCATCCTCACCTACAAGGCCATTCTCGGCCTCGCTCCCTCCTACCTCTCCGACCTACTATCCCCCTACCTACCTGCCCGTACCCTCCGTTCCTCTGGCTCCGGTCTGCTCCACATCCCCCGCCCCAACCGCCCTACCATCGGTGGCCGGGCCTTCAGCCTCTCAGCCCCGAGGCTCTGGAACTCCATCCCCCAGTGCCTTCGCCGCCTCCTCCCTTTCCTCCTTCAAGGCCGGTCTCAAGACCTTTCTCTTTGACCGTGCCTTCAGCTCCCCTTTCGACTCTCTACCCCCTCCTCGCTCCCTCCCCTCACCCTGACCATTTCCCCCTCCTCGCTCCCTCCCTTCCCTCCCCTCACCCTGACCATTTCCCCCCTGCTCGGGTCATGACCCAACTGTGCAGCGCCTTGGGACGTCCTCCTGACGTGAAAGGCGCTCTCTAAATGAAATATTGTTGTTGTTGTTGCACCACTCAGCACGTTTAATAATAATCCTCACATTTGATTATAGTGCTTTATCAGCCAATGAGACGTCTCAGAATATATTTTAAAGTGGATTGACTGCATATTTGTAGGAGAAATGCCAATTGCACACGTGGATTGAGTGACCAGAATTTTTTTCCCGCCAATCGACTACTTACTGCTAGGTAAACAGAGGTGGAGTAAGGAAACATGCCTCAGGTTTTGCCCTGCCCGGTAATCAAACACGAGTCCTCTCGCTTGCGATGCGCGCATGCTAACCACTACACTACTGGACTGTATCTCGAGCATTTATTTTCAAAAAAGTTACAGCTTCTCTCCCTCTCTGATCCTTGGTTAGAGCTCACATAAAGAACAGTGAACCCAGTTGCCCTTTTAACAGGAATCACAGAATTTAACAGCGCAGAAGGTGGTCGTTCGGTCTATTGTGCCTGAGTCGACTGTCTAAAGAGCTATTGATTTTGTCCCAATCCACCACCCTTTCCCCATATGCCTTTATGTTTTTTCCTTTTCAAACATTCTTGTAATTGTCTTTTAAAAACTAGTCTGGATTCTGCTTTACAACCACCAATTAGGGCATTCCATGTCCTAATAACTGTTAAAAAAAATCTTCCTTTTGTTGGTACATTACATGGCACACAGGGGAGGGGGGAAATGTTTAAGAGAGAAAAGAACTTAAACATATGTACGGCAGCAGCAGACAAGTTTTTTACCTCATTAGGTGCAGCGTTTCTCACTGTCAAATTAACTATTTGAAACTCTCCAGTTTTGTTGCTTTGCACAGTCCTGTGTGCAATTCACAGAAGTTATTCCAATTTTTTTAATGACAAGTCAAATGCAGAATTTGGTCAAGAATAAGAAGGTGACCTGATACAGTGTTTACACCTTCAATAATTGAGTCATTTCACTTCAGCCACCAGCAATATAGCTATAGCATCGCCACAGCACTTTGAGCAACCTTGGTTCCCAGCCCTGGCTGCATAATCCCAGGCCCCTCACTTGCAGATTCAACAGCTGTAGGGATCCATCCAAACCGCCCAAAACAACCTAAAGACCTAAACAAGCCTAAAGGTCCATTTTCTTATTGTTACACTTAAGTCTTCAGTAAGAGAGGCCGGTGAAGTGAACCGGCGCATTCCACCACGAATTTAACACTTAACGCTTTCATTCTGACACAGCCTGATTTTCAACAACGCAATTTGTCTTCTGATACTGATCCAGTGTATACCTCATTTGATACTCCCCAAGAACAGTCTTCAGACTCGAGAACAGACTAAACCATCCTGTGGGAAGCTCGCTTTCAACACTGGTGCGATTGTTTCAAAGGTTAAAACTGAAACGCTGAAATAGAACAGTATAGATTACTTTGGGCAAAACCATTCGTCTACCATTGGGCCCTATGCTCTTGGTCAAGACTGCCGGGTGCATTCAATAACCCAGCCGCTTGCCATGAAATGTCATCCACTGGTTATAACTGTGATCAGGAGTGCTTTGTGCATTGAGTGGTTACACAAGGTTCCCAATTCTGAGATAACAGAGGGAAGTAGACAGCAGTTTGGTAAAGTCTGCAGACTTCCTGGCAGCAAGATTAACACAAACATTGACCACCAAAACACAACACTGATAAGGCCTGGTTCACAAACCTGGCAAAGCTCTGATATCACTGGGGTTTCAAGTCACTGATTACGCTTATTAAGATAGATATGTAATGCCACCCTCTTTCTTCTCCCTCCCAGCAAGTACGGTCATGGAATCAAATCAGTTTTTACATTCCAGTTAAACCCGCCATGGGACAGCTCCATATTTCAGCTGTTATTTCCCTTTAATAGAACGCTTTGACGGTATGGAAATACTTTGGTTACAGAAACAGTTCTGATCGTCTCTCTCCGCTCCAACATCCACAGCCACATCTTCAAAAAAACACACTAGATCTGCCTTGGGTTTAATCTCATCGTCAATGACGCAAAATGTATTCAAAGTATCAGGATGAGTTAGACAGACAGTAACATTCACGCAACAACAACAACAAGATTCCATTTATACAGCAGCCGTCATCAACCAAATACTTTCATTAACATGAGACTCACACACACACTCACATGTACATTCACCCACTCATCCACACTCACTCAGTCACTGGAAAAAGCTGACAAATTTTGATGTGGACTCCTTGTCCAGTAAAAAAAAAGACAACAACAATAACTGACCAACTCTCAGTTATTCCATTTTGGTCACAATACTCAGAATTTTTGGTGGTGCACAAGCACTTCCACTTCTGGTTATTGTGGAGTCCTGTAGCTCAGTGGTTAGAGCACTCGCTTTGCAAGTGAGAGACCTGAGTTCAATTCCAGGCAGAGGGCGAAACCTTGGGCAAGTTTCCTTACTCCACACAGAGCCTAATAATATTCCCTCCAAAACCAAAAACAATAATAAATTGGTCATTTTCAATCTACGACTGTTTGTGGGACATTGCTGTGCGCAATTGGCTGCCGCGTTCGCCCACAAATATACAGTCAATTCACTTTACAGTGTCTTCTATGAAGCGCATTGGGACGTCCTCCCGACGTGAAAAGCGCTATATCAAATGCAAGGATTATTATTATTATTATTATTATTATTGAGGCTGGAGGATCAAGTCCGCTTGACTGAGATTATTCTCCATTTCTTCCCAATCCCCAGACATAATGTACATTCGGGTTGGGTTAATGGGGCGTTAGAATTGGAAGCATCGGAAGGTTCATAGGGTTGGGGGGTGAGGAGCTTTGAGGGAGGCTGTAGGGTTGGTGAGAGGGGGTGGGGCGCGAGTTATAGGGAAGGCAAGGTTATAGGTTTGGTTGGAGGAAGGTTAACGGGGTATGGTTTTGGGGGAAATTATGGTATGCGGAGAGATTATAAGTGATGATGGGGGGGCTTATAAGGTGGTTGCGGTGGTTATAGGGTTTGGTTGGGGGGAAGATAATAGGGTTATTGGGGGGGTTTATAGTATGGGGATATATAGGGTTGGGAGGGTTATAGGAATGGAGGGATATAGGGTTGGTGGAGGGGATACAGGGTTGGGGGGGGGTCGGTGTAGGGTCGGGGAGGCGGCACAGGGTCGGGGACTGGGAGGGGGTGAGTACAGGGCTGGGGCTGGTGGGGGGTACAGGGCTGGTGGGGGGGGCGTACAGGGCTGGTGGGGGATACAGGGCTGGTGGGGGGGTACAGGACTGGGGGGGGTATAGGGCTGGTGGGGGGGGTACAGGGCTGGTGGGGGCGTACAGGGCTGGTGGGGGGGTGCAGGCTGGGGGGGGGTACAGGGCTGGTGGGGGGGTACAGGGCTGGGGGGGGGGGGTACAGGCTGGGGGGGGGGTGCAGGGCTGGGGGCTGGTGGGGGGGTACAGGGCTGGGGGGGGGGTGGGGGGGGGGGTACAGGGTTGGGGGCTGGTGGGGGGGGTACAGGGAGCTGGTGGGGGGGTACAGGGCTGGTGGGGGGGTACAGGGCTGGTGGGGGGGTACAGGGCTGGTGGGGGGGTACAGGGCTGGTGGGGGGGTACAGGGCTGGTGGGGGGGGTACAGGGTTGGGGGCTGGTGGGGGGGGGGGGAGTGCTCAGTGCGCCTCCTGGCGGCCTCTATCAGCAGCTGATGCCCCACTGCGGGCACTCCCCGGCCCCGCCCGCGCCCCCTCCGCAATGCCAACCGCCCGCAGCGGACCGGACCGCCAGCCGGGGGGGGGGGGGGGGGCTCTCCTCACTGGGGGGGCGGGGAGAGAAGGCGCCGCGCGGGCCCACTCCCCTCACACACAGCCTCGGCCTCTCCCGCGGCCCGAAGGGGAGGGGGGCGTCGGCAGCCACACACACACAGACAGCCGTCTCCCCCTTCCCCGCCCCCTCCCTCCCGCCCTCCCTCCCTCACTCACTCACCTGCTTTCTCCAGCCTCCCGGACATCTCCGGCCGCCGGTGCCGGGGGCCGCCGCGGCGCCTCCGCTTCTCGGTACCAACCGCCGCTCAGAGGTGGTTCCCGCCCGCCCGCTGCGAAGGAGTCAGAGCGCGGACACGATGGGGCCCGGCCCGGCCCCCAGCCCGACAGCCGCCGGCCTCCGCTCCTCCCACAACAGCGCCACCTGCCGCTGGGCCGCCGCCATTCCACAGCAACCGCCGCGGGCGCCACCTGCAGCCGTGCGTCCGCCATTACAGCCTCACCCGGAGATGGCAACGGCTTTGCGCCTCAGTCGCCCGATAGTAGCCTCGAAGTAGCCCAATATTTTGCATTGCAGCACCGGGAGTGGCCCCCAATTTAGTTTCAGTGCGTTTGAAACTTTGTGCGTCAGGAAAAGGTCTTCAAAGGGGTGGTTGGGGGGGGAATAAAAACGTTTGGAAGGTTTAAATTAAAAATTAGGCACCCGCTCTTTTTTTTTAAAAACCGCCCAATTGCGCGTGAACCCGCCCCAATCGGCCCACATTGACGCCCAAAGCTTCCTCGCCCCCTACTGACCGAGAGGTGCAACTGCGCCGCCCTGTGTTTGTTGTTCACTTGGTGGCCATCGATGAATGAATGAATGGCAATTAACCCACCGCAGCGCCTGACTGGGTGTAGTGACTGTGCATTTTGTCAGCAAAACGCGGTAGCTTTTTTTTAAAATGTTTGGCACCGCCCTCCCCGTTCCACGCAAACAGCTCGGGTAACGGGCCGACCGTCTTACCAGAATGACCGCGGGCTTGGGTCGTCCCGCATGCCAACAACCCGAAAAAATATTCTGAATATCAATGTCTCGTTTCACCCTTTAACCCCCTCTAACCGGTTGCAATTATGAAGTCGGGAGGACATTTCCAATTCGTGGCTCCAATGCTGACACTGTCCACCTCTCTGATTCCCGTGAAAATTATTATTATTGTTATTACAAGTAATACTACAACAACAACTTGTGTTTATATCGCGCCCCTCACGCCGGGTAGAGTCCCAGAGCGCTTAAAGCGCTATTTTGTAAGAGCTAAATGGCTAAAAGAGCTACTTTTATTTTGGCACTGCCATGTTCCGCACAAACAGCCATGAAATACTATATCCATAACAACTTGTGTTTGATATCTATGAGTTATTTAGTGTAAAAGTTATAAGTGAAACAATTACTGCTTGTTTATTGAACATTGTGATAGAGGCATCAACTGACTATTCTAAGATTTCCTTTAGCTTTCCCCTTGTCAGGTTCTGTACCATCCTACATGGTATTACATTTGTCTTTATGTACCAGTCATCATCTCAAGTGCAAACCCTATTGAGCTCTTTCTAAGATCTTGGCTACCTCGTCTCATTCCACTGCTAATTCCTAGTTTTCTGTAAATTTAGCTACCATGATTGACTCTTCAAATAATCCCTCCAAAACCAAAAACAATAATAAATTGGTCATTTTCAATCCACGACTGTTTGTGGGACATTGCTGTGCGCAATTGGCTGCCGCGTTCGCCCACAAATATACAGTCAATTCACTTTACAGTGTGTTCTGTGAAGCGCTTTGGGACGTCCTCCCGACGTGAAAAGCGCTATATCAAATGCAAGGATTATTATTATTATTATTAAATCCAGACCAATGTTTTATACAAGCAACTGGGAGAAGTTAAGCACAATTTACACCCTTCCCCCCCCCCCACAACCCCAACCCCAACCCCAACCCACCCCTCATTCAAACCTTTGCACATTTCAAGCTCTGGATTTCCAGCTTTCGCTTCTTTCTTTAGACAGTTTCTACCTGACGTGAGAAGCGCGATATAAATGTAAATTCGCTGTTGTCTTACCACCTGGTAAGCACAGGCAGTTAGTAAAATAAATCTCTGATCTAGTACTATACTTTATTAAAGGCCTTGTTGGAAGTGTTCATTTACAGTACAGTAGGATGTTATGTTACCTGGACACTAGAGATCAAAGAGTGCGTGTTAGTGTAAAAGTTATAAGTAAAACAAGTTACTCCAAACAGGAGTTTGTGGCACAGAAATGAATGGGTGAGAACAGATCAAAACCGTCCTTAATTTACTGCTGTTTCTGCACCATTGTAACCTGATAGAAGCGAATCTGTGCTGCCCGGAGATCGAGAGGCAGCTGATTCTATTAAAGAGATGTTCATTGATCCACCTTGACTGCCTGGGGCTGACCCCGAGGCTGTTCTCATTTAAAAACTCTTTCCCAGAATAAAGCCAAGGCGAGATTGCAGGAGCAGAATATCAATGGAGGTGCAGCGCAGACGGGCAAAGGACACAGTGTGTTTAAATTCAAAGGGGGCGATGACACCAGCAGCAAAGTCCATCTGGATATCAACCTTGTAGATCGCAGCACCTGCCCGGCAGCAGAGTTCAAAGACTTTGCAATATCAAAGCTTTGCTACGTTAGCCCATTTCACAGGTCGGTCGTGTCTTCAGCCATTTTGACGCCGCAACATTTAATCGTGTTATAATAATAATCCTTGCATTTCATGCTGCACCTTATCACCTCGTCGAGACGTCTCAAGGCGCTTCACAGGAGAAACTGTAAAGTGGTGTGACTGTGTGTTTTGTGGGCAATTCTGTGTTGCTGTAGTATGGAGTTTGGAATAGTTACGTTTTATTGTTGGACTTTTATTGCCTGCACTTTGGTCACTCAGTCCATGACTGTTTGTGAAACGCTGCTGTGCGTAATTGGCTGCCGGGTTTTGCCCACAAAATACACAGTCAATTCGCTTTACAGTTTATTCTGTGAAGCTCTCTGAGACGGCTCAATATGATAAGGCGCTATATGAAATGCAAGCATTATTTTTATTATTTGTCCGCTTCTACTGACAGTTCTACCTGAGAAGGCTGCATAGCCAGCGATCAGGATTGTGCCCTGATAATGAGTTGAATTTGTCTCTCCCCCACCACAAATTAATCGGGGTACAGAGAAATACAGTACCAGTGTGCGGTCACCTAGAGCCATTTGACGACAACACTGGTATGAAACCCAATCCTCTGGAGGTCAGAATCTAGCTACGGATGTGGGTGCAACAGCCTGATCCACATCTCATCTGGATTATTCCCTTTGGATTGCAATGCACTCACCCAACCAGCTGCTCCTTGCACCTCACATTGGGGCTTCCACTATCTTTGGCTTCTCACCACTACACACCACCAACACCAACACCAACAACGATCTGCATTTATATAGCGCCCGTCACGGCGGACGGCTTCTCAAAGCACCACCCCTAGATAACGCAGCTGACTCCCAGGCTTCTGTGTAAGCGATTGACGGGGATGGGAATAGGGTTGTGGGGCGGGGGAGCTGATGAGCTTGACCGGCCTCATTCTCTCCCCGCAGCTTCTGTGGCCGTTGCTCAGTCCCACCTAAATAATAAACAAAAAAATAATCTTTGCATCTGATACCGCGCCTGATCATGTCTTTGAGACGTCTCAAAGCGCTTCACAGGATATACTGTAAAGTCAATTGACTGTATATTTTGTGGGCGAAACGCGGCAGCCAATTTTGCACAGCAGCGTCCCCACAAACAGTCGTGGATTGAGTGATACCCAAATTATTATATTTTTTTGAAGGAATTATTACCCACAGAAATGAGATGACAGTGACTCAGAACTCTGAGCTGCATCCAAAAAATTCTTTAACTGCCTCACATTAGCCTCATGTGCCACCAACAATTTGCATGTGTATTATATATAACGCCCTTCATGCGGGGTAGCTTCTTGTCGTGCCCCCATTGATAAGCAGGGGATTGGGGCTCTGAGACTCTACCCGCATCAACAACAACAACAATTGCACTTGTAAAAGGTGAGCGCGACTGAGCAATGAAAGGCTCTACATAAATACAAGTTGTTGGTTGCTTCCTGCAACAGGGAGACTGATGTTGGATTCATCTGCAGGAAGAATCTGTTCACCTGTGGTGACAGGCAGACCCTTACAAATGGTGACAAGACAAGAAGTCAGTGCCTGCCTGATTGCTCGCTCACAGTCACATAGGAAACCCCCACGGGCTCGGGGAATGTGCAGTTTGAGGCCAGTGGTGACACTTCTAAGAAAGACAGCGAAGGAGAACAGTTTCGTTCTTACTCCGCTTGAACTTCATGCTGACTCATTCGTCTCCACAGAGCTGCACCACAGCTAGAAAACCTCAGAGGTCAGCCAGCGGTGGGTTTAACAGGCGATAAGAAAGTTCGGTGATGGGAAATGGCCAAATGCAGCCATCCATTTAACTCTCCCATTTTGGTCTCTAATTGTTCAGGAATAAGAATTTCTCAGAATTTCAGTCTGTTACTTATAATAATCCTTGTATTTATCTTTGCATTTAATAGAGTACCTGGAATACTACTACTACTACTAATCCCTGCATTTACTATAGCGCCTCATCAGGTCGTTGAGATATCTCAAAGCGCTTCACAGGATATTTGGTAAAGTGTAGCGACAGTGTGTTTTGAAAACAAATTGTGATAAAAGTAGAGAGCTCAAGTGATGGAGTGACTGACAACACATGATGGAAAAAGAATATAGAATAGTGGGGTTTGAACTCATCACAGCATATTCTGTGAAGCGCTTTGAGATGTCTCGAAGACATGCAAGGATTAGTATTATTATTATTATCACCTTCTGATTCAGGGGTGAGAGAGCTCAGAGTTAGTGCGCAAAGCCTCAGGTTCTCAGTGCTAATCAGAACTCTATGTGATATTTTTCAGGAGTTAGTTCTCATCCATAATAAGTGAGATCCCGACAGAGACTGAACCAGGGTTACACCTGTAGTGTAGTGTTTAGAGCCCTCGCCTCGCAAGCGAAAGGACCCAGGTCCAATTCCCAGGCAGGGTGAAACCTTGGGCAAGTCTACTTACTCAACACGCCTTGTTTACCTGGTAGTAAGTAGAGCCTGGTTGTTAGTCAATTGGTGGATCGCTTTTCCAGGAGTAACAATCCTTCAAACAAAATAATAATTTGGTGACTCAATCCGTGACTGTTTGTGGGACATTGCTGTGCGCAATTGGCTGCTGTGTTTCGCCCACAAAATACACAGTCAATTCACTTTACAGTATATTCTGTGAAGTGCTTTGAGACGTCTCGAAGACGTGATGAAGCGCTTTATCAAATGTAAGGATTATTATTATTATTACGGCTGAACGGGCTTCCTCTGACACTGGTAAAGAAGATGGAGGATTGCCAGACTTGCCCTGGGAGAACACACTAGCAAGCAAAGTGTTACAAGGCAGATCTTGCCGGCAATCCAGGCTCCGGTGGGGGGTGGGGATTATTTAAAGGTTGTGCTGACGACGTGCAAGCACTTTAAGCTTTTGTTGCTCAAAGTTGTTGGTTCACCTCCTGTTGGCAGAAGGGTCCCTAACCAACTGTTTCAGCTGAATATCTCCCCTCAGTTATGAGACCACTTTTGTGTCCAATGTATAACAAAACTGTTGGATTATTTATTAATACTTATGACTTTGGCTTTGGGCTTTTGTTTGACAGGGGAATGGACACCAGTGGGAGACGGCACAACAGGACACATCACCCTTTTGTTCCATTGTGGCCAACAACTAACTCCTTGAAAAAGAATTGCGTAGAGCGTCTGACTGGTACTTTGCTAAACTGTGTGCAAAACCTGCAAGCTTTAGACAATAACCAACGGCACAATTGGGCATCAAGTGTTATAGAGTTTCTCGCAGGAATCTCCCTGCCAAGGGCGAGGGGGCTGGGGGATATAGTCTGAAAGGCTCACAAAGCTCTCCTGATGTTTGCTGAAATGTCAGTGTTGTATTTTGAGGTTTTGTGAACAGGATTATCAGCTCACATTGAAAGGTCCGATTTTGCCTTGTATTTTTCTGGCAGGGAAGTCAAGCTAATGAGGAGATTACTGAGACTCCGCAGGCCCTCAGTGGCTACAAGTAACAACGATCACAGCATTTAATACAACGCCTTACGTCGCCAAGCCATCTCAAAGCGCTTCACAGGATTTTACTGTAAAGTGCGGTGACTGTGCATTTGTAGACGACCTGGCACTCATTTCGCCCACAGCAACATACCACATACAGCCGTGAGCTGATGATTAACGTGTGAATAATAATAATAATAATCCTTGTGTTTGATATAGAACCTTATCACGTCATTGAGGCGTATCAAAGGGCTTCACAGGATATATTGGAAAGGGAATTGACTGTATATTTTGTGGGTGAAACGCGGCAGGAAATTGCACACAATAGTCATAGATTGAGTGACTACATTTTCGGGGGGGGGAAGGGGATTATTACCCCCAGAAAGCGATCCGCCAATCGACTGACAACCGGGTTCCTACTTACTGCTAGGTAAACACAGGTGTGTGTGCGTGGAGTAAGAAAACTTGCCTAAGGTTACGCCCTGCCCGGGAATCGAACCTGGGTCCTCTCACTTGCGAGGCGAGAGCTCTAACCACTGAGCTACGGGACTCTGATGGGTGGGGGGTGGGGGCCGTGTGGTGTGAGGAGGGGAGAGTGAGGGTGAGGAGCCATGCTGTGGGCCACGCATTGACAATGACTGTCATAACTGCGTAACGCTGCATTGCTGCATTCAGACTGCATTGTTGCCCACGTGATGGGACTGCATTGCGGGAGACATTCCATGGGGAGCACTGACCTCTTCCCCCCCCCCCACCCCCACCCCGTCCGGCTAACAGTAGAATTTTTTAAAAAAGAAACAGCAATCAATGCATTATTAAAGAGAAAGAATGCAGATTAGTAAAAATTAATGAGCTCCAATATTTTTTTGGCCCCTTCCAAGAGATTGCTGAAAAATTATCTGGAAATGTAAAACAGCCTGAGGCGCACTCCAGTCAGGGAGAGAGAGAGAGAGAGAGAGACACTGTATGCATTATTTATACAGACCTTGACGAGCTCCTGTGAACAAAATCGCATGTAAGCTTCATGTTAAGATGCTCAGTTGCATCTTTCTGTTTAATCACTAGCATAACATTGACATTCCACTCTCTCTCTCTCCCGCTCTCTCTCTCACTCTGTCCGCGCTGCAACTTGCTGCGCAGAATTTTCTAACGTTGACTACTGTGTTCGGTGTGCGTCGGGCGACGGCTGTTTAAATTGGGATGCAATTACACATGCGATTCAGGAGCAACGAGATTTAGTTGAAAGGCTCTTGCCTGCACCGTGTGACGCTGGACCCAGTCACTGGTTGTTAGCATTAAGGTCGGTAACTTGCGGGAGTCTTTTTACTTGTTTTTTTGACAGAAGAATACATTACAGCCGCCAAACTTGACGAGCTTAGTATTCTCACAACTCTCCGAGTTTAGATTTAATTGATTCCACCACTCCAGTCCCGCTAGATGTTTTTTTTATCTTCTAGAGCACCCCCCCCCCCCACCACCACCCGGCCCCCACCCCCAGCAGTTTTTTTTCCAGTCTGCAAACAAGCGCCTCGCTCCCCTCAAAGGAGGTAGCTTCTGTCCTCACCCCTCAGGCACGCAGACGCTCCCTGAATCAACAGCAACATGCATTTATACAGCGCCCTTCGCCTCGCAACGCTTTAATCAATGTCTCGCCGACCCATTCACACTAATCACTTACTTTTCAAACTTTCTCTATCTCTCTCGCTCCTCATTCTCTTTCTCTCTCTCTCTCTCTCTCTCTCTTTTTCCCTCACTCACTCCCAGAGTCCCGTAACGTAATGGTTAGCGACAGGACCCGAGTTCGATTCCCAGGCGGGGCGAAACCTTAGGCAAGTTTCTTTACTCCACACGCATCTGTTCGCCGAGCTGTAAGTGGGATCCCGGTTGTTAGTCGATTGACAGATTGCTTTCCGGGGGTAATAATCCCTCCCCAAAAGAAAAATAAATTTGGCCACTCGACCCACGACTGTTTGTGGGATGCTGCTGTGCGCAAGTGGCTGCCGCGTTTCGCCCTCAATCCATTTTACAGCCTATCCTGTGAATCGCTTTGAGACGTCTCAATGATGTGATAAGGGCGCTGTATCAAATGCAAGAATTATTATTATTATTATTATTATTATTATTTCTCCTCATTCAGTTGAGGATCCCCTGAACATCAGTCTGCATAATGTGGTTGGCATTGGTAGAGTGACGCTGCACAAGACGCACAGACTGCTGAGGATTTCATACTTTAACACACATTTAATCATTTTTCCCCACCATCATTATAAAAGATTAGACTAGATTCGGAACAGCAAAGCTTCGGGCTGCTAGTCAGCAAGGCCGTCAGGGTCTTAGTTCAAACATTTATATCAGACACAGGTATAAATGACAGGTAGAAGAGCAAGAGGGAGCATCAACTTGCCCTTTAAGTGGTTAAGAGCTTCTATCAAGAGGGCTTTATCAGTTTCAGTGCCCATTAAATAAATCTGAAATTCACGACAGGAGTTTAGTAAGGTAATCGCGTCCGTAATTAGCCTGACGCTCTTTAATAATCCAGGCGTTTTATTCATTCCAAAATAAATGAAATAAAGATTCACTGGATTAAGAATACACAACCGTGACCTATCCCTTCAAGTAATAGATTGTTTTGGAGATTTATCTATTTCCTTTTCCAAGCATCTGGATCACAGTCTCTGTACGAGGCACCAAAATTCAGAATGAGTTATGTCTCAATGGGTTACTCGAGGTCACGATCCAGGCTCAACCCTCCAGCACAGCGCTGGGGAAATCACTGCATTGTCAGGCACCATCCTTCAGAAGAGATATAATAATAATATAATAGTAATCCTTGCATGTGATACAGCGCCTTATCACGTCTTCAAGAAATCTCAAAGCGCTTCACAGCATAGACTGTAAAGTGTAGTGTCTGTGTATTTTGTGGGCCAAATGTATATCTTGTAGTGGCTGTGTATTTTGAGATGTTAAACTAAGGTTTTTGTCCATCTTCAGATCACACCTGAAGACCTTCCTCTTCGACCGTGCCTGTCCCCATCTCTCCCTGGCTCGGGGTCAGGCTCCACCATTGTTAAGCGATCCGAGACAAATAATATTTATAAATCCAAGTTGTTGTTGTTCTTGTTGTTGTAAGGTTCCACATCCCTGTTCAGGATAAACCAAGAGTTCATGGCTAAATATAATAATAATAATAATAATCCTTGCATTTGATATAGCGCTTTTCACGTATTCTAAATGGGGGGAAAATGAGTTTGCCCCAACAACAACAACGACGACAAATGTTCTGGCCAACAATCTTCATGATAAATCAACCATTCACTTCATGGCTGTTTGTAGCACGTCGCTGTAACCAAACCATACTCACTAGCATTTACCTCTGAAGGACTTTGAGCCATTTCAATTCACTTTACAGTGTGTTCTGTGAAGCGCTTTGGGACGTCCTCCTGACGTGAAAAGCGCTATATCAAATGCAAGGATTATTATTATTATTATTATTATTTGAACACTGTAGGTACTACCGCACATCAAATGCAAAGATCATGTCTTTACACCCTTTAACAACTGAATAGCTTTCCTTTCGGAATAGAGAAACCATAGCGCTCTAGACCGCACCAAGGCCCGATACCGCTTTAAAGTTTCTAGTCACAGTATATATTGTACCTTTACTCTTTTAAGTACTATCAGATGCACCACCTCCACCAACAACAAAATTACATTTGCAAAGCACCTTTCACATTGGGAGGACGTCCCAAGGGGCTGAACAGTCGGGGATCAGGACCGAAGCGTGGGGTGGGGGGGGCGTGTGAGAGTGGTCAGAGAGGTAGGAGGGAGACTGAAAGCATGGTCTTGAGTCATGCCTTGAGGGAGGCAAGAGAGCAAGTAAGGCGAAGGGATTGTGGTATGTGGGGGCAAAGGGTGAAAGCCCAGTCACTGATGGTAGGGCGGGTCGGGCAGGAGACATGGAGCAGGTCATGAGCCTGCTGAGTGGAGGGAGCGGACAGGTTGATAGGGGTTCAGCAGGTCTGAGATGTAGAAGAGGGTAAGGCCATGGAGGGCCTTGAAGGTGAGGACATGGATTTTGAACTCGATCCTCTGAGGGATGAAGAGCCAGTGGAGCCGAGCGAGGGTGTGGGTGATGGGGATCATTGAGCCTGGTGCGGGAGAGGACACGAACTGCAGAATTCTGGATGATTCACAACTTGTGGAGGGAAGAGTTGGGGAGGCCGACAAGGAGGGATTTTCGGAGTCAAGCCTTGAGGTGACGAATGCACGTATGAGGGTTCCAGCGGCCTGAAGGGTGAGGCAGTGGCGGAGACGGGCAATGTTGCGGAGGTGGGGGAAGGCAGAGCGGGTCATGGCACGGATATGGGGGAGAAAAGACAGTTGAGGGTCGAACAAGACGCCCGGGTTCCTAACTGGCATGGTGAGGTGGCGTGTGCAACCGTGGATGCTGATACTGCCAGTGCCTGAGGTGCTGAGGTGCTGAGGTGCTTCCTCACTCCCTTCACCTCACTCCCTCCCCCCTTGCTGAAGACCTTTCTTTTCGACCGTGCCTTTGGTCACCTTCCTCCCCCTCCCCCCGGGATCCGTTACTGTGAAGCGCTCTGAGACGCCGTCCGGCGTGGAGGGCGCTATATAAATCCAAGTTGTTGTTGTTGTTGTTGAGGTGCTGGTGCGAGCCAGTCAGGAGGACCTCAGATTTGCTGACATTCAGCTGTAAAAAGTTGGCTCTCATCCAGGACTTGATGTCTGACAGACAGTCTGTCAGGACCTCAGTTGTCTGGAATCGAGGGTGAAGGCAGAGAGATAGAGTTGGGTGTCATCCGCGTACATGTAGAAGTTGACCCCATGTAGGGGGAGCATGTAGAGGCTGAAGAAGAGGAGACCGAGGACACAGCCTTGAGGAACACCGCACAAGACTGTGCCGAGGCTGGAAGAGAAAACGTTGGCTGAGACAAATTGGGAGTTTTGTTGAGGTATATAAATGTATAACTATGTAAATGCCCAGGGCGAGACCTCAACCAAGTTTCCTTACTTCACACACCTCTGTTTACCTAGCAATAAGTAGGAACCTGGTAGTCGATTGGCGGATCGCTTTCAGGGGATAATAATACCTTCAAAAAAACATAATAGTACTGTAATTTGGTCACTCAATCCATGTCTGTTTGTGGGACGCTGCTGCACACAATTGGCTGCCTCGTTTCGCCCACAAAATATGCAGTCAATCCACTTTACAGTATATTCTGTGAAGCGCTTTGAGACATCTCTACGATGTGATAAGGCGCTGTATCGAACGCAAGGATTACTATAAGTTGTCGATGTTTTGTTCCCTTTCTTAATGATCTTAGGAACCCCATACCAAAGGTCACTACACTTGGCGAAGATTTCTTGGGAAACACTTGGAGAAGTTTTGACGTGATCAATCTTCTTTCTGACAGTGCAATCTGTTGGGGGTGGGGTGGGGAAGGAGTGGGGGGGTGGGGGGTGGGGGGGTGGTGGTGCAGTCGCCTATGTGTACCACTAGAGGGAACCAAACACCATTTGCACCCGGAGCTGTTCATTTCCGATCAGGCCCGGGATCAGGACCCCATCCCGACCCCCATCTGCTTCGCAAAACTCGAGTGTTACTCAGTTAGGAGCAATATGTGTTATTGCCTCAGCCGTTCCCCCATACGTCAGAGAGTTCTAACACTTTTGCCCAAATTTTCACCACCTACAACCAACCACTAGAAGGCTGTTCTGTATTTGCAGAATCAACTGAAGTCTTTAATAGGCAGATAAATAGAAACATCTATCCAGCTCCAAGGAGACCCTGTTGACCACCCCTCCACCCCCAACCCCTCCTTCCTCCCTCCCTCCCTCCCTCCCCCCAGGGAGCAAAGCCTCAGCCTCACAGGTCAATAGCGCACAGGTTCAGCACTCTGAGACGCTACCATATCGACCCGTAACAACCTGTCAGCTCCCCCCCCCCCCCCCCCCACTTCAGCTTTGAGGTGATGAGGCTCAACTATCGAAATTCCCTCCTTGTCGGCCTCCCCAGCTCTTCCCTCCACAAGCAGAACTTTGCAGCTCGTGTCCTCTCCCGCACCAGGCTCTGTGACCCCATCACCTTCACCCTCGCCCGACTCCACTGGCTCCCCATTCCTCAGAGGATAGAATTCAAAATCCTCCTCCTCACTTTCAAAGCCTTCCATGGCCTTGCCCCCCACCCTACATCTCTGACCTGCTGACCCTCTATCAACCTGTCCGCTCCCTCCGCTTGGCAGGCGCTGACCAGCTCCAGGTCTCCCACCCGACCCTCCCTACCATCGGCGGCCGGGCTTTCAGCCTCTCTGCCCCCACCCTTTGGAACTCCATCCCACAATCCCTTCACCTTGCTCCCTTCCTTGTGTCCTTCATGGCACGACTCAAGACCCTCCTTTTTGACCGTGCCTTCAGCCGCCCTCCTACCCCCCTCTGCCCTTCCTCATCCCAACCCTGCCCGGCCCCCCACCCCCCCTCCGCCCTCCCACCCACATTCGGGTTCTGATCCCTGACTGTTCAGCGCCTTGGGACGTGAAAGGCACTTTACAAATGTAATTTTGTTCTTGTTGTTCTTGGTGTTGTTCTTGTTGATACAACCTATGTGAGGTTTACTGTATAACTATAATAATAATAATCCTTGCATTTGATATAACAACAAAATTACGTGTATAGCGCCTTTCATGTTGGGAGGACATCTCAAGGCACTGGACAATCGGTGTTTCAAACCCGAGCTGGGGGACGGGTTGGGGAGGGCGGGGGGTGGGGGAAGGAGGCTGACCGAAGGCACGGTCGAAGAGGAGGGTCTTGAGATGGGTTTTGAAGGAGGCAAGGAAGGGGGGAAAAGCAGAGGGACTGCGAGATGGAGTTCCAGAGGGTGGGGGCAGAGTGGCTGAAGGCCCGCCCGCCAATGGTGGGGCAGGTGAGGCGGGGGACGTGAAGCAGGCTGGGAACACGCTGAGGAGAGGGAGTGAGCAGGTTGGTAGGGGGTTAGGAGGTCACAGAGGTAGGGAGGAGCAAGCCCGTGGAGAGCTTTGAAGGTGAGGACCAGGATCTTGAATTGTATCCTCTGTGTGAGGGGGAAGCCAGTGATGTCAGGCAAGGATGGGGGTCTTACATATAGCGACTTATCACATCATTGGGATGTCTCAATGCGCTTAACAGGATATACTGTAAAGTGAATGGACTGTGTGTTTTTCTTTTATAAATACAAGCTGGTGTTTCTGTTGTTGTCAACAGGATGTCCTCCCGACGTGAAAGACACTATAAATATAAAGTTGCATCGCACTGTAATTCGTAATGAGCTGACACCGTTCTTATCCCCAAGACACGTTGGTGATTGAATTATTTCCCAGTCTGGCATCACAAATCCCTCACGTTACACTTTTTTCGAAGGTTCGCCAGCTCAGTCACCCGGTTCAAATTATTTTCGAGAAAACGGAAAGAACATTAAAAGTTAATTGCGTTTGTTGAATTCTCAGCAATGATTGAGCCAAACCCCAGTGGGAACAACTTTGCCCCCTTCCCCAAAGCTCCTGGTGGGCATTTAATTCAGTCTCAGTCTTCTCACTGTATGTGAATATTCATTAACCTACTCCCTACCCTATTAGCTACAGACCCTTGTTGTGGAGTCATGTATCGCATTGGTTAGAGCGCTCGTCTCGGAAGCGAGAGGACCCGGATTCGATTCCCAGGTGAGCTGAAACCTTAGGCAAGTTTCCTTTACTCCACTCACCTCTGTTTACCTAGCAGTAAGTAGGAAGCCAGCTGTTAGTAAATTGGCGGATCGCTTTTCCGGGGGTAATAATCCCTTTTAAAAAAAAGAAAATAAAGTAAATAATTTGGTCAACACTCAATCTACGACTGTTTGTGGGACACTGCTGTGCGCAATTGCCTGCCGTGTTTCGCCCACAAAATACACAGTCAATTCACTTTACAATATATATTCTGTGAAGCGCTTTGAGACGTCTCAATGTGGTGATAAGTCACTAAATCAAATGCAAGGATTATTATTATTAGAATTGCCTGTTTGGCCGGAGTAGAATGTTGGTGGTTGTGGTGGTGGGGGGAGGAAAGCGTAGGGAAAAGGGTTCAGTCGGGGCAGTTCTGCCAGAATCAGCACAGACAGCGATGCCTTGAGAGAGCATTCCTGAGGTCTCAGCCACATTCCAGAAGATCCTACCAGAAGGCAGTAATGGATGACAGAAGGGACTTGGCTGCTTGCGGTTCTAGCAGCGATAGACTGTGAGCAAACAAGCCATATTATTAAAAGCGCTTTCCAGATTTCCTAATCCAAACATAAAATCAAACAACCGTGCGGTTTCCGGGCTCTGGGCTAATTCAGGCACGGAGACCAGGGTGAGCAATCAGCCTCTCAGCACAGAACACGCAATCTTAATCATTCCGAGCACACAGCGCAGACACCAAGGGAACTAAACGATCCTCCCGAGACACTGCTTTTACTTAGCACCTGATAGTTACCTATTCATTTATACAGTAAATATGTCAGCGATAGATGGATGTCGGCAGTGAGCTCTCGGCATCAATTTGCTGAACATTTCTCAGCGTCTTTCTCCCAGGTGGCATCTGCTCCCTGAACCACACACACAGCACCAGGTCCTATTGATCAGCTGATTAAGCAGTGATCGATTGGCCGCTGATTACCATATTGTTAGCGATGACCTATGCTTTTCTGGCTCTTAAAAGGGACTTCCATAGATTACCGGGTGCAATATTTGCGAGGCGATGGAAATCAGGAGAGAGCTGATAGAAGGGCAGATCAATGTGATTTACATCATTAACCCTCAGAGGAAACCAACAGCAAACTGGAGCCACATCCATCAACACAACGCTTCCAACTCGAACACAAAAATACATCGGCATCTGTGTGTTTTTCTCTCTCTCTCTCTCTCTCTCTCCGCTTTATCCTCTTTCCCCATGAATTCATAGAAGAGCAATAATAAGCTGTGTTGTTTCTTATTACGTTGGCTTCAAGAGGAAAACTGTTCAGTGCCTGGAGAGGGTCAAACTGAACAGTATCTCTTATACGTAGAGGGGGTCTAACCAGCTGGTGAATAAATAATAAAGTAATCATTATAATCCTTGCATTTGATATAGCGCCTTATCACATCGTTGGGACGTCTCAAAGCGCTTCACAGGATATACTGTAAAGTGATATAAACACAGAAGTCGCTGGGAACACGCCACAGGTCAGGCAGCATCTATGGAGAGAGGAAAATGAGTTAACATTTCAGGTCAATGACCTTTCGTCAGAACTGTAAAGTGAACTGGCGGTGTATTTTGGGGGCAAAATGCAACAGCCGATTGCGAACAGCAGAGTCCCACAAACCTGCGGTGGATTGAACGACCACATTTTTTTTTAGAGGTATTATTATCCCGGGAAAGCGATCCGCCAATCGATTAACAACCCGGTGACTACTTACTGTAGGTAAACGCGTGTGGAGTAAGGAATGGTGCCTAAGGTTTCGCCCTGCCTGGGAATAATCGTACCCGGGTGCTCTCGCTTGCGAGGCAAGTGCGCTAACCGCTACCCTACGGGACTCGGATGGAAAGCACACAGCGGAACCTCGATCACACGGAGTTGAGAAAGAAACCAAAGGCTCAAGAAAGTGGACGGGGGGGTGGGGGTGCTTTTCAACCACAACTCAAACACACAAGCAGCTGACGTGCGGAGCCTCCGGGTGGGAGAGAAAGTAATGTTTCTTCCCAAGCACTGCACCTCAAGAGGAAATCTCATGAACATTGTAATTGAGATTAATCGTGGTTAAGTGCAGCCTCATTTTTATCCATTTATTTGGGGGAGTTTAAACAGTGGCTGCTGATACTGTTTTAGCGTGGGGCGGGTATAATATCACCAGACACAGTCATTAATCAAGGCACTTCAACAGTGTTGCCATTGGTATCAGATTTATTAATTCAGCATCTCGCGGGGTAGGAATCAGGAATTCCTCCAGGAACCTCCGATTCTGACTGTAGTCAGCATTTAAGCCCCCAAAAAAGAGTCTGAAAAGAAACTACTGTCTTGGAGATTGTCTGCTACCTTGCCCAACTGTTTTTTACAGCGGAGTCCTGCAGCATAGTAGTTAGCACGCTCGTCTTGCTAGCGAGAGGACCCGGGTTCGATTCCCGGCCAGGGCAAAACCTTAGGCAAGTTTCCTTACTCTATACACACACACACGCCTCTGTTTACCTGGCAGTAAGTAGGAACCCGGTTGTTAGTCCATTGGTGGATTGCTTTTCGGGGGTAATAATTCCTCCAAAAATCCTTGATTGTTTGTGGGACACTGCTGTGCGCAATTGGTTATTTCGGCCATAAAATACACTGTCAATTCACTTTACAATATATTCTGCGAAGAGCTTTGAGACGTATCAATGACGTGATAAGGTGCTATGTCAAATGCAAGGATTATAATTATTATTATTATTATTTATTTGTGTGTTTGAGCTTTGTCAGTGAGTGACAGGTTGTTCGAACCAGTCATCAGCAACAACAAACAAATTATATTTGTATAGCACCGTTAAGGTCGGGAGGACTTTAAGGATGAGGACCAGGATCTTGAACTTGTATCCTTTGTGTGATGGGAAGCCAGTGGAATCGGGCAAGAACGGGTTGCAGAGTTCTGGATGAACTGCAGCCTTTGGAGGGAGGAGTTGCGGAGGCCGACACGCAAGGAGTTTGCATAGCCAAGCTTCAATGTATGAGGGTTTCGGCGGCCTGCGGTGTGAGACAGTGGCAGAGCCGGGCGATGTTGCGGAGGTGGGGGAAGGCAGAGCGGGTCATGGCACTGATGAAGTGGGGTAGAAAGGATAGTTGAGGGTCAAACAAGATGCCAAGTTCCTGGACTGGCTTCGTAAGGTGGAGTGTGCAACCATGGATGATGATGCTGTCACCCTGTCCAGCTGGTCACTGAGGGTTAAATACCACAGAGAAGGAGATGGGTTAAAACATGAATACTAAACCGTGACTTTGTGAACGTTTGCTGTGAGCTGGTGACTGAATTCTAATATATGTGGTTAACGCTCGCACTGGGAACCTCTGGTGATAATTTACAACCCTTGTTCGATCACGATTTTATTATTGTGAATTTTATAATCAGGACCTGAGTGTGTGAGTATCTGTGTGTGTCTATGTGTGTGTGTCTGTGTCTGTCTGTGTATGTGTGTGTGTGTGGCTGTGGGGGATGGATGGGGGCAAGGGCGGGAGGGAATTATCATCAATTGCAAAGAGCTGCCGTCGCTCCTTTTAATAAGAAAACTAAATTGCTTTTCCCGAATGGAGGCCAACATCCCAATATTACGCTGAGTTTCATTTCATTCCGGTCACACTGTCCTGACCAGCTCCAGCCCACACCGCATAGCTGTCTGCCTCCTTTAGACAGTCTGGGTTTCAATCAAATGCCGTCAACACTGAGCAGCCGCAGGTGGAATTGTAATAAGTGGGCAGCGTTTGGAATCGAGCCAAACATCAGAAATGGGCAACTTTTAACACGGACGAGAGTGAGGTGTCAAATATTTACTACAGAGTGAAGTTAGCGTCAAACAACCCTGGATCCCTTCACTCATAAGAACATAAGAATTTGCAAGGCAAAAGAATACCAATGTCCATCCAATTCACCTTCCACCGTCCTGGCAGTCACATGCGTTTCGCCCATAAAACATACAGTCGCGCCACGTTACAGTGTGTTCTGCGAAGAGCTTTGAGACGTCTCGAAGACTTGATAAGGCGCTATACCAAATGCAAGAACTATTATCATTGTGTATACACACGTCAGGTCCCAAACTGTACACTGTATCCCGAGATATTGTTTCCTAACAAATTTTTGCCTGATTTGTTCTTGAAGGAATCCACACTTTCTGATTCCCCCGTCTTGTTTCCCTAGGGAGACTGTCCCATCCTGTTACCACACCGCTCACTGAGGTAGTGTTTCCGCAGATTTGTTCTGAATTTACCCTCATCCCTCGATTGCAGGTCATTTCCTCTGGTTCTATTGTTCTGGACAAGATAAAACAGTTTATCGTTCACCTGCCCTGCCGAAGGCCACCCTGTGACATGTGCCGCTCTTGACCGTTCTTACTGCCAGTGGGCCCCACACTGGGCATCCGTCCCTCAGTCCACGAGCAAAGACTTAGTGACACTCCGACATCCTCAGCTCCTACAACCTTTCTCTTCGATTGACTGACAATTCCAATCCAGGCTGGAGTCAGGCTTTAAGCCAATGGATCGACGTTGGGAGACATTTCGCAGGTCACTGCGCTGCCAAGGACTCCGTGTTTTTTACCGCAAGGAAAATGGTTCTTGGGAGAGAAGCAGGAGTTGAGCGCAGGGACACACCACGGCTGGTAACAATTAACTCTTTAGTGTTGGACACAAATAAGAGCCAGACACTTTGTGCAGAGACTCAATATGACAAAAGAGTACCCTATCAACCCTATCCCCCAGCAGCAGCTTGGCAATGCTTTTTCCGGCACAGAATAAATACACAGTCACTGCACTTCACAGTAAAAATCTGTGAAGCACTTTGAGACATCGACGACATGAAGAGGCACTGTGACAAATGCAAGACTTACTATTATTATTGACCTGCTTACTCCCCAGTCCGCTTCCTGCCGCCTCCGCTCGGCTGGTTCCACCCTCCTGCTCGCCCCTCATCCCCTCCGCTCCACCATTGGCGGCTGCACTTTCAGCCACTACGCTCCAAAGCTTTGGAACTCTCTCCCTCAATCCCAACGCTTTGCTTCCCCATTTTACGATCACGCCTGAAGATCTTCCTCTTCGACCGTACCTACGGTCACCTCTTCCCTCCCCACCGGTTCAGAGTCAGACTTCACCACTGTTAAACGCTCTGAGACGCTGTGTAAATGCAAGTCGTTGTATTATGGAACCCGAGAGTAACTGTACCAAACAACTGCTGTGCGCAATTGGCTGCCACGTTTCGCCCACAAAATATACAGTCAATACACTTTACAGTATATTCTGTGAAGCGCTTTGAGACGTCTCTAAGATGTGATAAGGCGCTACATCAAATGCAAGGATTATTATGAATATTATTATTATTAACGTGTTAAGCTGAGTGGGAGCACATCACATGCACAGAAACTTACCTCGGATGGAATGTCTGTGCCCAATAACTGGGTTGGAAGTTGGGTGTCTTGGAATGAGAACGGCTGAGCTGGGAGGAGGGCA
The DNA here is from genome assembly GCF_018977255.1 of Callorhinchus milii. Lineage (NCBI taxonomy): Eukaryota > Metazoa > Chordata > Chondrichthyes > Chimaeriformes > Callorhinchidae > Callorhinchus > Callorhinchus milii. The sequence continues at coordinate 21,366,468 of NW_024704749.1, forward strand.
CATCTGCAGTGGGCATCAAGGATACTCATCCCATTTTATTGATCGGAGACTGAAGGTTCCCTGTCAATACGAAGCGGTTATCAACAAAGCTCATCGAACACTCACTGTGTCTCCAGGGTATGTGGCTGCAAGAGGAAAACAGTTACATCCTAATCTGTATGGATTGCCGGCAGACAAGTATTGCAATTCAGGCACTTTATCTATATGAAAAAAACCTCTTCACGCACTCCAGAAATAATAATAATCTTTGCGTTTGATACAGCGCCTTATCACGTCTTCGAGAGTCTCAAAAACGTTGCAGTTATATACTGTCAAGTGAATTGACCGTAATTTTTATCAATGAAACGTGGCAGCTAATTGTGCACAGCAGTGTCCCACAAACAGTCGTGGCTTAAGTGACCAAAATATTATTATTATTTTTTTTTCAAGGGATTATTTCCCCCGGAAAAGCGATCCACCAATCGACTAACAACCATGTCCTCTCCCGCACCAAACTCCGTGACCCCATCTCCCCCATTCTCGCCCGACTCCATTGGCTCCCTATCCTTCAGAGGATCCTGGTCCTCAACTACAAAGCCCTCCATGGCCTTGCCTCACCCTATCCCTGTGACCTCCTAACCACCTACCAACCAACCCGCCCGCTTCCTCTGCTCATCCGGCTTGTTCCACATCCCTTGACCCACCCACCCCACCATTGGCGGGAGAGCCTTCAGCCACTCTGCCCCCAACCTCTGGAATTCCATCCCCCAATCACTCCGCCTCGCCCCATCTTTAGCCTCCTTCAAGTCCTGCCTCAAGACCCTCCTCTTCAACAATGCCATCGGCCAACCCCCCCCCCCCCCCCCGAGCCCAGCTCGGGTCTGAAATACTGTACACTGTCCAGCGCCTTGGGACATCCTCCCGACGTGAAAGGCGCTATACAAATATAATCTTGTTGTTGTTGTTGTTGTTGTACTTACTGCTAGATAAACAGAGGCATGTGTATGGAGTAAGTAACTTGCCAAAGGTTTCGCCCTGACTGGGAATCAAACCCAGGTCTTCTCGCTTGCAAGGTGAATACATTAACCACTAAGTTCCAGGATTCCTATCAGCCATAAATGGGTGAAAATCCCTCTGAGAGAAAGTACAAAGGAAGGAAAGTGAAATAGGGTCAAGGGCACCTCACTGGCGTGAAATCAATGGGATTTAATGTCTACTGAAACGGCTCAATGCATCAGTTTTATTGAGTGCACTGGAGATCCAGGTTTACGTGCAGCAGCTAAGATGGAAGTGAAAGACTTTCCATCCCTTTGCTAAAACAATGTCATAATTTTTCACTCGTTTCAGCCTCGCACCTGATATTACAGACCCAGTCAACATTACACAGCTCAGAGATTAATGGTAAGATTTTACTCCGAACCTTCCCTTAACCACAAGCATTAGGAACTTAAACGGGACTTGGCACTTGTTCCGACATTTAAACCAAAGGGTCGCAAATTACATGAGGCATTATATGTGCTACATCCAACCTTTGGCACAGGGTGAAACTGCACCGTTTGACAACACCAGCTGATCTCCTTAGTGAAAGGTCACCTTAGTACATTGATACGTTAAAGTGACTTCCCGTAGCGTAGTGCTTGGAGCACTCGCCTTGCAAGCGAGAGGACTCGGGTTCGATTCGCGGGCGGGGCGAAACCTTAGGCAAGTTTCCTTACTCCACACACCTCTGTTTACCTGGCAGTAAGTTGGAACTCGATTGCTAAGTCAATTGGCGGTTTGCTTCCAGGGATAATAATCCCCACCCCAAGAAAAATTGGTCACTCATCCACAACTGTTTGTGGGACACTACTGTGTGCAATTGGCTGCTGAGTTTTGCCCACAAAATGAACCTTCAACTCATTGCCAACACATTATGAACCTTGGCAATGACTTGCCAATTCAATCTATTCAACCCACGACTGTTTGTGGGGACGCTGCTATCTGCAATTGGCTGCCGGCTTCGCCCACAAACTATACAGTCAATCCACCTTACAGTATACCCTGTGATGGGCTTTGAGGTGTTTCACTGATGTGAAGACACTATATGAAATGCAAGGATTATTATTATTATTATTATGGACAATGGCGCAGGATACCAGAGGCTGCCAGTGTCGGTGGAACTCAATCCAATAACAACAACAACAACTTGTATTTTATATAGCGACCTTCACGCTGGGTAACGTCCTGGAGCACTTAGAGGTTAAAGAGGAGACTGTTGGAGATGATAACTCCATGTACTATTAAAGGGCTGGGCATTGTGTGCCAGTGAATAAAACCCTCACAACTGTGAGAGCGAGAAGCCAGCTGGAACAAGATATCATCTTCTGTGCGAAGTATTGAGAGAGAAGAAACCATCCCTCAGGAATTGCCTTCAGTTCAAAATATCCATTTGATTCCCCCCACCCACCCAAACTGCTGGCGAATCACAAAATGTCAGAAAATTCTCCAGTGGAGAGGAACATTGATTGACATTTTTCTAAAGTTCAGATAAATAAATAAGCACTTTCTCTGGCAATAAGTAGTCCAACTCCCCAGACACAGGGACCTTGTGTGCCAGCATTCGCTCCTAAACAATCTCCGAGTTGCCAGCAGACCAGGCCAGCTTTCTCCGCAAGTGAGCGAAATACTTTACAAAGATGTCCTTTCACTTACTAGAGGCCATGGACCAGAGAATGTTTCTCAACTGAGGCCACTCAGACTCTTCCCCTTATACTGAATTTTTGGGGGTCAGCCGGGTGTCTTGGGGAAACCCAGAGTGATCTGGAACCATACTAACAGTCCTCTATTGTGCTCTCTTGAACAGAACAGTGTTCTTTTGAGACCGGAACTGCGCACAATACCCCACACGTGGTCTCACAAAGGCAAAGTGCAAATTTCAAGTCATCTCTCTCAGTTGTTACATCATCCCTTTAAATACAAATTAACTCTAACATTTCTTTTGTTTTCTTATCCACACGGTAACACGGTACCGATGGATTTATCACAACAATGTTCCTCGCAATACGCTTCACAGAATACACTGTAAAGTGGATGGACAGTGTATTTTGTGGGCGAAAGGCGGCAGCCAATTGCAGTGTCCCACAAACAGTCGCGGAGTGAGTGACCAACATCTCAAAGCGCTTCACAGAATGTACTGTAAAGTGTAGTGACTCTGGTGGGCATCAATGTGCAGCCAGACAAACCTGAGTTAAGAAAATGCAGTTGACCCGCAAACCTCATGAGGCAGTGCCTCTCACCTCGGCAAATGAGGTGCCGCATAGTTAGTCACCTCGCGGTTTCGAGACTTCTAATGAGACCGACTGGCTGTCTAGTCGTGTCCCTGCAGTTCCATTCCTGGACACTAAGAATTAATCAGGAGCATCATAATTGGTTCATTAGTAGGAAATGACCCGCAAGGCTAACAGATAACCCAGCCTAAGCCGATTAGTTTCTTTATTTATTCATTTCATAAGTGTGAGATGTCGGGACTTGCGAATCCATCGCAGGTGCTGAAGCTCATCAATAGCAGTAAGGCTGATCTTAACAACACAGTGCAACACTCTCTCAGATACCGTGAGATCACATGCTACCACATCTCTCTCTTCAGCTGTTTCATTTGCTAATTAACGATATTTTATTTTGGTTCTGTTTTGTGCGGAGTTTTTTTTGGAGCTGCCCTACTTTTTTTTCTCCCCGTCTCCGCGCAGCGAGATTCACCCACTGCACACAGGGAGGCACTGAACAAAAGTTCTGAGAAGAAGTCTCATTAGCTGGGTGCCCTTGCACACAGCGGGAACCCGGGACCCGACTGCTGAACCCAAATCATTAGCTCTGATTCTTGCTAACCGTTGATAATGTGGACTACACGCTATGCTGGCCTGTACGTTGCTCGGCAGAGCCTGAGAATAGCTGCCCTGGTTGCTGCGCAACTGAGCTGCACAGACCAAGATGTCTTTGGGTTCCGTCCTTGATGTGAACGGAATTTGCTGATCTCAACCGGGGACACAACTTGGCCTCTGCTCTGCTGCGATGTAAAGGTGGGTGAGGGAGGAGGAATAACGACGTACAGCTCCACACTCCTCTACAGTCATTAAATCCTTCGGACTTCATCCTATCCCCGGAGGAGACGTCAAACCCAGCACGGTTTAACTGCCTGTTCAGGTGGATGTTAAAGATCTCGTGGCGCTATTCGAAAAGACGAGGGCGATTTTCTCTCCCGGCGTTCTGGCCAAAAATCCCCCCGAATAAAATTGGTCACTCACTCCACGGCTGTTCGCGGGACACAAATTGATTGCCGCGTTTCGCCCACAAAATACGCAGTCAATCCACTTTACAGTATATTCTGTGAAGCGCTTTTAGACGTCTCGACGACGTGATGAGGCGCTGTATCAAATGCAAATGCAAGGGTTATTATCAAAGTCAGCACAGGCTGGGATTCCCATTGAGACCAGGTCACAGGACAGCTGATATGAGGAATGCAAACACATACTGATGCAGTAGGTCTGGTGCTTTTTTTGCCTCTGGGTGTTGAGGCACAGTGTTGAGTGGAAAGGAGGTGGCTGGAAAGGAAAGGAAAGGAAAGGAAAGTAGCTGGAAAGGAGCAGCCGACCTGGAAGTGCATGCAGTAACTGAGATTGGGAGCAATCAGATTTCTCCAATGTTAATGTTCTTCATCACCGCACAAACTCATCAAAACATAAATTGCCCAATGTCTTGGCCTCTGGCTCAGGTGACATGGCTTCATTCGCACCTGAATCCGGTTGCCCATGGGCGATAAACATCCACCAAAAAGTTGACTGATTGCTAAATCCATCACTTCCGCACCCTCACACAGAGGTCTCCCACCCGAGTTTCTGGTAGGGGCGCAGAACCATCATGTGGAGTCCTGAGGCGTAATAATAATAATCCTTGCATTTGATATAGCGCTTTTCACGTCGGGAGGACGTCCCAAAGCGCTTAGAACGAGAGGACCCGGGTTCGATTCCCGAGGTGGGGGTGGGGCAAGACCTCAGGCAAGTTCCCTTACTTCCACGCACCTCTGTTTATCCAGCAGTAAGTAGGAACCCGGCTGTTAGTCGATTGGAGAAACGCTTTCCGGGGGTAATAATCCCTCAAAAAAAATTGTTCACATTCGCTCCACGACTCTCTGTGGGACGCTGCTGTGCACAATTGGCTTCCGCGTTTCGTCCACAGTCAGTCCACCTTGCAACATATTGTGAGTGCTTTGAGACCCCTCAATGCCGCGATAAGGCGCTGTATCAAACGCAAGGATTGTTATGTGTTATGATGATGTGAATCTGTTTTAGAAACGAATTCAGAATGCGAGCTGGTGTTTTGCCTGCATCACTGCTGCCGTCTCCCACACTGGGCTGCAAAGGGCTGAGTCTCACACGCTCCGTTAGCACCTGCCATCTCAGCGGATGCTCAGAACAGCGCTGTGTTCCTGGCTCTCACTTCATTTACACCTTCCTGCGCCACCCACAGTGTCAATAGTACATGACGAGCTACAGGTCACGTCGGCTCCAGTTAAAAAAAGCTGACATCGGGAGCTGAGCTCGATTTCTTTGACAACAACAACTTGCATTTATATAGCGCCCTCCGCGCCGGGCGGTGTCTCGGAGCGCTTAACAATGGCGGAGCCGGAGCCCGAGCCAGGGGGAGGGGGAAGGTACCAGGAGGCGCGGTCGAAGAGGAAGGTCTTCAGGCGCGACCTGAAGATGGGGAAGGAGGGGAAGAGGCCAAGGGGTTGAGGGAGGGAGTTCCAAAGTTTCGGGGCGTAGTGGCTGAAGGCACGGCCGCCGATGGTGGAGCGGAGGATTCGGGGGACGCGGAGGAGGCCGGACCCAGTAGAGCAGAAGCAGCGGGTACTGGTGGGGGAGACAGGGGTGTTAGAGAGATAGGGGTGGGAGCCAAGTAATGGAAAGATTTAAACACTAGAGTGAGGATCTTGAAGTTGAAAACTCCGACTGATAAACTCCAATTGAGAGTTAAAAATAATATATAATAATCCTTGTATTTGATATAGCGCCTTGTCAGGTCTTCGAGACGGTACACTATATCCTGTGAAGTGCTTTGAGACATCTCAACAATGTGATATGATATATCAATTGAAAGGATTATTACTATTATGTTTCGCCCACAAAATACACAATGAATCCACTCTACAGTATATTCTGTGAAGCAATTTGAGACATCTCAACGACATGATAAGGCACTATATCAAATGCAAGGATTATTATTATGATGTCGATGTTGTTCCCCCTCAAATGTGTCACCAAGGAAGAGTTAAATTAACTTTTCAGAATCCAAGAGAGACGGACACTGGAATAATCCTGACTCCTCTTCTCTAAACCTACCTGTTCAGTTGCGGATATTTTCCTGATATTATGGTAAAACACAAATGAGTAAAAAGGATCCCTTTCATCCACAGGGCTCGATTCACATTTATTCTGATCATTAGCGTTCTCTCCGCGTGGGTGAACGAATTTTGGATAAAAGGTTAGCAGGGTAATGGGAAAGGACACCTTTCTGCTTGAGCAGTATTTTGTAAGTGCTTGCTTAGTTCCACTGACTTAACCGGTCCCTTACTTGAAGATTAGTTTTGCAGCAGCTGTGAAACTGCTGAAATATTCATCCAGTCACAGATCTGGCATTGTCGAAGAGGAAGGTCTTCAGGCACGACCTGAAGTTGGGGCGGGAGGTGGCAAGGTGGAGGGATAGAGGAAGAGTGTTCCAGAGTTTTGGGGCATAGTGGCTGAAAACAAACACAGAAGTTTAGGAAAAAACCCGGCCTCAAGGTGCTTGCTTCATGAATCTTTTTGTTCGATTTCCAAGCTTCAGGTGGAGTCACACAGGTTACACCTCGCATCATTTTTCGGTTCAGCTCTACAGAATATAAATACGTCCAGTTGTAACATACTGAAACCCAGAGCACTCGTAGAGGTCAGAGCACTCGCCTCGCAGGAGTGCACTCAGGTTCGCTCCCGGGCACGGCGAAACGTTAGGCAAGTTTCCTTACTCCACACACACACACACACACACGCCTCTGTTTACCCAGCAGTAAGTAGGAACCCGGTTGTTAGTCGATTGGCGGATTGCTTTTTCAAGGGTAATAATCCATTCCAAAAAAAAAATGTGGTCACTCAATCCATGACTGTTTGTGGGACACTGCTGTGTGCAATTGGCTGCCGCAATTTGCCCACAAAATATACAGTCAATTCACTTTACAGTATATTCTGTGAAGCGCTTGGAAGAGTGATAAGTCTTATCAAATGCAACGATTATTATTATTATTGCTCCAGAAAACATGGACTAACTTTCAGGCTAGCCTGCCTGCATGGGATGTATTTGCTGGAGGTATGAGTTCCATTCAACAGATGGAAAAAAAACTGACTGGTCTAGTGCAGCCCTGCAGAATAATAATAATACTCCTCGTATTTGATATAGCTCCTTATCACGTCTTCCGAGACGTCTCAAAGTGCTTCACAGAATGTAAAGGTAAACAGGCGTGTGTTTGGAGTGAGGAAACTTGCCTAACATTTTGCCCCAACCCGAGAATCAAACCCAGGTCCTCTTGCTTGCGAGGCAAGTGCTCTAACCAATACGCTACAGAATTCCACATGCAGTGCAGTCAGTCGTGCTCAGTGCAGTGAGTGCCTGCAACGCCGCCCAAGTAATGCTGCGACGTTGGTTGATGAAGAAGAACAACCCTAAAAAGGAAAAGCTACGGGGCAGAAAACGAAGCTTGTTTACTGAAGTTTGATGACTTAATCATGCGATCAATACCATTCGCAGCACTGGAGAAAAGAGCAGCGAAGAACGCTGAAAAATGCATGAGCTTGCGGCAGGACTGGGAATAGAAAATTAAAACCTTCACAGCTACACTGCTCCAATATCGTCGAGAAAATTGAAGCGCAGAATTTCCTTTCCCCCGAAAACCCCAGCCCTTTAATTAAACTCCTGTTTGTTTGGCTTCACCTTTTAATTAAAAGAAGATTTGCTAACCTTTCCCCGCTAATGACTGACATGACGAGCCATAAAGTCGGTGTAATGTGTACGAAATGAAATGGTGACTGCTCCCGTTGAGGGCAGAGTCAGGAGAAACGACAGAGAGAGAGAGGGAGAGGAGGAAAGAATAGAGGAATTAATATAAGAGGACAAAACAGTGTTTCCAGCTTGCTTCCTGCGATCCGATTCACAACTCCTGTAACTCTGTGGTTAGAGCACTCGCCTCGCAATCCAGAAGACCTGGGTTTGAATCCTGCGTGGGCTGAAACGTTCAGCAAGTTTCCTTACTCTACACTCCTCTGTTTACCTAGCAGTAAGTAGGAACCAGGTTGTTAGCTGATTGTCAGATCGCTTTTCCAAGGATAACAGTCCCTTAAAAAAATAACATTTTATAATAATTTGGTCACTCAATCCATGACTGTTTGTAGGACACTGCTGTGTGCAATTGGCTGCTGCGTTTCGCCCACAAATTATACAGTCAATTCACTTTAGTATATTCTCTGAAACACTTCTCGAAGACGTGATATTCATCAAATACCCTTAAGGATGTTTGTTATCATTATAACTCTGCACCTTATCGCTTGATGAACATCCTCAGATTCCTGAACTGAGGAAGTGAACCAGCTTCTCACTTGTGGAGTCCTGCAGCTCAGTGGATAGAGCACTCGCTTTGCAAGCGAGAGACCTGGGTTCGATTCCCAGCAGGTCGAAACCTTGGGTAAGTTTCCTTACTCCGCACGCCTGATAATATGCAAGGATTATTATTATTATTAATGTAGTGGTTTGACCATATTTCATTAAGTGTGTTGGATACTAATTAAAAAATAAAGACCAATTGACTAGGCCCAATGGAAAGAGATTGGGAGGGAGAGAAAGCAGGAAGAACTGAGTAGAGGCTACTTGGTGTGACTGTTGGATTTTGGAGGACCGGAGACCTAAAATAAAAGAGTGTTCTATACATTGTTTGTTGAGAACATAACAAAGTGTGGTAGGCGAGCTAAAAAAAATACTATTCCATCGCACACTACGCTTCAAAAACTACAATCTAAATCCTTNAAAAACAAAGTTCCTCTCCCACTCCCCCCAAAAACGGGAGAGCAAGGAAACTTGCCTAAGGTTTTGCCCCGCCTGGGAATCGAACCTGGGGCTTCTCGCTTGCAAGGCGAGCGCTCTAACCAATACGCTACAGGACTTTGCAAGGTTATACAAGGATCTTGAGCAGGAACCTGCAAACACACAATTAAATGATGGGGTCATTGGCATTTAATTGTACTCATGCTGCCTGAAACGACTTGCTGAGATCCTCTTAGTTTGATCAATCGGATTTAATGCCTTTTGCATGTATTCTCCCATTACCTGCGAGTCAAGAGTAAATGAACATGTAGTTAAACCTTCCCTTGAACCATTTAAGAGGCAGATTATTATAGGAACAGGGGCAGAGGGTGCAGATTGTTACCTTGAGGGATTGATCGGATGGTCGGTTTAAAACTCTCTAGTCCACGCTTCGTTTGGAAGGCAGTGGATGGCTGGGACTCTGCTATACTCCACAACCACACAAGGCAGAATGCCACCACTAAGGGCACAAGCTCTTCAAAGCCATTACATTCATTGCCCACGCCCCCTATGACGTGCCAGAGATGAGTTAATTGTCGACCCCCAGACCCCAGAGACGGTGAAGCTGCAGTCAGTAACCGCCCCCCCCCACCCAATGACTGGAACATGCCAGTACAGATCAGACCTTACACATTCAATTCCTTTAACATTCATGTAAAGGAACCACTAGAAACTGGTGCGAGTGGTACATAGAGCAGGTGTCAAGAGTGCAGAGATACAGCCGTCACGTTTAACTGGAGGCTCGCAGGTCCCAGCCCATTACAGCAATGTTTATACACAACTGGTGAACCACAACCACACTGCGTGCAATCAAGCTTTCACCTCCCAGGACGAGGACGGACTCCTATGTGGGGAGAGTATTTGCATGAACTGACTGTGCGTTTGTGCAGAAGCTGTGTGTGTTTGTGTGTGTGTGTGTATGGTGTGTGTATCACTCCCACCCTCACTCGCCTCCACTGGCTCCCCATCCCCCAGAGGATCGATTTCAAGATCCTCATCCTCACCTACAAGGCCATTCACGGCCTCGCTCCCTCCTACCTCTCTGACCTACTATCCCCCTACCTACCCGCTCGTACCCTCCGTTCCTCTGGCTCCGGTCTGCTCCACATCCCCCGCCCCAACCGCCCTACCATCGGTGGTCGGGCCTTCAGCCTCTCAGCCCCGAGGCTCTGGAACTCTATCCGCCAGTGCCTTCGCCGCTTCCTCCCTTTCCTCCTTCAAGTCCGGTCTCAAGACCTTTCTCTTTGACGGTGCCTTCAGCTCCCCTCTCGACTCTCTACCCCCTCCTCGCTCCCTCCCTTCCCTCCCTCACCCTGACCATTTCCCCCCAATGCTCGGGTCCTGACCCAACTGTACAGCGCCTTGGGACGTCCTCCCGACGTGAAAGGCGCTCTATAAATGGAATCTTGTTGTTGTTGTTGTTGTGTGTGTGTGTGTGTGGAGGAACGACCTCAGCGTTATGTGCATCAACGTACAGCACATGTACTTTCACATCAGGTGAATTAATGCCGGTGTACTCTGAACAGAACAATAAGGCAGCTTTAGCTGTGCTGGGCTTTAGTTGTCTGGTCTGACATTTAAGATGATTTAGTTTCGAGCCTATCTGGCTTAACTGCTATTTATATAATACATAATAATAATAATAATCCTTGCATTTGATATAGCGCCTTATCACGTCTACGAGACGTCTCCCGTGTCTGCGCAACAGGAGTAGAATTCTCAGTGCTCAGTTGTGCCACACCACAATCACAGTTCAACTCTTGCACCAATGCCAAGAGTTTGCGCATCAAAAACAACAGAGGTGCAGGTAAATTTAAGACTTACTCTTTATTTATGGAAGTACCACAGGACCTGGGGTGAATGCTCAATTAATGAGCTGTGTGACTCTCTCTCTCTCTGTGTGGACAGAGTATTCCACTCTATGAGGCTGTGAAACAAAGCCAGTGCAGAGCAGGCATCCCGCAGCAAACCAGAGAAATGCTGGGCAATAACGGTACAGCAGATCGAGATGCGTTTTCATCTTCCTTTGAAGATGGAAGATCTTCTCTGTATGACCTGTGCTATTCCCGGCATCGCCTGAGATTGTGAAGGCAGAACAGCACACGTCATACAGAGCTCTGCGAGTTCCCCCTGCCTCTCTCTCTATTGCTCTCCCTTTCGCCTGGGACATGCAACAACAAGCATGACCCTCCACTCCCTCCCTCCCTCGTATCTGGGATGGTTAAAGAGCCTGAGAAGACCTAAGTCCAAACGCTGGCCTGAGCTGGAACCATGACCTCGGAGTCTGTGGGGGACAGACTGTCCACTAAACCACTGTAGAGAGATGATCTGTTTGGGATCAAAGTGATGCAGAAGGGCAGGGAATGGAGGGGAAGAAACTGACCGGTTCAGCAAGCGGACGGAGAGCGGGGTCCCTGAGTTTACACATCAAAAGCTCCGCTCTGTCAGGAGAGGGGGTTCATCCCAACGGCTGCTTCCACACCCACCAACCCTCTCCACAGGATTCGGCACAGAGCATCAACCTCACAAGCCAAGAGGGCGAGTGACAGGTGATGGAAGAGGAAATACACGACAAAAATACAGCTATAAACATAAGGCAGCAGAGTACTTTTTAAGAGAATATATAAAAAGCGACACTTGGAACTTAAAGGGGACATTCAGACGGGAGAACATTCCCCCAATCAGACCTGCAGCATGGCCACCTTTACTCCTGCGAGGCACTTTCTAACAATAACACGTCTGGGAATAGTTTTTCCTCCCGCAAATTAGAGTCCTTCTCGCGCTGAATGCACGGGTGCTCACGGCACGGGCTGCCCGCCGGGTGTCACCCACACCGGGATGCGACGAGCTCAGTCGCGCAGGTGCATCAGTCGGTCGGTGGGTGGGCTGATCACTGCCGGCAGGTATCGTGGAAGGCCTCGAGGGTGCGGAAGTCTCTCCACGTGGGAGGCAGCCCGTCCTGCAGGAATCTGCCACAGCGCTGACACGGAGCCTGGAATAACTTGATGTAACTTCGGAGCCAGGTCTGTGGAGCCAAGCAAATCAGACACTCTCACACACTCTGATTTGAAACTGAAGTTGCTCAAGAGTTTAAAGCATAGAACGTTTGTTAGTCGATTGTTTGATCGCTTTCCGGTGGTAACAAACCCTCAGAGAAAAAAAAGTTGGTCACTCACTGCATGACTGTTTGTGGGATGCTGCTAATCATATTATTATTATCATAAAAATTTTACGCTGCATTGTTCAGCCTAATGTCTATGATTTTATGCCAGTCAGATAAACTGCAGCTCAATGCAGATTCCTAGGCGTGGATTCAAATAATAATAATAATAATGCTTGCAGTTGATATCGCGCCTTATCAAGTCGTCGAGACGTCTCAAAGCACTTCACAGAGTACACTGTAAAGTGAATTGACTGTATATTTTGTGGCTGAAACGCAGCAGCCAATTGCGCAAAGCAGTGTCCCAGACATGTCGTGATAGTATACAATACATTATCATTGTTACACCAGCTAGACACAGGAAACAAGCGAAAAAAAAAATTGGTTTGCTCTGCGGTACCAATATGGAAGATCGGAATCGAACCAGCCCTCTGTGCCAGTCTCTAGTCCTGTTTCTGAGTCAGGCCGGTCCGCAGTATTCCAGGGCACTGCTGATGACAGCATAGCTCAGCCTGGTTCATCGGCAGGACCTGGAAGGGCTGGGAATCCTCCCACTTAGCTCCTGTTAACCCAAAAGCCCTAATGGGGAGGGTGGTCCTAGCTGGACAAGCAGTAGGAAAGGTTGTCAGACAGCACTATCAATGCGATCACTGTCTGCAGTGTGCAAGGAGCACGTCCTCCCTAACAAGGACAAGGCCAGCACGCTGCGAACACGCACACATCACCCGCGTGTCACACTTCAGAGGGACTCACTCTTTATTGCTTGTAAATCCATCTTTAATTGTGTGTTATCCGTGAGACTCGCAGGCCCAACAGTTGCAGACTGAAAACCTTATTAATAAGCGAGGCAAAGCCTCAGTAGCGAGAGGCAGCGAGGAGCTTGGTGGCAGAAAAGATCCCGTCAGTGGATGAGAGCGTCACTGCCAGCCTCAGGGAATGTGGCCTTTTAATCTCGCAGATTACGATGATATTAAATCAGATGCAACTAAAATTAAAACTGCGCAGAGCAAATTGCTTTTTCTTTTCTAGGAAACGGCTGAAATTAAACCCAACTTTAACGGCTCTGCCAAAGTGCGTAACGGAGGAGTGAGTTTAAGTGGGGGGTGGGGTGGAAATCTGCAGTGCTGCTCTCAATAACATTCGGCAATACAATCGCAGAAACAGGCACGTGGATCAGCCACACATTGGACACAGCATGCGCTCAGCCCACGATGTGCACGCTTAATCCTCTCTGCTGCCTCCTGACACCGCCCCCCCCAATGCAAGAGCATGCAAGCTCAGGGCATCACCCTGCACAGCGAATGATCATGGTGGTCCTCAGCTCTCAAAGACATCTCATAGGCTTTGGTGGGTGGTGGGGGGGGAGGTCAAGCATCAAGTGCTGGGGTGGTTGGTTGAACTCACACCTTCCCATTCAAGATTGAGGTGGATAGATGTTTGTTAGGGTATTAGGGTAGGTCAGGGTATTAAGGGATACGGGGCAAGGGAGGGTAATTGGGCTTGAGGCGCAGATCAGTCATGATCTTATAGAAGGGTGGAACAGGCTCGAGGGCCTGAATCGCCTATTCCTGTTCCTATATTTCTAAGCCACGCAAATGCTGGAGTTATTCCGAATGGGAGCCAGGCCCAAGGAAAACCACTGAGGGATGAGGGAAGAGAGTTGGAAGGTGGAATCAATCAAAAGGAGTGACTTCGGAAAAACACACACGACCACTGCCTCCTGCCCTGAAGCTTTCAAGTTTCCATGTTTTTCCGCACTTCACTCTGTACAGCCCCTCACTCTGTACAGCCCCTCATTCTGCACAGCCCCTCACTCTGTACAGCCCCTCACTCTGCACAGCCCCTCACTCTGTACAGCCCCTCACTCTGTACAGCTCCTCACTCTGTACAGCCCCTCATTCTGCACAGCCCCTCACTCTGTACAGCTCCTCACTCTGTACAGCCCCTCACTCTGTACAGCCCCTCATTCTGTACAGCCCCTCACTCTGTACAGCCCCTCATTCTGCACAGCCCCTCACTCTGTACAGCTCCTCACTCTGTACAGCCCCTCACTCTGTACAGCCCCTCACTCTGTACAGCCCCTCACTCTGTACAGCCCCTCACTCTGCACAGCCCCTCACTCTGGACAGCCCCTCACTCTGTACAGTACAGTCCCTCACTCACCATGAAAGACCTGACCACCACGTCCGGCATCTGGGGCAGCTGGTAGTGTAGCAGGGCCGTGGTGGCGTGATCCGTCACCTGCGGAGAGAACGGCGGCAGTCAACAACAACAACAACAAATTACACTTGTATCGCGCCCTTCAGGTCGGAATGACATCCCAGGGCGCTGGACAGTCAGGGGGTTTCGGACCCGAGCTGGGAGTTGCGGTTAGGAGGGGTGGAGGGCAGAGGGTGTGGGGGTGGGGGCGAGTTTCAATCAGGCGTAATGCACGGCTGCCATCATGGGACAGAATGCACGGCTGCTAAACGATCGCCTCCAATCTCGAGCAGCACTCTCCCAGCTCGTACTTTAGTTTCATTACGTTTCCCAATCTCTTCTTGCACTGTTGTCTTACAACGTTTCTCAAACGAGCTTGCTGTTAGCTATAATAAAAATCATAATAATCTTTGCATTTAATATAGCGCCTGAGCACGTCGTTGAGACCTCTCAAAGCGCTTCACAGGACGTACTGTAGAGTGGATTGACTGCGTATTTCGTGGGCGAAACGCAGCAGCCAATTGCGCACAGCAACATCCCACAAACAGTCGTGGATTGAGTGATCGAATTGAAAGAGTAAAATGGGGGAAGAAAAGACCAAACCAAACATTGCCCTAAAATCTTTCTCAAACGTGTTCTGCTGGTGGCTGTGTGTAAAAGGGACTGGGCCCGCAACAACAACAACAACAAGATTACATTTGTATAGCGCCTTTCACGTCGGGAGGAAGTCCCAAGGTGTTGGACAGAGTGCAGCATTTCAGACCTGAGCTGGGGGTTGGGGGGGTAAGGGAGGGGAGGGGAAGGGGGGAGGCCGATGGCATGGTCGAAGAGGAGGGTCTTGAGGCGGGACTTGAAGGAGGCTAAGGAGGGGGTGAGTCTAGGAACAACAGCAATTTGCATTTATATAACGCCCTTCACGCGGGGTAGTGTCCTGGAGCGCTAGGAAGGGCTAAAGTCTGTAGAGCTGCACAGTTGGGAGAGCTCCCAGCTTCAGGAGCGCTGGGAACAGGTGGAGGAGAGGTCACTACAGATCCCAGTGTGGGCGCGGATGCCAGAAGGTTCCATTTTACTTTTTTTTCCAATCCTCACAATTTGTTTTTTTATATTATGCCAAACGGCCTTTGTAAACGTCTCTCTGATCTCGTGCTTATAGATCTGCGCAAGAGAGAGAGAGAGAGAGAGAGAGAGAAAAAAAATCCCTTGAAAAGAAACAAAACTCTTGCCTAAAACGAAACAAATGGGGATAGATTCAGCAGCATATGCTGGCTGGCTGTAATTCGCAGTTAATGAGACTCGGCACAACACATGAAAGCGACGGACAGAAGGGAGCACATGACAAAGAAGAGAAGCAGATATATTCTCAAAGAGACGGGGGGAAATGAAGCCACTTCTGAAAGGATCAAACCAGCGGCTGAGAACCGCAGGGATCCAGGCTCCTGATGAGCACAATGAGGAACATGATTTGAGGCTTGGGACAAGCTGGGGGAGCAGAGATGTGACTAACAGCAGCCACTAGCTGGACGGTGATGGCCGATCTTGCCGCTAGTCTCACAGCCAGTGCTCGTCCCTTCACACAGTGTCCCTTGCCGTCCCACATGCACACACACACACACACACACACACCGCGTGGTGCTTTGCCTCCGGCGACACGTGTGCTACACTCACATCAGGTGCCACATGGAGATTTGAGATGCGTTCAGGTCTCTGTCCTTCTAGGAAAGTGTAGTGGTTAGCAAGTGAGAGGACCAGGGTTCGATTCTGGGGTGGGGCAAAACCTTAGGCAAGTTTCCTTACTCCACACGTCTGTTTACCTGGCAGTAAGTAGGAATCTGTTTGTTAGTCGATTGGCGGATCGCTTTCCGGGGGTGGGGGGGGGGTAATAATCCCTCAAAAAAAAAATTGGTCACTCAATCCATGACTGTGCGCAATTGGCTACTGCATTTCGCCCACAAACATACACAGTCAATTCACATCACAGTATATTCTGTGAAGCGCTTTGAGACGTCTCAAGCACGTGATAAGGCGCTACATCAAATACAACGACAAAACAAATTACATTTGCATAGCGCCTTTCACATTGGGAGGACAAATGCAAGGATTATTATTATTATAATTATTATTAATAATTGGTGACTTCCTGCGATACCCTACAGACCTCTGATCAGCCACCATGTACTCACCTTCTGAAAGACCTGATGACTGGACTTAGACCAGATGTCCAGCTATGGAGTAAAGAAAAGACAGTAATTAGATACATTCACAAACCATCCCAACATTGTCCACTATCCGCAGTCTGGGTACATAGAGGCTCTCACCAGCAGGCCAGGTATTGTGAGCGTTGCTGCTCACAAGGGAGGTCCTGTTATCTGCTATCCACCTAATGAGGACTCAAATCTATCTGGGGGAAAGGTAAGTCGAGTCTCCTTGGGGCTGAGTAGGCACAAAAGGTGATGTGCGTAGCATGGAATAAGTTGATGCTACTTGGCAATCTCAATAGACAGGTTCCTGAGCCAAGCTGGTCCACAGTACTCCAAAGTACTGTTGATGACAGACCAGCCCAGCCTGGCTCATCGGCAGGACTTGAAGGAGCAGTCACTGGCAGCAGGGATTGTTCCCATATGGCTTCTGTTAACACTGCAAAATTGTGATGGGTAGGGTGGTCCTAGATGGAAAAGCAGAGGGAAGGTTGCCAGACAGTATTGACGCTTGTTTTACTCCAAACACACACCCTGGGGTCCCCAGGCTCTCGCCAACCTGGGCCTAATACTTTCTGGAATTAGATAAGCAGGGTGTGTAGTTCCAGGGAGGGAGAGAGAGAGTGCGCATTCCATCCCAGATACTGGAAATTTCTATGTGTAAATGCCCACAATACAGTCAATTCACTTTACAGTATATTCTGCAAAGCGCTTTGAGACGTCTCGAAGACGCAATAAGGCGCTATATCAAATGCAAGGATTATTAGAAACGGCATCCATGTGTAGAACTCAGTACGGTATGAATACTCTTAAGCACGGTGATGGGTTTCCGCAAGTGTCAAGACACCCGGCTGACCAAATAAATCTACGTGCTGTCATTGTCTGCACTTCCTGTGTTACAGCTAATTCTCAGAGTCTTTAGCAGAATGTTACAAATATAATGAAACTCATTAGAGGCGTTATAAACATTCATCTGTTCTGCAGCGATGACAAGCCATGGCTCTAGCTGAGGAGTTATTACCAGAAACTCCTGAACTCAGTGCACGAAAGGGATTTAAAATCAACAGAATAATGGAATTAAATAGTAATAATAATAATCCATAGATTTAATGTAGTGCCTTACCCACGTCATTGAGACATCTCAAAGTGCTTCACAATATAAATTCTTTATAGAATATACTGTAAAGCGAATTGACTGTGTATTTTTGTGGGCGAAATGCAGTAGCCAATTGCACACAGCAGTGTCCCACCAACAGTCGTGAATTGAGTGACCAATTTATTATCTATTTAGTTTGAAGGGATTGTTAGCCCCCGGAAAGCGATCCACCAATTGACTAATGACTTACTGCAAGGCAAACAGAGGCGTGTGGAGTAAGGAAACTTGCCTAAGGTTTCACCCCGCCAGGGAATCAAGCCCGGGTCCTCTCGCTTGCGAGGTGAGTGCTCTAACTAATACGCTACAGGACTCCACTCCCTATAATTAAATCCCTTTAAAGCTCATTCAAAATCAGTAATACCCCCCAACAGTCTCAACCACGGCAATCAGAGGCACAGTGCAAATCCAATAATGTATGGAGTTTGTGGGGGAATAGTACAGAAATTGTAAGGCTCTCTCTCTGGCTGAGTATAGGTATTTTTCCACCTTTGTTGGTTGGACACATCAGAGATGCACATCCCAGCACAGCGCAAACCAGCTGGAGAGACAAGAGAGAGAAAACGTAAAAATGTCTTTCAGTTGTAATCAAAGTACAACAAAACAGGTTAAAAGGGTTTAAGAGATCATTCCAAGCTCCTCTCCCTCTCTGCCTGCTAGCCAACGAACCCAAACGTATAAATATTGGAAGAAAGGAGTGCTGAGAGGCCGAGAGGGAGAGAGAGAGAGAGAGAGAGAGAGAGCAGCTGATGTGAGATCAGAAGAAGCTGTTTAGGATGTCTAGTTTGTCAGCTTCTGCCTGACCTGCTCATCTTGTATGAAAAGTACTCTCACACTTTCCAGCAATGAATCCAAAAAAAACCAACAAAATAAATAATGCACCTTCACACGGCATTATCGCTCAACTTTTCACTTTCAATCAAGCCCTGCATTTGTAACAGCAGAAAAAACTGCTGAAAGCACAAACCCAGCACTTTCTAAATCTAAATTAAATCCCAGCCATTTTGCCGCAATTTTTTCCCTCTCCGCCAGCCGGAGTAACGAAGGTTTTTGAAGGTCGTCAGAATGATTTCAAAGGATATAACAAATCAAACCGTTCCCTGCATCTGATATCAAACAGGCCCCCGTGTCAGGACTGATTAAAGAACCCAGATTCAACCCTCCCCCCCTACTCACTCCCCCTCTTCCGAAGATATCCCACTTTGAAGTCTGGAGGATCGGGGATCAGAAATGACCCAGGAGACAGATCTCAACATCTTTGAAGCTTTCCTTTGATAGAATGCCTCTCCCTTTGCTGCTGCTGTTGTTGCTGCTGCTACTCTGGGAGGTGCCTGGCAGCCTTTTTGCTCCCGTTACTGTGTAATTAACAATGTCTTGACGCAACACAGCTCTGGTGGTTTGAGCCGAAGCTCACGAAGGCAGGGCTGAACGTACATCTTTAGCTGTGATAAATTAGCGAGCCGGGTGCACACAACATTGCAGGCACCACCGCAGACAGCGAGGTCATCAACCCTCCCCCCACTCCCCCCCACCCCCAAACAGAGGATATATTTTAATTAATGCATTTGTTAGGTTTAATCTTTAGCTGCTACGGCATATTAATGATCTCTCTATTACTGTGTGTAACCACATTATAGCAAATACAAGAGCCATTTAACCTAATTTGCGATTCAGATGAAGTAAATATATAAACACTGGCACAGTCAGGATCATAAATATTTTATTGCTTCAAGCTGACGTTTGCTCCCCCAACGCTAACCCTGACTTCGCTTTCCCCGGAGAAGGGCTGGTATTTCCAGACCCCTCATGATGCAATTGGTTCACGTGCTTTACTCGGTTCAGAGGGCACAGACAGATTGTCTCTCCTGTGCACTCAAATGAGATGTTTGGAGTCATTTTCAGAATTGCACTTGCGGGTAGACAGCTGCTTGGCTCTGACGCACTGCACAGGTGCAGCAAAAGCTGCAGGGAATGCGGAGCACAAACAGCACCAGAGCTCTAACGTGATAGAGCCATCAACACTGCCATGGGCTTCAGACACGCTGCCTGCCATTCGTTGACTGGCCCCCCAGCGCTGGTCACTGTGAGGAAGTTGTGGGGAAGGCTCTTCCAAAGTGCGCCACCTATTGACTCAGACGAGAACTGCAGTACCAGAATCCTTGCCTTTCACATCGGGGTTATATCTCAAAGCAGTTTAATAAGCTGTTACGGAGACAAAGGTGAGCGATATACCAGCTTACTCCGTCCAAATCCAATTTAGAGGCTATCTGATCAACACACTCAGCTCCAGGACAGAAGGTGGGGATGTTAGCCCACAACCTAGGCTGTCACTCCAGTGTAGTACTGAGCTCTGGTGTGTTGGGAGATGCTGTCCTTTAGATAAGATGTTAAACCAAGGTCCCTTCTGCCTGTTGAAGATACCATGCCACTATTAGAAGACAGGTGTGATCTGGCCAATATTCCTCCAAATAAACTGATCATTCACCTCATGGCTGTTTGTGGGACATTGCTCTGTGCAAATTAGCTGGTGCATTTATCTACAAATATATAGTCACTACACTTGGCAGAATATTATTGTTAAACACTGTGATGTTTCCATATCAGGAATCCACACTAAGCATTCCCAAACACTACCCTGCCTGAAGGGTTACTGTATAAATACAAGTTGCAATTTTAATTATAAGCGCAATATCAAATGCAAGGATTAGTATAAAAATGGAAGTGGTTTTCTGTTATACATATTAGCAATATCAATGGTGAGTTATATGGGTTTAGCTGGTTACGACTCCGGCACTTACCCCCAATGCACACTCCCTAAGCCTTGGCTCATTGCAACCTGCGCCTAACACTTTCCAGAATTAGGTAACATAGGAGCATAGGAACAGGAGGAGGCCATTCAGCCCTTCGAGCCTGTTCCGCCATTTAATTAGATCATGGTACCTCAACTAATCCTTTCAATTAGAATTACCCACTTTCTCCCCATATCCCTTCATACCCTGATCTACCAAAAATCTATCATCCTGCTTACCTGGATACATCCAGATACATCCAGGTAAGTAGGATGCATCCCTCCAGGGAGAGAAAGAGAGAGTGTGCATTACATTTCAACAATCTATCTCTGGAATTTCCATGTGTAGGTGGGATACATGGAATTCTCAGTTTGGTTTGGATATTCTTAGGCACGGAGATGGGTTTTCGCATGTGTCAGACACCTGTCTGACCCCCGCCACAAAAATAGCACCTTTAAATCAGGTGTGTTGTGCTACTTCGAGAATTATAACACTTCCACTCCGCTAGACGTTCAATGAAGAGTTAAACTGAACAATTTAGCCAAATTGTTAATATTAGCATTTGGAAATGACTCATGGCCATGTGTGAGCTGTGCGCAGAGATGAAACTATTCACTGTTTAGCCACTAATTATTATGTACCGAGTGGAAAAAAAAGGATCTGTACAAATTAAGAAAAAACTTCCAAGTAACATTCCTAGTCTGCACTTCAAAGTGTCTGGATGATTTCTGAAGTCGAGACTTAAAACTCCTTTGCACACCTGTGTGTGTGCATGGCTTGCTATACTGTGCCAATGAGAATGATTGTGTGAGTGATTGTGTGAGTGTGGTGTCTGTGAGTAGTGTGTGTGTGTGTGTGTGAGATGGGGTGTGAGTATGAGTATGTGTTCAGGTGTGAGTGAATGAGTGTGTGTGTAAGTGAGTGAGTGTGTGTGAGTATGTTTAGGTGTGTGTGTGAGTGTGTGTGTGAGTTAGTGTGTGTAGGTGTCTGAGTGTGAATGAGTGTATGTGTAAGTGTGTGTGTGAGGGGTGAATGTCGGTGTCAAGGTATGTGAGTGTGTGGAGGGAAATGAGCTGCTGACACACTAAACGACTGGTTTAACGCACCAAGGACTTCAAACTGTGAAGGAGTTTCCGGTCTTTAGTACAATTTCAGGAAACTAACTGAGGCCGTATCCCCAATCCTATCCTTCTGTATTCAAGTCCGTGCCTTTCTGAACACATTGCCTCAAAGACAGAATTGGTAATTGATATAAGTGTCTGATTAACGCAGAAGTCCATCACCCCCGACAACAATCCCACCTTCCCATCGTCCGTCAGCACGTGCTCGTGGTAAGCCTTGATAATGGTCCGGTCGATAAACAGACTCCTCATCACCACAATGGCCTTCAACACCTTCCCAAGGGTCACCTAGAACACACAAAGCAGACGGGCGGACATGAGGAGAGTCGTTCAATTGAACATTTACAGAGCTCCTCTTCCATACCCACTACCCAGAGTTGAGAACCCGGTCCCTCCGCATTGAACAGCAGCTGTCACTGCCCCCACCCCCCGCTCCCCACAGGCACCAGAATACCCCACAGACACGAAACTCACTGTGATGCATCCTTTTCTCTCTCTCTCACACACACAAACACCCCCCCACCACCCCAACCCTCCCTCACTCCCAGCAGCAACAGTGACGTCGCTGCCTCCTAGGTGTGGATTCCAGACACTCGTCACATCCAATGAGGAAGCGATGGCTGCCTGTTCACCTGGGACCAGCTGATACCAAACATCAAGACACCAAGACCATAGTGACTCGCCCTCTCACCCCACTGCATCTATCCAGTTCCACCATCCTGTCATGTCCCAAACTATATACTGTTGGGAATTGGCTGCTGCGTTCCTCCCACCAAATATACAGTCAATTCACTTGACAGTATATCCTGTGAAGCACTTTGAGACATCTCGAAGACGTGATGAGGCCCTATTTCAAATGCAAGTATTATTATTACTTCTGTATCCCAAGACCTTATTTCCTAACAGAAGACTATCTAATTTGTACTAAACCAAATCACTCATTTACTGAGCGAGCAGTCTCGCTCGGAGCCAAGCAACACTGGCATTCAGCATGGTCCATCTACTGAAAGCAGTGGCGGAGAAAAAACCTCTAAGCTGTCAACACACTGAGCTGCGTGCAGTGTATTGCAGAGCGCTCCATACATCAGCCGTGTGAAGTGTGGCTGCTGGCTATAATGAGCTTTTAATCCCAGAGAACACTTTGTAAAGTTACTCACTCTATCAGGTCGCTTGGCCCCCGGGCTACAATAATTATAGAGTTATGTGAATGTTCGACTGCATATATATGTAACCAATCTCATTGCCACCGTCTATAATTAATCAAGGTGTCTAATGAGTTCTTTCAGCAGGAGAAAAATGTCTGGGTAATGACATCTCGTGTGCAGACCGTGACTACAGCTCAGAACCCAGGAAAGCAATGCATTTAACTCTAACTAGGCTGGGGGTGGGTGGGTGGGTTTGGGGATGGGAGGAAATGCGCGAAACGGGAGCCTATTTAAAAGAAGTGATTGATTTCTTAATCGTACAACCAACACAATAGAATATTAAGACTGTATATAACACACTCTTTTCCTGCACTAACTCACTCACTAACGATTTCCTCGCACCATTATGTTCACTGCGATTCAGACACTGACTCGGATTTCGTGACAGACTGTTAAAGCCGTCAGACTGGACTCAATGTCAGTCTAAACACTGCATCTGTGAGTTAGGTTTTCCTAGAAAGCCTAAAGGATTACAGTTGAGTCAAAATACAGGAACCGACTTTTGATGTTAATATGACTCCAATAAATCTGGACTTTTTTAGGATTACCTAATGATAAATGGGATTGAATTTTAGGTTTATTAAAATGCACTTTGCTGGAGAAATTTTAACTGTTTGAACGGACTTCTGAAATCCTTCAAAGAAATCTCAATCTGCAGGGTACCGGGATGAGGAGGGATCCGGAATTGGGGATCAAAGGAGCACCGTGCATTCGGGAGCAGGAATAGAAGGGAATCGAACACATTCACGGCAGAGGAAAACGATGCTGATTGACTAATATTACATTCAAATTTAGATAGGAAACGTAATTCCATTCCTTGGAGAGCAGAGACTGAGTTAACGTCAGAGACAAGTCGGTTCCTGAGTGTTCCCAGCCACTTCTGTTTTTATTTGGATTTCCAGCATCTGCAGTATTTTGCCTTTTGTTCCATTCCTTGCTTGGCTGTGTGTTAAGGGCATAGGAGCACTTCCCTCCTGCTCTTATCCGAATACTATCCCACAAGCACAGCTGTTCCTACATCTCAGTGAGTGGGGCTCAGTGACCACAGACAGAGCCTAATCCTGCTCTCAATAGTGCTCTACAGACTCAGCAGACTCCAGCAACAATGGCAGATCTGGAGGTCGGGGACGCTACTCTGTGTGAGGGGCGCTTATATAAATGCAAGTTGTTGTTGTTAGAGGTGCCTTTGTACAGTGTAGAGTTGGCAGAACAAGGTGATGACCTTGAACGTACACAATCTGAGGAACATGAGCAAGGACTGTGCAGCATTCTTTGAAGGTGGCAGGACAGGTAGATAAAGCTGTTAAAAAGCATACGGGATACTAGGCTTTATAAATAGGAGCATAGAATACAAAAGTCAGGAAGTTATCGTGATCCTTTATAAAATACTGGTTAGGCCTCAGCTAGAGATTGTGTTCAGTTCTGGGCACCACAGATGTCAAGGCATTGGAGAGGGTGCAAAGGAGATTTACCAGGATGGTACCAGGAACGAAGGAGGCGAGAGAAGGAGAGGCAAGAAAAGCGAGGATTATTCTCCTTGGAGCAGAGAAGGTTAAGAGGAGACTTAATAGAAGTTTTTCAAAATTAAAGATTCGATAGGGTGAACAAGGTGAAACTATTTCCACTGGTGGGTGGGTCGGTAACTCGAGGCCACCGATTTAAAATAGTTGTTGAAAGAAACAGAGGGGAGGTGAGGAGAATGTTTTTTGACAATGAGTTGTTTGGATCTGGAATGCATTGCTTGAAAAGGTGGTGGAAGCCGATTCGATAACAACTTTTAAGAGAGAAGTAGATAATTATTTGGGGAGGACAAGTTTGCAGGGCTGTGGAGAGAGAGTGGGGGAGGGCGATTGATTTGGATTGTTCTTTTCAAAGAGCCGACACAGACACGATGGGCCGAATGACATTTTTCCATGCTGTATAATTCTATGATTCTATATTCCACCCACCGACAAATTAAGATGTCCATTTAGTAGAAAACAAGAACACCAGAGCGTGCCAATGGCACAGGGAGGAGAGGTGAGGCACGCCGGCTTGGCCCTCGAGTCCCAATCCATCACTCAATCACGATCCCAATCAGCGCATTGGGAATTTGCTAATGGAACTATTTCCTTGGCACCATTTCCTTCAGTTGGGACATCGGTAAAAAGGGCAAACAGTCTTAGGATATTTAGCAAAAACAGGGAAGAGATGGGAAGGGTGTCAGCCTGTCTCAGCACTCTGGCCTTAAGAATCAGAAGGTTGTGGGTTCAGGCCCCATGTCGGGACTTCAAGCTTTGAGCCTATTCTAATGCAGTGCCGATCGTTGGAAATGCCATCCTTTGGAGGAGACATTAAACTGTTGACAACTGCTGCAGGTCGTGCAGAAGGGTTGCCCTAGAAACGAGACACTTTCAACACAGAAGACCATTCAACCCATCATGTCTGTCCCACTGCTCGCTTTATTATTCATCCCACTTTCCCACTCATTTGCAAGGGCTTTGCTGTGTGCAAATTGGTCACTGCGTCCGCCTACAAAATACATGGTCATTGCATTTCACAGTAAATGGTGTAAAGTGCTTTGAAACACTGACAGCGTGGTGAGGCGCTGTATCAAATGCAAGGATTATCGTGCTTAATGTCTTCACTCAGAGCATTATGAGGGTGTGGAAATCACCAAAAGTGAAGCTCTGGAAGCTCAATAGAACCATTGAAAGGGGAACTGAGGGGCACCAGAGCAGTAATAAAAAAAAACAAGAACGAACATGGGGGAAAGAGTTAGAAAGTGGGATGAATAATAAAGGGAATAATGGCATGGACACGATGGGTTGAATGGTTCTCGTGTGTTGAAAGTGTCTGTTTCTAGGGCAGACCCTCTGCACAGCCCGCAGCGGCTGTCAAATCAGATCTGATGCTGAAAGTGGCGTCAGGGACAATCAGCCAGCCGCCAATCTTGCCAGGAAGGCGATCAGAGTCAGGCTGACTGACTGACTGATTGACTGACTGAAAGCTTCTAGTGCTGGCCGTGTACCTTGGGAAGAATATGTTAAAGCCACATTTAGAGCTGGCATGGCTATTTAGCTTTGCGTTTGATCAGAAAGGACGGGAGCTTCAAGGAGCTCGAGCAATCTCAGTGCAATTACACGCGAGATGGTGTGACATGCCACCTCTCTCTCTCTCTCTCTCTGTCTGTCCCTTGAGTTTCCACCCTCTGCCTGGGCCAACCTATTGAATAATGCTGCCCTTTCATTTTTTCTCTCTCTCTCTTCTCCCAGTCGATACAGATCTCAGGTTGTGGACAGCGTTATTGCCCCCTGTGCAGAGTTAGCTCGTCTCTAGTCTCGGTATTAGAGTCACTCCCTGCCTAGGTTCCCTGCTCCTGTCTGTTGTGGGAAAGTGTAAAGGATATCTAACTCAGCCAACACTGAAATCGGCCCCTCTCCTCCATGGTCAAATAAACTGAGACTGTGGAAGTGGTCACTCAATCCCACGACTGTTTGTGGGACACTGCTGTGCGTAATTTTGCCCCCAAAATACACAATCCATCCACTCTACAGTATATTCTGTGAAGCGCTTTGAGACGTCTCACCGATGTGATAAGGTGCCAAATCAAATGCAAGGATTATTATAATTTTTATCAAGTGCTCTTGTCCAAGTTAGTGATTCCGAGAGAGAAGAGAACATGTTGAGGGGGTGGAGCAGGGTGGGCGGGGAAACAGGGGGAAATTCTCTGACCCAGAAGCCAAACTCAGTTAAAACAGTTTGAAATCAATTGTGAAAATAATCCAGTCACATCAACAGCAACAGCTGGAGCCACATCGCAGAGCCACAAAGTCAGGCTCTCGGAGAACGCATTCTGTGAGTGACGCCAGAGATTTTGCACAAATTAGGTCACATCTATTATTCAGTGTCTCAGTATTTCCTCCACTTGCCTTAAGCACGGCAAATTCACCAACCCACCCCGCCTTGCCCGGTTCCCCAGCCCTGCGTCTGCCCATTGTCTCTCCATTCACCACCTAACTCCCAGTCTACAGGTTCCAGCACTGGTTCCAAGCTATGTCAACCCATCACCCCCATCCTCACCAGTTTCCACCTCCCTCAGAGGATTAAGTTTAAAATCCTCGTTGTCTTTTTTAAAGCCTTCCTCTCAGCGGGATTTGGCCTGCTCCATGTCCCCAGCCTTGCCTGCTTCACCATTGGCAATGGGGCGGACCTTCAGCTTTTCTGCCCCCACTCTCTAGAGGAGCCCCTCTGCCTCACCCCCTCCATTGCCTCCCTCAAGATCTTCCACTTTGTGCCTTCGGCCACCCTCCCAACCCACCCTCCAACCCTCTTGATTCGAAACCCCAGCTCGGGCACAAACTCTTGACTGTTCAGCGCCTTGGAACTTCCTTCCGACGTAAATGTGGTTTGTTGTTGTTGGTTTGTGCCTGGTTAACTGATTCCAGAGGCTACCATGGGGGTGATCAACCTTCCCTGGATAGCGATGCAGAAAACAGCTAAAGAGATCCCGCTCACTATTCCTTTCCTGGGACAGCAGGCGAGGACGGGGCACGTGAAGATGGGAAGGGAAAGGTGTTAACCTTACCAGAGGCTTACTTACGCAGGCCTGCACCCAGCAAGGCCAGTCAGTGACTTCAGGAGATCAGCAACAACAGAGAAACGTGGCAAAACACCCACACTGCAACCTGCCACTTGTCAGTCCTTCAACACCTCCACAGCATAAGGTGTTTCTGCACAAATATTTGCAGCACAATGTATTTAGTTGTACTAAGTATAGAAGATGCTGGATACTAACAGGTACATGCTGCGCCAGGTTCCCAGCTGTTTATAGCTAGGCGTGGATGAATGAAGAACCGGAGGAGGGGAGGCAGGCCGTCCATACAACCAAGTGATTCCGGAAACAAAAGACTGTCCACCTGCCATGTAGCACGTCCCATAGTGTAATGGTTAGCGAGTTCACCCCGCAAGCAAGAGGACCTGGGTTGGAATCCCGGGTGGGGCGAAACCTTTAGCAAATCCATTTTACGATATGTTCTGTGAAGCGCTTTGAGACGTCTCGACGAAATGATAAGGCGCTATATCAAATACAGGTATGTGAGACGCACAGGTAGGGAGAAATCAAAACGTATGGTGGGGGGGGGCGGGGGCCGGGGCTGGGGGGCGGTGGTGGGGCATTGCACACAGTTGCACGAATGTCTCCTGATGTGGTGCCAGCCCAGGACGCAATGCCACCTTCCGCCTCACATCCTGACACGACTGAGGTCAGGCTGGTCACACGACAGGTGCCAACGAGAAGATGCCAGTCACCCTCATTAATTTTCAATTTGGTGCAAACACTTGACTTCACTCCGACAAAGAAACCCATCAAATCAATATCCAATTATTTCATAAACCCGGGCCCCCTGGTTGCTCGAGCGGCAGCAACTTAAAGTGACAGAGGCCCTTCTGTTCAGCCTCCACCGCCGTGAGATCAGCGGCTGTGCGGGTTTAACCCCTTCCTTGCTCACTGCCCTCCTCCCTCTGCGACCAGGATCCCTTTTCAACAATGACGACAAATTCCATTTGTTTAGTGCATCAGGAGGACATCCCAAGGGACTGGACAGTCAGGGATCTGCACGTGAGCTGGGGGTTGGGATCAGGAGTGGTGGAAGGCAGGGAGGGTGACGAGGAGGGTCTTGAGACACGTCTTGAAGGAGGCGAGAGGACTGTAGGATGGAGTTCCAGAGAGTGGGGGCAGAGAGGCTGAAGGCCTGATCACTGACGGTGGTCTTTTCAGATTCCAGAGGCCACCAGCTGCATGATGAGGAACCCCAACAGGCTGCACATTATTAACCTCTGTTACCTTGCCTGGCCGGCCTCTCAAATCACTAAACAGTCATCTCTCCCTACTAGTTGAGAGCCGCGTTTCACTCACAAAAATACAGCGCCCTGAGACGTCTCAACGGCGCGATATCAAATGCAAAGATTATATATTCTATTCTATATCTCTACCCCTCCTGATCCCAAGTCCCTGCTCGGGTCCAAATCCTTGACTGTCCAGCGCCTTGGGATGTCCTCCCAACTTGGAAAGCGCTACACAAATAATATGGAGCCTTATTACTGGTTGTCGAGAGCTGACCCAAAGCTGCAGTAGTTTTGCAAAGTCTGAGCTTTGAGTCCACGAGGAATAAAGAAAGCCGGGAAGCTTTGTTCCTGCAGTGTTTAAAGACAGAGATGCAGTATGTGCTCAGATTGCTCAGGTCCCCTGTAACTAGCTCCAGGTTAGAGCTGAGATGAAGCTTGTTATGTACAAGAGTCAGCTGGAGGCACCCAGATTCTCTTGAATCTCTGCATCTAATGATCACTGACAGTACATGACTGGCCCCCTACCTTGACGCTTTCTGATCCAAAACACTCTTTTTATGAACTGGACCTTGACAGATGTGCTTAATCACTAACTTGTGCTTCTGCTAAACCCGATGTACTTTCAAACCCCACAGATGGGGTTTCAAATGCAGATCAGCACGTCACCGAGCACGACAATCTGCGGGAGATTACAGGCTAGAAGGGAATGAGGATAAGAAGTTTTGTTGCATCTTTTACCTCCCAGCTCATATCCCTGAGATGCTCCTTTTACCATCCACCTTCTTGTTGTGTTGAGCGGCTTTGTTACCCTGTGTCAGGGTCTCTGCAACGCTTACGATCTCGCTAACGGCAGCTCCACACTGGAGCGCTGGTCTGACTTGGGGAGTCCATTCTGTACGCATGTGCCATTGTGTGCTGCAGTATGCACCAACACACACACACGTGCCAATTCACATACAGCGGTCACCGCTGAATGGTGTGGCTCAGCCTACAATGTGCCACAGATGCTGTGCTCACTGATTATTCACAGTCGAGCTGCTCAGTGGAGTGGGAATAATGTTACCATCTCACATTGTTCCTGATAATCCTGGCTCCTCACTTCGCCTTTCGCACTTACCAGAATGACATTGTGTGGCAATCGTTTATAATGGAAATTACCTGAACCACACATGAAATTACCTGAACCGCACATGAAGAGATCAAAGCCGTATCTTACTCAGTCTCTACACAGAGTTTGGGAGAAACACAGAGAGCGAGAGAGAGAGAGAGAGGGAGAGAGAGGGACAATGAGAAAGACAAGGACAGAGAGAGGGAGAGGAAAATTTCACTCGTGACGTTCCAAACCAGATAGATTCTGAGCAACTTTGCCTCTTTCGGCTTAAGTTCAAGTTGAAGCTTATTGGCTGTGACATTGAGCACAGTGACCTGTGAGAGGCATTTGTCTGGGACAATTCAGCGTCACAGCCCATATTTGGCAAACTGACTGGCTCCAGGGACTTAATAATAATCCTTGCATTTGATATAGAGCCTTCAAGACGTTGGAAAGCGCTTCACAGAATATACTGTAAAGTGAATTGACTGCATATTTTGTGGGTGAAACCCAGCAGGCAATTGCGCACAGCAGTGTCCCAACCGGGTTCAAACTTACTGCTAGGTAAACAGAGGCACGCGGAATAAGGAAACTTGTCCAAGGTTTCACCCGGCCCGGGAATCGAACCCAGGTCCTCTTGCTCGCTCTAACCACTATGCTACAAGACTCCATGCTCTGACTTGTGTGGGAGCATGACAGAGACGAGACACTCACCAGCAGCACTGCGGAGGATCCATTTGGCCTCGAGAGGCTGATGGACATGTCGGGAAACATCCTGTCAATCCGCGCAATCACATCGTCCACGTACCTGCAAAGTAAACACACAGCGGCCAGCTCAGTAACAAGTCAAGTCCAGAGAGAGAGAGTGCGCATTCCATTCCAACAATGTATCTCTGGAATTTCAACAACAACAACTTGCATTTATATAGCTCCCTTCTCGCGGGGTGGAATCCCGGAGCGCTTATTTCCATGTGTGTAGGTGGGATGCATGGAATTCTCAGTTTGGTTTGGATACCTTAAGCACTTTGATGGGTTTCCGCATGTGTCAGACACCCGGCTGAGCAAAACAAAAAAAAGTTTTAGTCAAGTTACCAAACACAACGAATCCTTCTCTCACCACAAACACAGGGACCTACAGGACCCCGAGAAGCCCACTGTGGTCCTTATGTGTTCCTCAACGACTGACTCTGGAGGGCGACTGCCCCATCGCCAGCGGCCACTCTTAGACCCACTTTATACTTGTAGAAAAGAATTTCATAGGAACATAAGAACAGGAGGAGACCATTCAGCCCCTCAAGCCTTTTCCACCATTCTATAAAAAATCATTACTGATCTGTACCTCAACTCCAATTACCCACTCTTGCCCCATATCCCTTGATACCCTGACCTAACAAACATGTATTCACCTCATTCTTGAAAATTAGAATGGATCCAGCATCCACAGCCTTTGGGAGGGGGGGGGGGGGGAGGAGAGTTCCAGATTCCCATTACCTTTGGGTAAAAAAACTGCCTCCTTATTTCACTCCTAAATGGCCTAGCTCTAAGTTTAAGATGATGCCGCCTTGTTCTGGATTCCCCCACCAGAGGCAATAGTTTCTCTGTAACTACCCTGTTGAATCCCTTGGGCACACGCAACGACTGTTAATCACAGGGAAGGACGAGCTGACCTGTTTCCAACAGGATCATTTTTATAATAGGCACATGGAACGTACAGTGTTTAAAATAAAACACAGTGATCAAAATCTAGATCAGTACCAAAGGACATGAGAGCACGAGCCCTGGGACTGCCACTCCTAGTCATGAAGGATGCTTCTTAATACACTGGCTCACTTGCCTCTTCTTGGGCTGGGCTGTATTTGTACCCAGTTCTCAGAGGTGAAGGTGAACCTCGGTCGAAACACTTGTGTGGAGTCCTGTAGCATCGTGGTTAGAGCGCTTACCTCGCACGTGAGAGGACCCAGGTTGGATTCCTGGGAGGGATGAAACCTTAGGCAAGTTTCCTTACTCCACACGCCACTGTTTACCTAGCAGTAAGTAGGAACTCGGTTGTCAGTCCATTGGCGGGTTCACTTTCCGGGAATAATAATAAATGAATAAATAAATTTGGTCACTCAATCAACAACTGTTTTTGAAACACTACTGTACGTAATTGGCTGCCACGTTTCACCCAAAAAATATACAGTTAATCCACTTTATAATATATTCTGTATATATATTAAAACGCCACATTTCCCCCTAACTTCCCCTCTTATGTTGCTAATAGTAAGTGTAAGACAGCTGCTGTTTGCTGCTACAGAAAGTTTGTCACTTCACCTGCACAGAATATTTATTGCAAGTGTCTGAGCTGATTTTTAGTGGTGCTATAGAAAGCAAGGTTAATTGATGGATTTGTTCAAAGGGTGAACTTCCTAAATTAGTTACCTGCAGACTTTCCCCGGTCTGCAGCTATTTCAGACATTACCGACTTGTCTTCATCTCATCACCGCTGCTGGCTTCTTCAATCTCAATCCCCAAACTGATCAATCACTCTCCAGAGAGCAGATCTCACTCACATTGCTGCTTACTCGGTCCCTCGCGCTCACACACAATCACCTTTCGTTGAGTTTGCCCCTTGTTGCATTTCAAAAGAAAACCCAATAAATAAATCAAGAGCTTAATCCACTTGTCGAGCAGTCTAGGCTTTAAGTTGCCAGGCATTTCTGCATCACCGTATTCAGAACTGAGGAGCAGACAATGCAAAGGAGACTTAGTATTACACAAACCGTATCAACAGAATCCTCAAACTCATGACAGGCCTATGAAAGTGCGCAGACTACAAAAATGAGAACCATCAGATAGAACATCTTGAAGGAACTCTTTCTCTCCCTGTCCCCCCCAAGGGATAATCTTTCACAATCTCTCCTCTCAAAACCTTTCGGGAATTTGAAGGTCTCGGCTTTGTGTGTGTTTGTGTCTGTGTGTGAGAGGGAGACTTTCCTTCAGTACATGCATCAGAAACACTAGTACAATCTGGTATCAAACTGCCTTGTCTCTACATCCATCTGAATCGGACTGTCAGAAATGACATAGGTTAATACAGGCTTAAATAATCTGCTGTTCACAGATCTTATGTAACCCTCTGAAAACCTCGAGACAGACAGTGCGATAATAAAGGGAGAATTAGCTTTCTACACCACCGTGTAATAAGTGCAATAGCAGTGCTTGGGGGTAAGTGGAGAGTCAAAGGCGAGGGTGTGAGTTCCACCTTCTCACGTCTTGGGACCAAGGTTTGAATGCAGAACGGATGGGACATGATGTGATGGGCTCCAATTGAGATGCACGGCATTTCCTGTGTGTGTATGTGTGTGTGTGCGTTTGTGTCTGGCTGCGAATGTGGCTCTGTTACTCCGTTGAGAGACAGGACAAATGCAAATGAGGCGAGAGCCAGTGGAAGGAAGAGAGTGGGGAAAGGAAAACGAGGTCATGTGTTAGACCAGTGGTGGCCAGGCTCTTTGGCCAGTTGGCCAACAAAATAAATGTTTCTTCATTGAATGTTTCTGGATTTATGGCATAAATCTATGCTATTTTGTTATTTGCTATGATATCCTGTGAAGCGCTTTGAGACGTCTCGAAGACGTGATAAGGCGCTACATCAAATGCAAGGATTAATACTATTATCTTGTTGGCCTACCAGAAAGATACCACTACTCCTCACTCCCGGCATCCTTTGGCAGGGTCGGCCCCTAAAGGCTTCCATCTCTTTCACAGTGGTCTGTGATTCGGGTAACATGCACGAAACTGAGGCAACTAATGAAAGCCTGGGGGTGGGGGTGGGGGGGTTGTGTGGGGAGCGGAGGGAAGGGAGAGGGAGAAGAGAGGAGGGGGAAACATCGCTCACCGATGGATGTTCTCCTCGCCTTGTCCTTCAGCGCAGGATCTGGAATGTAATCACTGGAAAAAACATCACAAAGTGTTGCTAAAAATGTGCTGCTGGTGTGAACCAGAAACACTGCGGAGCTGGCAAGTCATTAATAGGTGTCGGCATAACATTGCCACACGCATGCGCGCGGGCAGACACACGCACACAAAATACTGGCATGTGACTCGGGCTGAGAGCTGTGCGGGCAATGAAGTGCGGGGAAAGTTACTGAGTGCCCAGGGGACTAGAGTGTGGACAAGTGTCTATGCAGGAATGGAGGAGAGGGGTAAGAGTTAGGGAGACGAGAGGCCCCAGCGGGCACTGAGGCTGTTAATAGGAGACTGGACAGCAGATTTGGGTGCAAAGCACAGAAGCGACACAGTTACAGAGCTTGTTAAACATAAGCTGACTGGCACTTGGTATCCACAAGGGACAGGCTTCACAGGGTGTGAGGCATCATTAGCAACTTCCATTTAAACTGCTTCACAAAAGCTTCCCTTTGATCAGCATTCACTACTGGTCCTACCCACGCGTGGCTAAGTAATCATAATGACACAGCTCTGCTCTTTACCAACTAATTAAGTTAACAATCACCCTCCATCTCAGATTTAGTAATAGCTGGCTAAACTGCAGTCCATCTTTCTAATATTAATAATCCAGATATTTGACATAGCACTTTTCATGTCGGGAGGATCTCTCAAAGCGCTTCACAAGACATAATAATAATAATAATAATGAATCTTGCGTTTGATAAAGCTCCTCATCACGTCATCGAAACGTCTCAAAGCGCCACACAGAACATAAGTAAACTGACTGTGTATTTTGTGGGAGAAACACGACATACAGCAACGCCCCACAAACAGTCATGAAGTGAATGACCGATTTTAACTGGGGAAATTGTTGGCCAGAACATTGGGAGAGAGAAACTCCCTTCGTTTTTTTCCCCCCTCCAATTGTTTCACGGGATCTTCATGGCAGGCGACCCTGTTCACTTCCTGCAATAATAAATTGGTCAACTCGATTCGCGACTGTTTGTGGGACGCTGTTGTGCGGAATTGGCTGCCGCATTTCGTCCACAAAGTAGAGTCAATTCTGCAAAGCACTTTGAGACATCTCGAAGACATGATAAGGCGGTATATATAATGCAAGAATTATTATTCATATTATTATGTCAGCACTTGAATCATTCGCCCCACATCACTAGCACACCAGAGGCCTGAAAGTAGTGCCTCCTACACTCAGTTACATACACTTGGTTTGCGCTGTCACAGACTAGGTGTGCAACAAACAATATCCTAGCAGGTTCTGAAGGGGTTAAAAAAAAATGTTTCGACCTGTAATAAAAATGTCCTTGAGCCAGACGCAAAATGCTCTTGAGATGCCGGCAAGATGGATCGGTTTGTGGACGGTGGATTTGTATTGCCGGGACACTTTCAGTGACTGGATCCTAATCACACCTCAATCGCCTCCCTCTCCATCTTCCTCAGTGACAGCGATCCATTGCACTCGCTGGGCAGAGCAGCGAGTGGCAGACACCAACACACACCCCCACCCCACATACACACACACTACCACCACCATCACAACACACTTGAAATCAGATTTACCCTTAATCAGCTCGTCTGCTTACTCGATGTCCTTGCACACCTCCATTGATACCAGAGTTGTCCCAGACTCGCTATGTTTATCAGGGCCACAGTGTTAAAGAGGACCTAGAGCACCACCCTAGGCAATGTCACTGCTTCTTGTCCATCCAATGCTCAACTATCATTCCCATCTCAGCAGAGTGGCATCTCTCCTCACATTCCCCATAGCTCAGAGTTTCACAGCTAGATTCACGTCTGCTAACCTCTGAATACAGGAATCTCCGCATGGAGATGGGAAGCGATTCTTCCACAAATATAAAGTCGATTCACTTTACAGTATATTCTGTGAAGCGCTTTGAGACGCCTCAAAGCCGTGGATGAGACACTATATCAAATGCAGGGATTATTATTACATTTGTAAGCATGGAACTCTCAAGTTTGTTCTGGATACTGTGAAGCATGGTGTTGGTGATCATAAAAAAACTCTCAGCCAGTGATAGCACATCCAGTGCCATGCAGCCATTAAGAGAAATTCTCTGAAAACAGCTTAGTGAAATTATAGTGAGCGCTGTACCCCAGTGCCCTGGCACTTTTGCAAACTAGTAAAAGTCTACCGAGAATTACACAGAAAGTTTTAACACTGCAGGATATTAATCTGCTCTGATTGGCTGCTGGAGGACACGAGAGTTGTGAAACTCAGCAGATGTTTAGTGCAATTTGGAAAAGAGAAAATGACCCAGTTACATTTGTAAACTGCTGCTGTTTCAAACCCTCGTGCTCTGCCACTGTTGAGGAAGAGGTTGAGGTGGTGTGAGGTGTTAGTTAGAGCTGCTATGTTCATCTCAGACCTGATTTACATGGAGGCGGGTGCTTGTGAAAATGGTGCCTTTATTCGCACTAAACCCACTTTGGTTTCTCTGCAATGAATTGCTGCTGTAGAATTGAAAGAAGGGTTTGCAAGTAGTGTTTTCTGGCAAGGTTCCAGGTGTGTTTGATGTCGTACCAATTGAAAGGTTTGAATGTCACCAGTTGAACGTCTCCAGTTGAATGTCAACCTCCTCAATCTGTAGTGATCCAGCGGACCACCCTTCACTCAGTGGACACCTGCTTCATGTCCCCCGCCCTATCCTGCCGCCCACCATCGGCGATCGGGCTTTCAGTCTTTCTGCCCCCGCTCTTTAGAACTCCATCCCGGAATCCCCCCGACTTGCATTCTCCCTCACCTCTTTCAACGTCAGCCTCAAGAACTTCCTCTCTGACCGTGCCTTCGGTCACATTTCTCCTCTCCACCCTCTTGTCCCCGTTCGAGTGCCCAGCACTGTCAATTGCCGTGGGATGTCCTCCCGACACGAAGGCCACTGTATAAATGTAAATTGTATTAATTGTATTTTGTAATTAAGCATGGCTAAATCGAGTCAATCAGCAACCCTCCTAATTCAGGATCAGAGTGGATGAAATCTAATAAATGACTGGCTTCTCTTTTATGCAACTCTATAATCCCTTTACGTGCAGAATATTTTGCCTGTTTCTTCAGCGCACTGCACTGAGGGAGAGCCGGAAACACATGAAAGGATCAAGCACATGCATCGTACATGTCACAGTGCAGAGTAATCCATCGAATCAGAGCATACAGCATCACGTGCCTACTGGCTGAATACAATACCAAGCTTTATCAGGTACCTCGATGTAGTCAAGTGGCTTTTGAGGCCATAATAATAATGATAATAATCATAATCCTTCCATTTGATATAGCACCTTATCGATTTATTGAGACGTTTCAAAACGCTTCATAGAATAGATCGTAACGTGTATTTTGTGAGCAGCACGTGGCAGCCAATTGCGCACAGCAATGTCCCACAAACAGTCGTGGACTGAGTGGCCAATTTTACATATTTTTTTAAAAGTTAATTACTTTTTTTTAAGAGATTATTACCCCCAGAAAGTGATCCGGCAATCGACTAACAACCGGGTTCCTACTTACGGGTACTTACTGCCACTGTCAAGCGCGCCGGACGCTACCCCGCGTGAAGGGAGCTATATAAATGCAAGTTGTTGTTGTAGTAATAGTAGTTGTTGTTGTTACCCAACGTTTTGCCCTGCTGGGAATCGAACCCAAAGTCTCCTCGCTTGCAAGGCGAGTGCTCTAACCACTATGCTACAGAACTCCTACAATTTACTGACACAACCTGCCTCTACCACCTCCCTGGGACATTCACCTCACATATTCAGCACCTTCTGTGTAAAGTCGTTAATGCTGATCTATCGGCTCACCTTTTCTCTCTTGAGCTTAAACCTGTGTTATATTGTAAGTGAGGTAAAGCTTGAGCCACACTCATTGTCCATCTCTCTGTGATTGTTTCAATACCAGAAGTAGTTAAACTCCATGCGAACTGGATGGATTCTGGAAATCAGTGCACTTTACATCCACACCAAAGAGACATCTTGTAGAATCGATGAAGTAATGAGTGATAATTACCACAATCAATGAGGTACGAAAAGGACAAATTAATTACATAATAGCAGCGGCAGAAATAAAGCAAATGACAATTAGCGGCATAGAGTGACAGGCTGGCGCAGAGCTGGCATTATACATCGTGCTGCCACTGAAATAAGTATCTGGTCATAGAGGTGACTCAGGCTTGATCAGGTGGATTCTAAAGTTTGTGGGAGGTGAGAGCAGAGGGAAATGGGGAAAACTAGCAAATGCAAACAGGGAGTGGCTGATTTAACAGTGAGAGTGTGCCCACTGCATTACAAATGTCCGATAATATTCTTGCAAATAATTTGGTCACTCAATCCACAACTATTTGATTTAACGTCTAGACGACATGATAAGCACTATATCAAATGCAAGGATTATTGTTATTATCACGTCGTTGAGACATCTCAAAGCACTTCACAGAATATACTGTAAAAATACAATATACAATTGCACACAGTAGTCTCCTAAACAGTCGTGGATTGAGTGGCCAAATTATTATTATTTTTATTTATGTATTTGTTTGTTTTTTGGAGGAACTATTAGCCCCAGAAACCATCTGCTAATCGACTAACAACTGGATTCCTACTTACTGCTAGGTAAACAGAGGCGTGTGGAGTAAGGAAACTTGTCTAAGGTTTCACCCACCTGGGAATCGAACCAGGGTCCTCTCGCTTGCGAGGTGAGTGCTCTGATACGC
Source organism: Callorhinchus milii (assembly GCF_018977255.1). Taxonomy (NCBI): domain Eukaryota; kingdom Metazoa; phylum Chordata; class Chondrichthyes; order Chimaeriformes; family Callorhinchidae; genus Callorhinchus; species Callorhinchus milii. Next base: position 21,404,986 of record NW_024704749.1, read on the forward strand.
TTATACAGAGCGCAGAACAACAACAACTTGCACTTATGTAGCGCCCTCCACCCAGGGTAGCGTATCAGAGCGCTTGGCAAGACCAGACAGAACCCAGTGAATTAAGAGCCATCATCACTTTTTTTGCCACGCTTGTTCTGATTAAGCTGCGAAGGGCTGGGAAAGTCCACTTGGGACAAGTTCTGATTGTGCAAAGGTCGTGTTGGCATTGCTGTTCAACACGTCTGCAGCCGCTCGCTCATTCACATACTGTCAGGCAGCTGTGACATTTAATGGAATCTACACTGAGCAGGGAAAAAAGCAGCGAGCAGCTAGGCTAATGTTGGGAAGATTAATGGCTTCCTGCAGGCATTTGGTGGAAACTTGCATGGGATGGACTCGGGTAAGAACTGGCTCTCAAACAAGTGGAGAGAGAGACCAACTCCTAATTGGAGTTGAGGTATAGATCAACCATGATCTAATAGAAGGGGAGAACAAGCTCGAGGGGCTGTTCACATGCTCCTATGATTACAAAATACGCATGCAAATAAAGCCAAATGTTTGAGCAAAACACAGTCAACCCACTTGACAATATATTCTGTGAAGCGCTTTGAGACGTCTCGAAGACGTGATAAGGCGCGATATCAAATGCAGGATTATTATTATTAAAAATCTGCAAAAAAAAGTAGATTTAATTGTCTCAAACGAACCAGTTATTTCAAGTTTTTTGTTGGAGATCACAGGATAGGGACAGCCAAAGAGGCCTTTAAATCCGTGAGGAGGGTATAGGGATCCAGACAGAGTACAGGTTTGTGCCACTAATTTGCATGACCTCTTTGCACAACGTGTCACTGGTCTATTGCAGGCTTCACCTGATCCACTGCCACAAAACAGGGTCGTGGAGCCAATGCTATATCCTCTTATCAGCTCGTGAAAACGTGCTGTAAAACATGGCACAAGACTTCAGTGCTTGCAGAAGATTTTGCTGCTAATTAGGATTAGGGCACACAACGTCGATGCTTAGAACCAGATAAGGAGTGTTCTGCTCACCAGTGGATGGGTCGTTATCCATACCTTTACTTCTTGGTTTCTATCCGTTGATCTTTTGATTTACTTGATTAAAAGAAAAGTGTGAGAGACAAGGCAGAACTCCTTCCTTCAGTGATCGTGGCTTTAAACCCACCAGGTGGTCTGAAAGGCGGCTAAAGCCAGAAGGTGCTTGAGATAATAATAATACTTGCATTTTGATACAGCATCTTATCACATCTTCGAGACGTCTCAAAGTGCTTTACAGAATGTACTGTAAGTGAATTGACTGTGTATTTTGTGGGCGAAACGTGGCAGACAATTGCGTAAACAGTGTCCCACAATTAGTCGTGGATTGAGTGACCAATTTATTATTTCGCCATGCAGGCAAGAGGCTGACACACAGCACAGCAATCAAACTGCTGGAATCTTGTGTACAGTTTTGAGCACCAAATCTTAGGAATGATATATTGCCCTTAAAGATTTACTAGAATGATTCCTGTTGTCGAGGGCCTAAATTACGATGAAAGGATGGAAAAAAAACTTGGATTGGATTGTCTCAAGTTCAGGTGGCTGAGGGGCAATCTGATCAAGGTGTATAAAACTCTAAAGGGATCCGACGGGCGAATAGTGAGCAACTTGTTTCCTCTGGCAAGAGAATGGAGGACTAGAGGCCATAGACTTAAACTTGAGGGTAAACCGCTTAGAAGTAAAAAAGGAAAACATTTTTCACAGAGCAAGTGTGGAATTCACGCCCCCAATTGAATAATTTAAAAGGCAAACTGATGAATGCTTGATAGACAGGGGTATCAGGTGATATGGAGAGAGAGAGAGGAGAGAGAAAGAGAGAGAGAGAGAAAAAGTGGGGGGTGGGGGTTGGGAGGTGGAATTGAGGTGTGGATTGGTCGTGATTTGGGAAAGTGGTGGGACAAGCTCGATGGGCTGAATAGCCTACTCCTGTTCCTATAGACCTTAATCCTGCCATTGACCTATAAACGGCAGAAAAAGATTAAGCACGACATGTCAAGCGACGACCAGGATGGTGCAATGCGAACTAGATGGACCTTGGTCTTCTTTTCCAATAGCAAATCCTTTTGTTCTTATGTAAACCCCGCTGATCGTTCAGCCTGGTTATCCTGAACTCTGCCCAAGAAAGAATTCACCTTCAAAGCCCTCCACAGTCTTGCTTCCCCCTACCTCTCAGACCTCCGAATAACCTACCACCCTGTTCGCTTTCTCCACTCAGTGGGCTCCATCTGCTTCACGTCCCTCGCCTTACTCGCCCCTCCGCCACTCTGGAACTCCATCCCGCAGTCCCTCCATCTCGCCCCCTCCCTCACCACCTTCAAGACCCACCTCAAGACCCTCCTCTTCGACCATGTTTTCGATCTCCCTGCTTCCCCCCCTGCCCTCCACCCTTGCCCACCCCGACCCTCATCTCGGAGCCATAACTCTGTTCATCCAGCACCTTGGGATGTCCTCTTGACATGAAAGGCGCTGTACAAATGTAATTTTGTTGTTGTTGTTGTTCTCAGAAACCTGGAGTAAAACTATTGAGAATTTCTTGTGCTGCACGCTTTTCCGAGCGACGTAAAGAGCGGTGCGGTTATGTCCCCATTGCAGCGTCCGGCCGTATGGTCCAGTATATTAGATCCCGAATGATCCTATTTACAAGGTTAATCCTCAGGCTCCAATACTCAAATGTCAGCAGCTGAGATTCAGCTATTTCATCTGACTGGCAGAGAACCAGTCTCTTGAATAAATCACGGGCAATACATTTCAATCTCCTCGCGTCCAATACTGCAAATAGTACACAAATGTGTGCAGGGCAACAGCCATTCTGTGTGAATCTCTATGTGCAATTGGCTGCCGTGTTTCGCCCACAAAATTCACAGTCGATCCACTATATTCTGTGAAGCCCTTTGAGCCGTCTCAGAGACTTGATATGGCGCTATATAAAATGCAAGGATTATTATTATTTTTATCGTCAATAAATGAAGTGGTCACACTATACAACAACACGCAATCTCTAGCGTTCCTGTTTTTACAAGCCCCGAATGATGGGAATCGCAGGGCAACTCTCCTTGAATGGCACAGATGCGCAGTTTAGCAACATCTGTACGGATTATTCAGCGGGAAGCTCTTGGACTGAATCCCTGGTTGTTTTAATTATACAAATGAAACCTTCAAACCATCACAGAGCGCAGAGGGAGAAAGAAAGAGTCTCTGCTGTTTCACCTTAACATTTGAGTTTCTTTCTCCACACAAACAAAAGAGAAATATATATTAATATCATTATTTGGGGAAGACAAGTTTGCAGGGCTAGGGGGAGATAGCGGGGGGAGTGGGATTGATTTGGAAGCTCTTTTCAAAGAACCGGCACAGACACGAGGGGCCGAAGGTCCTTCTTCTGTGCTGTATAATTCTATATTGAATGCAAAATTCGTCATCACTGGTTCCAAGCAGACAAATGCAGGACATGCCCTCAGTCCTGAGGGACTGAATGGAATCTCTGTCAACTTACAACTGACTTACTGTGAATATTAGACAAGAATAGCACAGCCTCAGCTTGCACTGCTCCTTATAGTTACAACATTAATACAGTACAGAGCGGAGACTGCTGCCGACATTACTGATGGGAACGCACTTCCCCATGGTAGGAGGAGGGAGACTGCGTGCACACCGCCCCGGGAGGATTGGGGGAGGCTGTGGAGGGAGGGATTCAGAAGGGAAGTTGTGTGCCCATAGACTCCGGTGTCGGGGAGGGGTGGGGGGTGGGGGGGAAGGATTACTGCCTGGGGAACTGCAGGGAGACAAACTCACGGTAGAAAAGGGAGCACAAAGCGTATTATCCCATAAACCCCTGTGATAGGTTGACCCCGGCACTCAAATCTACAGTTAAGCAGCTTAAGTGTCCGTGTATCAAATGGGTGGAGCATTGGCAATTCACCAAATGTGCCACGAGGCCAGGCACACAGCCCCTGTGCTCCAGCCCCCACACACGCACACCCACAGCCCCCTGCACCAGCCCACACACATAGCCACTGTACTGCACTACACACACAGCCCCCTGCACCAATCCACAATTCCACTTCTGTCCATCATTTTTGCAGTCCATACAAGCCTTGGCTCTCGCCAACCTGCACCCAATGCTCTCCAGATTTAGGTCAGCAGGGTGAGTCCCTCCAGGGAGAGTGTGCGCGTTGCATCCCATTCCATATGTAGGGAAATTTCCACGTGTGGGCGGCATACAGATGTGGAACTCTTAGTCCGACTTAAACACTCTGAAGCACAGTGATGGGTTTTCGCTTGCATCAAGATACCCGAAAAGCTGAGCAAAAGAAATGCGCAACACGCTTGTACACGGTCACAACAGACTTGTTGCTGTAGGGCAGTTTTGCTGAGGAATAGATAAGCACTTGGCACTGTTAACGGGCTGGTAGATTTTAGCGTTGCCTCAGGGAGGGTCCGATACCTCACAGGAACGTTAGCTGCGGCAGCTCAGCACGGCCGGCCATGTAATGAGAAGCAGAGGGAGCCGAGCTTGGGGACCCTGCGTTCCCATTCTGAAACATAAGGAAACTTGCCAAGGCCCAATTTCCCCAAGAGCTGCTCCCACTTTGTACCTCGCAACTCTGCTCCTGCTGCGGCCGCCGCTGGTTTCCACCCATAAAAGAAATTTTGAGTGAAATGTGCTTTTCACCTTGGATTCGATTTATTCGCTCGATTCACGGGCGTGCTGTGTGTGAGTGCTCACGCTTTAGTGCGCGCACCTCCATTTGGCTCTCGCACGTTCAGGTGAACTCGCTCAAAGCCCCTCGGGGAGTTTCCGGAGGCTTCCCCTAAAGATTAAGGAGACCTGAGAGAAGTGAAAGACCTTCCTCTTCGACGTGCTTACAGTCACCTCCTCCCTCCCCCTGGCTCGGCCTCAGGCTCCGGCACTGTTAAGCGCTCCGAGACATTGCTCTGCACGAAGAGTATATAAATGCAAGTTGTTGTTGTATCAGTTGGGCAAGCTAAACCCAGAGCAGAGTTGCAGTGAGCCTGCGCTGATCACAGCTTCCAGAACCTGACCCCATCTCCCCTGACCCCCACACCGACAAGATGTGAATGAAACTAGCCAGAGACGCCACACACGGCGATGGGAAAGGCTGGCGACGGCTTTACTTACTGAGGTGGCAGAGCGAGCGTGCTGGGCTGGACCTTGGGACGACGTTTCGCCGAGACTCCCATCTGCATAGCAGAACGTTTCAGCGACTGTTGGTTCAACAAGCTGGAGGCTAAGCCGGCATGGAACTGGAGCTGCAAAAGGGGAAGGAAGGGGGCAAGTCAGAGGAGGAGCAACGAGAGATATACTCTATAACTCAGCTATTCACAGCTGTTCAATTCCAGGCAGAGGGTGAAACCTTGGACAAGTTTCCTTACTCCACACACCTAATAATAATCCCTCCAAAACAAAACAATAATAAATTGATCATTTTCAATCCATGACTGTTTGTGGGACATTGCTGTGCGCAATTGGCTGCCGCGTTCGCCCACAAATATACAGTCAATTCACTTTACAGTATATTCTGTGAAGCGCTTTGGGACGTCTAGAAGACGTGGAAAGCACTATATCAAATGCAGGGATTATTATTATTATTATAAAAACATCACCGCCAGGGTGACGCTGGGAAACGGATCCTGCTAATGGGTCACCAGCCAATATGAGAATAAAGCACCCCTCATTGGCTTGTGTTGTACTGAAGCTAAAACACTGAGCTCCACACTGTCTTGAGTGGCAGTGTTGGGAGCAGGACTTTCAGGCACTACAGTTGGCTTCACACCACATGCTCCTACCCACCCAACTCCTACCCTGCTCTCCAGGGCGAGCAGTGTGCTGTCCAAGCCCCTCCCCTACTCCCAACCCCCTCTAACCTCGCCACCTCACCAAATACAGAGATACAGCAAACTTTGCGAGTTTCAGTCACACACCTATAATAATCTTTTCTATTTGACAGGGCGCCTTATCACGTCTTTGAGACGTCTCAAAGCGCTTCACGCAATATACTGTAAAGTAGATTGACCGTGTATTTTGTGGGCAAAACACAGCAGCCAATTGCTCATAGCAGTGTCCCACTCATGGATTGAATGACCAGATTATTATTATTTTTTGAAGGATTATTACCTTATTATTATTATTACACTGCTCTGTTGAATGAGATTTTTCAGCTTGTTGAAGATAGGTAGATAGTAATCGTCTTGCTTATTGGCTTACCCAACTCTTTGACAATATACTTAATAGACTCTCTGCCTGCGAAGCTCAGGAATTGACCATATACAGTGCTGCAGACCGCGGTCACTCTTGCGCCACTTTGTGGTGAGTTGCGTGTGAAGGGTTTTCAGCAATTGGCTGATACCTCACACACAGCACGTCTCAGCTTGGCGTCCAATTCATCATTTCACTTAATCAATAGAACCTTCAATTCAATAGCAGACATGACTGAACTCCCCACAGGGTTCAGTGCCAACATTGGGCTTCCAGTCACTACACCAAGTGTATCAATGACAAGCTATAATAATAATAATAATCCTTGCATTTGATATAGCGCTTTTCACGTCTTCTAGACGTCTCAAGGCGCTTCACAGAATAACAACAACAACAACCTGGATTTATATAGCGCCCTCCACGGCGGACGGCGTCTCAGAGCGCTTTACAGTAATGGATCCTGGGACCGAGCCAAAGGGGGTGGGGGGGGGAAGGTGACCAAAAGCACGGTCGAAAAGAAAGGTCTTCAGCAGAGACCTGAAAATGGGAAGGGAGGGAATAGACTGTAAAGTGAATTGACTGTATGTTTGTGGGCGAAACGCGGCAGCCAATTGCGTTTAAATAAATAAATAAAATTGAGTTTAAATAAATCAAATTTTAAAAAAAGCTATGCAGTTTTAGCTGGTTACATTCCAGCAGTTACCCCAACGTACACTCTGGGGTCCCCCGAGTCTTGGCTCTTGTCAACCTGCGGCTAATAGAGTTCTCAGCTTGGTTTGGATACTCTTAAGCACGGTGATGGGTTTCCACGTGTGTCAGACACCCGGTTGACCAAATAAAAACTACAGAGTTGTCCACTTCACTCAATGCTGGCGCTAGGCTGTCAGTCACTACATGGGACTGAGGCATTGCCCTGCTAGTTGCATTTGATATAGCGCCTAATCACGAAAAGTGCTTTATAGAATATACTGTAAAGTGGACTGAATGTATATTTTGTGGGCAAAAAGCTACTGCAATCTCCCGGAAAGCAATCTGCCAATCGACTAACAACAACAACAACTTGCATTTATACAGCTGAAAACCAAGTTCCTACAGCTAATCAGAGGCATGTGGAGAAAGGAAACTCCCAACATGAAAGACGCTATACAAATGTAATTTTGTTGTTTCTGTTGTTGTCTAAGGTTTCGCCCTGCCCAAGATTCGAACCTGGTCCTCTCTCTTGCAAGGCGATCGCACTAACTTCAGTAAGGACCAGACGTGGGGGAGAGGTGGGAGAGAAGGGTGGCCTGAGCATTATCCACAAGTACCTAAGTTTTTACAAAAGCTGCTTAATAATGGATTTGGTTAAAATGTTGGGTTTAGGGGTTTTGTTTCATTATTTAATCAGCTTCTAATTCACTTGACTCAGTGAAGGTCCCTAATGGACGTGGATCTATAGCAGAGCATAGGCCCGACACTGACAAAGATGCATGGCGTTCTTAATATAATCAACTTTGCTTTGACTGTTGGCTTCTGCTGGACTAACTGCTCATTCAGGAGCAATACATTTTTCATTTTGCTTGGATTTCTGTAATGGGAAATCAATTAACGTTGAGATGAACAAGTTCAAAAGACGGTGTTTCAAAAATGTCAGCAGCTTGTGTTTCGATCATTACCAGCTCGAAGCTGAGGCCTCGAGGGGTTTGCAGGAGCGTGGAGCAGGGAGGGAACGGGGGCCCACAGATGTTCCAGTGAGTTTCGGCGTCCCCGAGACACACACTGGTCACAGCACCAATGATCTGCACCCTGGTTACTGTGTCACTAAGCCGGAAAAACAGTCACAGCTCAGCCACAATAATAATAATCCTTGCATTTGATATAACACCTTATCATGTCTTTGAGGCATCTCAAAGGGCTTCACAGAATATCCTGTAAATTGAATTGAGTGTTTTTTGTGGGCAAATCCCGGCAGCCAATTGCGCACAGCAGTGTCCCAAAACAGTCGTGGATTGAGTGACCAAATTCTTATTTTTACTTTTTTGAAGGAATTATTACCCCCGGAAAAGCGATCTGCCAATCAACTAACAAACGGGTTCCTACTTACTGCTAAGTAAACAGAGACGTGTGGAGTAAGAAAACTTGCACAACGTTTTGTCCTACCAGGAATCGAACCCAGGTCTCTCACTTGCGAGGCGAGTACTCCAACCACTGAGCTCCAGGACAAGCTGTGATAACTTGGTTGACTCCAAACCACCAACTGCCCTCTCCTCTCGTTCGTTTGCCATTTCACAAAATCATTCACAAAATAAATCCTTTTTTTTTAAAATGTACTTATATTTCAAGATGAGCTCTGTCCTGTTTTAATGGTTATTATTAGACTGGGGTGGGGGGGGGGGAAGAGAGGCGGAATAATTCACCCAATGGCTTGTGCGAATTCTTTAACGTGACTACATATGATCTTTATATTTTAACGCTGTGTCTGACAATTCACATACACTGATTTCCCCGTCCACTCCATTCACAACATACCTGCTCCACCGTTCCCCCCACCAACCTCCTCTGCCCCACTCACCCACTGCCCTCCCCTCCCTCCCAGTTTCTTCTTGTTTGACTTCATGATTTTGCTCTCATTGTGCAACAGGCTGCAGGGCTCCAGGACAACAACAACTACCACTACTACTACTTGCATTTATATAGCGCCAATCACGCAGAGCAGAGTCCCAGACTAGAGACCTTGGGGCTCCGGCCTGTTGTACACTTAGATGACACGAAGACCTCCAGCACTAATCAATGCATAGATCGGCACCGTCCTTGCTCGCTGTTCGAGGGCAAGTGCTTCACACACAAAAAAAAAGCACCGGCAACAATTTCAACTTAAATAAATAAATATGAATTTAAATAGTAGAAACCAATAGTGACAGCACAGGCTCGTTACTCAGCAAGCGCTAGATTAAAAGGAAGGGCATACAGTACATCTGAGGTGTCAGGGCGAGCAGTGACTGACAATAGAGACTGTGGAATAATTACACTCAAGATCAAATAGAATGGAAGAGACAGACTCCCAGTTAGAGCCAAACACGCTGGTTAAAAGAAGTAGCAACTCTGGTAGCTCTCATGTGATTGCTTATAGCAAAATATTAGCGGTGTGACCTCCGACAAGGATTTGGCAGCAGCGGAGATGGACACAGAGGTTAGACCTAGGAATGTAATGTTAACCATTGGAATTGTTAACTACATTACAGGACACCAACCAGCCTTCAATTCGCTCTGTCCCCAGTGTCCTTCCCCTTTCCCTATAGCACGGCACATCTCCTCTTCTCTGCCACGTACCAGAGAGAGTGTGTGGAAAACTACCTGTGGGGATGGGAGAAAAGAACAATAACAAAAAAAGCCTGAACAGAGGATTTACTGAGCAGGCTCGGGACTTGAGGGGGAAGAGAGCAGACCAGTCGAGGCTAGACTTCCTGGTCACCCCCCCTTCCATAATTCTTCACAGAATCTCGTGTCTTATTTTTTAAAGTGACGGAAGCCAAAGCCTGCAGTCTGCTTTCAATTTTTCTAATGGCAGATCAACACCCTGCTCTTGGGCAGCCCATCCCTCCCTTTCCATCCCTGGGAACAGGTCATGGTGGGTAACTGCTCCGGCCTAGAGAGACATGACCAGCATCCGTCTACTTACTCACAGAACCAACACACACCAACATATACACACATACCGACACACACCAACATATACACACATACCGACACACACCAACATATACACACATACCGACACACACCAACATATACACACATACCGACACACACCAACATATGCACACATACCGACACACACCAACATATGCACACATACCGACACACACCAACATATGCACACATACCGACACACACCAACATATACACACATACCGACACACACCAACATATGCACACATACCAACACACACATAGCACACGTGCACAATTATGGGCTTCACTTCCATTTCACGTGCAGGGAGCAATTGATAACTCCCCTCAGAGTTTTGAGTTGATATTCAAGAATCAGCCACTGTCCGGTGGGTGGATGGGACCTCATTCCTCATCGGTTGTGTGGCTGTGAGTGGCCTCTGTGGGCACCAACCTCCTCACAGTCTGTTCTAAGCTGCTGCCTTTGATTTCTCTCGAGCTCAAGGCACCCAAGACAGCCCTTAAACCCTTTGGTCTGCACCGTTGAAGGCGTAACAATCATGTAACAAAAGCTTCCTCCTCTCTGCGGCAGCCTCACACCTTCAAACTAAGCACAAATTGATCCACACATGTAAGAGGGGTTAGTATTTCTCTTTCTACATTAAATGCTTACAGTATAATTTGCACTAGGCGACACTTTTTACATCAATTCACAACAGCCAGAAGGTGAATTTCTAACAGGATCAAATCCTCTTCTCTCTTGTTAAGAGGAAATGGACTGCATTCTATATGGTCACCTCCTCAGTGACTACCTGGGGGACAGATCCTAGACCCAGACTGACTGCCTCAGACAGCCAAGGACAGATGCATATTTACCACCTAGTTCCCAGCGGAGGGTGTATTGCGTCACCATCATTCCTGCTGTGTTCGGATCACAGCAATCAACACCCAGGGCTTCAGGGAGTTCGGGCTAATCTGAGTGGGTGGATGCTGAGAGTTGTGCGAGGCTGCGCTTGGGAAGTGGCTTGTGAGATACAATTTAAATTGGGCCTGAGATGGGTGTGAATTTCCAATCTTTCCCACTTGTTCTACGATGAACACAAGCGGGTTACAGGTGTTAAACAACTCCTGGACGCTTCAGCGAGTTAACCCCATGAGACCCAGAGCGGGGCTGGGAGGTCAAGCCCAGAGTGCAACCGCTGGGATAAAGTAAGTAAGAAAACGTTACAGATCGGATTAATAGCATTATGATAATGCAGTTTAAACCTCAGCCCGTCAAAAAAGTGCCTCGTAAGTACCCAAGTGTCACACAACTGGTTTTGTAGGCAAATGTGGCAGCAGTCAATTTACACAATAAAAAGTCCACACGGAGCCATCAATGGCACTAATTTATATGGGGGATTGTTGGCTAGAACTCTAGGAGAAACTCGTTTCTCCCCGGGATCTTTAACATGAACCAGCACAATGTGAGGCCGCTGGGCCGAGCGACTGTGATGTGTTGTTCCGCTCTGCTCAACACAGGAGACTGAGTGTTTGTTGGGCTGTTGGTTGGACCGTTTGTGGGACCCAATTGACTGCCGCGCTCGCCCACAAAATATACAGTCAATTTACTGCATAGTATATTCTGTGAAGCGCTTTGAGACGTTTCGAAGATGTAATAAGGCGCTATGTCAAGGATTATTATTATTATTGTTATTATTTCAGCTTTGGAAGGCAGCGTCCTCAGTGCAAGGCTCAGTGAACGCTGGGTCGAAATCTTACAGGACATTTGCTGCAGTGGATCTGTCATTGATTTTCTTCCATTAATGCCACAAATCAAACCCTTCCCTATCGCCTCACTCGGGGGAAATTCAACCCAAGCAAAATACAAACCAAAGATTTACCTACGGGCTGGGTCCAATGTCTCACTGGCCATGCTGTAAGCCAGGTGTGGTGTGTTCGCCCACAAAATATACAGTCAATTAATTTCATAGTGTATTCTGTGAAGCGCTCTGAGACGTCTTGAAGACGTGATAAGGCGCTATATCAAATGCAAGGATTATTATTATTATTGTTATTAAGTTATATTAAATGTATGGTCCCAACTGATACGACTTTATGAGGTTTACTGTATACTGAAGGGCACCAATAGAGACATTCATTCTGCTGGAAAGCACGCTCTGAGCTGAAGTCTGGGAACTAGTGAGCAATTATTGGCTTATGGATCACCTTACAATGAGTTGCACTTTCCCATTTAGAAAATAAAACCTGCGCGTCTTTCATCTTTTCACATTTCATCTTCTACTTTCATATCCAGGCTTATTTGGCGAGGGACAATTTATCATGGTGTTATTTAAAAACAATCCTCGCTTGCAAACAGCATGCATTAAAGGGCTCGCGATCAAACCCCGGCTGTAAAGTTTGTGGATGGGAGTCTGGATTGAAATTAACCCGGTTTGTCTTGTGATTGATGACGCTGGCGTTTCTAAAACGCTGGGCAAAAGCAGAGGATGTTTGCAATAGGTTCCACATAATTCACTTCTCACACTTACATCACCGTGTCGGTAATAAATCACGAGAATACAAAAGTAGCCGAATGGAGCAGTGACATTTCAAACTGGTTAAGAAATATGGGGGAAAGGAACACGGGTGGATGTGTGAATGGAATAGCACGAGTCAGATTAGTGAGGTGTTACACAGCGAGCGCGGGTTAATGAATCGTTTCCAGGCAGCGGAGAAGCCGTGCTCTGGTATTTGGTGAAATGGGAGTTCAATAAATCAGGGCAGGCAAAAGCAAACACGGCTAACAAACTCTGCAAAGAAATAGTTTACGTACAAAGCCGTTCGTCACAGAGTGATGGAGCGCCACGACGAAGGAAAGTGACAGCAGAGTGATAGTTTAATAAGCTCTTAGCTTTCTGCAGAGCTGAATTTTGCACCTCTGAAAGTATTTAACACTATGGGAAGGAAGCACTGCTCTCCGAATGTTAACCCTCGCGCTGCTGCAAGTCAGGTTCCTCAGATGCCTCAAACTCGCATCTTCTTACTCCGCAAGCATTCATCTGTCCAGCCACGGGATGGGGTCTGAACAACAGTTCCTGTGGCCGGACCACCACACCAGGGCCAAGACCCTCATACAAGGGCACATTGCAAGTGCTCAGCTTCAAGTATCTGTCCCACAGATATTATAGGAAGAGTTGGAGATAGAAATCTATGAATAGCATTGACTGTACCATGACAGGTTAAATAGTAATCTATTATTCCTATTGACTGACGATCAGTCACAAGACAATTAAAAAATAAATTAAAAGGAAGGTTAGAGAGGAAAATTACACAGAGACTGTTTAGAATGTGGAATTCTCTGCCAGAAACCATACTTGAAGCAGAGTTCATAGATTATTTTAAAGGGAACTCGATAGGTGGTTCAAGAGGAGGAATATTAAAAGGTGTGGAGAACGAGCAGGAGAGTGGGATGAGATTGGGTGGCTCACATAGGGAAAAACAATACAGATTTGTGATGAGCCAAATGAACGTTTTTTTAAAATCAAAATTTAAAAGGTTTATTCTGCTCCCTGCACCGGTTCCAATTTGCCAACCAATGTGGAGAGAGCTAGTTAGACTCCAGCAGTTACCCCAACACACATTCTGGGCCTTGGCTCTTGCCAATCTGTGCCTAAGACATTACGGAATTAAGTAAGCAGGATGAGTCCCTCCAGGGAGAGAGAGTGCACATTCCATTCCATCAATCTATCTTTGACATTTCCCCGTGTCGGTGGGACGCATGGAATTCTCAGTTGGGTTTGGAGATTCTCGTCTTAAGCCTGGTAATGGTAAGCCTGTGTCAAATGCCTGGCTGACCAAAAAAAAACCTGTTAGCGAAGAGAAGGGAAGCCGATGAGAAGGGCCAAAAGAGAGACACGCAAGGCAGGTCGTGAACGGAAACTCTGCTAACGCAGAACTGTAACGGCTCAAAATCCAGACAGTGCAGACAATCGGCTACTCACAGAGATTTTACATCCGTCCCGAACCTCTGCCTATTAGTCATTAACCTTCAATAGGCACTGTAATTCATGCCTCATGGCTGGTTAAACTTTCTCATCAAATAAAATATCTGGAGAGCGTTCAGGAGAGAGGGACGGACAAAGACTCGGGAATTAGATCGCAACAACAAGGTAGCGTCACAATCTGATACGTGATCAGAGGAAACCTTCCGGCCCACAATAAGTGGCTGAGGGATGCACACTTCTTCTCACTAGGGGGTTACTGATAGGATTCACAATTGCCAGGTATGCAAAGCCGGTGCATAATAATAATAATAATCCTTACACATGGGTGAAACACAGCAGCCAATTGCACACAGCAGGGTTCCACACACAGTCGTGGATTGAGTGACCACTTTTTTTGAAGCGATATCAAATCCAGGTCTCTTGCTTGCCTGGCGAGTGTTTTAACCATTAAAATACAGAAATGCGCACACTGCAATGACTGAAAGAACTTCCTTCAGTCAGGGTCATGTCCATCGTACACAGACAGCTCTGCAATCCCTTCAAAACACCAGACAAATCAATTATTGCATTCTACACTGTATACATGTGTTTGCAGCCCAGGGGTAGGAGGTTGGTGAGAACCTTAACGGAAGCTGACTTTAAACTGCAACGACAGAAGCACTCCACAGCAACATGTTACACTGTCCTGCTCAGTACAGCACAACCAGAAAGTCAGGAGAAAAAAGCTTCTGAGAAGGAGTGTAAGTAGGGAATGCCAAGCTCACGGCATTTCCCTGTTCTCAGTCGGTCTTTCCCTGTGCCCTTACACCCACCTTATGAGCTTGGGAGTTATTCGCCCATTTAGGGACACTTAATCTTCAACAAAGTCTATCAATGGTATTGTTATCTGCAGACTGACAGCTTAACTGCCAGATCATTCTCAATTACCCCGCGATTCTCTTTGCACCCAGCCAACACTGTAAACTCATTTAGTGCGAGATAACAATTTGATTAACGCTTCCCTTTCATGCCCCAAGCACTTAAGAGTCGCACAGCTGAGCGAGCAGTTAAACACCTGCTTATCTCAACCATCAACTAGCGGTGCACAAGAGCAGCCTGACAGCTCGACATTCACCATGTTACGGCTTCCACTGTATACTGCCGGATTTCAGCGCCCAGCGCAGCCCCAAGGCTTCCCAAAGGAGGAGGTGCAAGTATGGGGCCCTGACGGATGGGAACAGGCTATTTATTGGTTGTGACCTTAATATAATAGCACAATAGATGCTGCACTTTAGAAAGAGATTGCAGATGAAAACCACACAAGCAAATCTCTAGACCAAACGCTTCGGTATTCTCAAAAGGGTTTGACTAAAGTTTTGCAGCATATTGTGAGACGCTTAAATGCAAGTTTATGCAGGTGTTTTTATACTCCCAATTGCTTCCAATTTTATACTCCCAATCCATGACCTCACCGTCAAGGAAAATATCGACATCCTCGCCCTCATCGAAACCTGGGTCACCCCAGGCGACACCTTCCCACTAGTTGAGTCCACAGCTCCAGGTTACACCTTTCACCAAACCCCACGGCCTAATCGCTGTGGCGGTGGTGTGGCTCTCATCTCCCGGTCCCCTCTCGGCCTTTCCCCTTACTCCTCCAGAACCTTCCCCTCCTTTGAACACCTTACCCTCCACCACCCCTCCAGGCTCTCCCTCAAGATCCTCCTCATCTACCACCCCCTCAAGCCTTCCCCCACCTTCCTCTCAGACAACAACAACAACAAGATTCCATTTATAGAGCGCCTTTCACGTCAGGAGGATGTCCCAAGGCGCTGCACAGTTGGGTCATGACCCGAGCAGGGGGGAAATGGTCAGGGTGAGGGGAGGGAAGGGAGGAGAGAGGAGGGGGGAAATGGTCAGGGTGAGGGGAGGGAAGGGAGGGAGCGAGGAGGAGGAAGAGAGTCGAGAGGGGAGCTGAAGGCACCGTCAAAGAGAAAGGTTTTGAGACCGGCCTTGAAGGAGGAAAGGGAGGAAGCAAGGCGAAGGCACTGGGGGATGGAGTTCCAGAGCCTCGGGGCTGAGAGGCTGAAGGCCCGACCACCGATAGTAGGGCGGTTGGGGCGGGGGACGTGGAGCAGACCGGAGCCAGAGGAACGGAGGGTACGGGCAGGTAGGTAGGGGGATAGTAGGTTGGAGAGGTAGGAGGGAGCAAGGCCGTGAATGGCCTTGTAGGTGAGGATGAGGATCTTGAAATCAATCCTCTGGGGGATGGGGAGCCAGTGGAGGCGAGCGAGGGTAGGAGTGATGTGGTCCCGAAGCCTGGTGCGGGACAGTACACGAGCTGCAGAGTTCTGAATGACATCTCCACCCTCCTATCTTCCTTCTCCCTCTGCTCTGAACGCTTCCTAATCCTAGGCGACTTCAACCTCCACTTCACCCCCTCCTATTCTACCTTTGCCGACTTCTTCTCCCTCCTCTCTTCCCTTAACCTCTCCCTCCTCATCCACTCCCCCACCCACGATCGTGGCCACCCCCTTGACCTGGTGATCACCCGGGGCCTCGGACATCACCATCATTGATAAAGCCATCTTGGACCACCAACCACCACTGCATCTCCCTCAACACCTCCGTACCCCTTCTTCTTTCTCAACCCTCCACCATCACATATCGTCCATGAAAAAAAAATTCCTCCTTCTCCACTGCTCTGGAGTGATCTGAACTCCTACACCTCTGGCCCTCCCTGACCGATCTCCCCTCCTCACTCTCTTTTCTCCACAACTCCCTCTCCTCCATTCTGGACTTCCTTGCCCCCCTCACCTCCCGAACTGCCTCATACTCCCGTAAATCCCCCTAGTACGCCAGCCATCTCCGTTCCCTCAAGGCACAAGTGCGAGCTGCCGAACGCGCCTGGACCAATTTCAAACTAACGGTCCATCGGCAGATCTGGCTTCACCACACCAAGATCTACCGCTGCGCTCTTGCCTCCACCAAATCCTCCTTCTACTCCAAGGTAACCTTGGAGTAGAAGGAGGATTTGGTGCAAAGAAGGCAAAGGACAACCCTCGGCTTCTCTTTTCCACCACAAACCGTCTCCTCCGTCCACCTTGCCACGCCTCACCCATCCTCTCCTCAAACTCCAACTGTGAGGAGGTGCCGGATTTCCTCGAAACCAAAATTGAGGGGATACGTTCAGCCACCTCTTCCCCGTCCAGAGCCACCCCCACATCACCTCTCTCTCATGACCCGCCCCCCACCCATCCCCCCCTATACTCCTTCGATCTTATCTCTCCCTCCTCCCTCTCCGCTATTGTTCGCAAACTCAAACCCATCACCTGCTCCCTCGATCCCATCCCCACCTCTCTCCTCATCGCCCAGCTCCATCTTCTGGCCCCTCTCCTGTCCGTTGTTATCAACCTCTCCTTGTCAACTGGTTCAGTTCCAACCCCCCCTAAAAACAGCTATCATCGCCCCCATCCTGAAAAAACCTTAGCTGGACCCATCCCTACTCTCCAGCTAGTGCCCCATCTCTAATCTCCCATTCCTCTCCAAGGTCCTGGAACGAGTCATCGCTTCCCAGCTCCACTCCTTTCTCTCGCCATTCCCTCTTTGAACCCCTCCAATCCGGCTTCCGTGCTGCCCACAGCACGGAAACAGCCCTGATCAGTCACTAATGACATTCTGAACATCTGTGATCAGAGCTCCCTCTGCCTCCTTGTCCTCCTCGACCTCTCTGCCGCCTTCGACACTGTCGACCAGTCCATCCTCATACACCGCCTCTCCTCCTTACTTAATCTTCGCGGACCTGGCCTTGCCTGGTTCGATTCCTATCTCTCTCACCATCTCCACTTTGTTGCCTCTAACAATTTCTTCTCCAGCCCCCACACTGTCACATCTGGCGTCTCCCAGGGCTCTGTCCTTGGCCCTCTCCTCTTTAGTATCTACATGCTCCCACTCGGTGACATTATCCGCAGACATGGGGTCAACTTCCATATGTATGCAGATGACACCCAACTCTATCTTTCTGCCTCCACCCTGAACTCCAGGACCACTGCTGTCCCGACAGACTGCCAGTCGGACATCAAGTCCTGGATGAGGGCAAACTTCCTACAGTTGAATGTAAACAAGACTGAGACCCTCTTGATTGGCTCGCCACAGCGCCTCTGCACCTCAGGTTCTGGCAGCATCAACCTCCATGGTTGCACACTTCAACTCACCAAGCCAGTTAGGAACCTCGGTGTCTTGTTCGACCCTCAACTGTCTTTTCTTCCCCACATCCAAGCCATGACCCACTCTTCCTTCCTTCACCTCCATAACATTGCCCGACTCCGCCACTACCTCACCCCTCAGGCCGCTGAAACTCTTGTTCATGCCTTCATCACCTCCAGGCTCAACTATGCAAACGCTCTGTTTGTCGGCCTTCCCAACTCCTCCCTCCACAGCTGCAGATAATCCAGAACTCTGCAGCCCGTGTCCTCTCCCGCACCAAACTCCATGACCCCATCTCCCCCATTCTCGCCCGACTTCATCGGCTCCCTATCCTTCAGAGGATCCAATTCAAAATCCTGGTCCTCACCTACAAAGCCCTCAATGGTCTCGCCCCACCCCAATTCTGTGACCTCCTAACCCCCTACCAACCCGCCCGCTCCCTCCGCTCAGCCGGCTCTGGCCTGCTCCACGTCCCCCGACCCACTCACCTCACCACTGGTGGGAGAGTCTTCAGCCACTCTGCCCCCAACCTCTGGAATTCCATCCCCCAATCAATCCGCCTCGCCCACTCCTTAGCCTCCTTCAAGTCCCGCCTCAAAACCCTCCTCTTCGACCATGCCATTAGTCACCCCCTTCCCCTCCCTTCTCCACCCCCCCCCCAACCCCGACCCCAGCACGGGTCTGAAATTCTGCTATACAAATGTAATCTTGTTGTTGTTTCTCATTAAGGGGTCCCAGCAAGACCAAAGCATGTGTGACATAGAATAAGCCTTGCATTTGATATAGCGCTTAATCACTTAGTTGAGACGTCTCAAATCGCTTCACAGAATATACTGCAAAGTGGATTGACTGTGTATTTGGTGGGCGAAACTTGGCAGCACACAGCAGTGTCCCAGAAACTGTCATGGATTAAGAGACCGAATTTTTTAAATTAATTTAAACGTCAAATTTGGTAAGATTAGCAGCCCGAGGACAATATGGAAAAGATCTGAAGATTATATTGTGTATCGGGTAACCAAGTCACGTGAGATAGTGGAAAGAAACAGATTCACTGGACGATCAGAAAATACACACCAAAATTCAACGCATCCTGTAGCTCAATGGTTAGACTGCTTGCCTTGCAAGTGAGAGACCTGGGTTTGATTCCCAGCAGGGCGAAATGTTGGGTGAGTTTCTTTATTCCACACACCTCTGTTTACCTAGCAGTAAGCAGGAACCCGATTGTTAGTCAACTGGCGGATCACTTTTCCGGGGATAATAATTCCTTCAACAAAAAAAATAAATTGGTCACTGAATCCACGACTGCTTGTGGGAAACTGCTGTGTGCAATTGGCTGCCGTGATTCGCCTACAAAATATACAGTCAATTCACTTTACAGTATATCCTGTGAAGCGCTTTGAGACATCTCAAAGACGTGATAAAGTGCCCTATCAAATGCAAGGATTATTATTATTAATGCTTCCAATTGTACCTCAATCCCTCCTCTCAGACACGAAAAGATGGGAGGAACGCAAATGGTTCTATTGCTTCACGTGTACCCTTCATTGTATACTGTCTCTGATGGCTTGCGTAGGCATTCTCATTGTGTTGAACATCCCCACCGGCACATTACATCAAGTGCACGCAAAAGCTGCTGAAAATACTTTGCACTCTATATAAAAGTAACTTGGGTTCAAATGACCAGGACTGAATTCTCTCTTGCTCTCGCTCCTTCCGGGCCCGAGCAGGGGGACAGAGGCTGTACATATTCCAACTCTCTCAATAGCAGCTGCAGCTGGGTCAGAACTGGGCAGTTTCAATTGAAATACGAAGCCTGAGGAATGGAGGGATTTTGTGCCAAATGTAGCTGGTCCCTATAACATCAGCACAAAACTATGAACAGCAGTAACACACACACACGCAGTGTGTGCAGACAAAGCATCACAGGGCAGGGCCACTCCTCATTGCACCAGTTACCAGATTACCAGTAAGATGGGTCACCTAACCTCTGCAGTCTAGTTAAAGATTGGACTGTGGTGTGCAACAGAGGTACAGCACAATGAATGCTGCTCAAAGAGAGTACGGGGAAGGAACAGTCGGGAAGTCCTGATATTTTCACTGCAAAACGTCCTAATTGGCAAGAAAATCAAATGTAAGAAATGACTTTAGGAAACTGCCGTTCGCTGTCAAACTCTGCAGCGATATCACAAAGTCATTAATAATTCAGCACATAGCTGAGCAGTTGGTGGAGATCAGAACATAGAATCGCTCTCTAACAACAGCATCTGCTCTTGAAGCCTTCCGTGCACACTGGTTGCGAGCCAATGGCGCGCCAAGTCCCACACCATATACACAACACACACGGTCTGTTCAAATGACTGGAAATCCGGCACTTTTCAAATGACTGCTGTCGGCAAGGTTTGAAGTCCCTTCTGTGAGATGCACATATGCACTAACAGCAGAAAGGCATGTTTTCTGTCTTTTGTAACTAAATGGAATTTACAGACAGGTTTACAAGCCGATACCGGTGGCACAGTCAGGCAGGCTTTCAATGACCTTTTGTAAAACAGAACTGCCGTTTCCACAGGCGTCCTCGCAGCCAGAATCTTTACATTATTTCCCAGCTGCTTCCTACTCACACTGACTGAGTGCACATATGCTTAGCATCTATCTGCTGGGTGCAATTGAGTGAAGGTGCGGTGCATTAGGTGAAAAGGTGGACAAGTTATGAGATCCGATCTGTGTCCAACTCAAGACTATTACTCTTAAAAAAAAGAAAGATTTCACATCTTCAGTTTATGTAACAGCAATAATAATCCCCGAGTTTGATATCGTGCCTACAATGCCAAACCCTCCCAAAGCACTCCACACGAAATTACTGCCAAGAGTAGTGATTGGCTGCCTCATTCGAGCGGGCGAAAGAGGCAGCCAATTTGAGCACAGCCATGTCCTACAAACAGCCATGAAGTGGTTTACCCAATTTATCTGGAGGATTGTTGGCTACAATAGTGGGAAAAATGCCTCTCTCTTGTCCAAAGGAGACACAATCGGCCTTTACTGAGATCACTCCCCTCTCCCAACCCAGCTCAGGTGAGATTAAGATCCTTGTGAGGAGAAGGAGAATAAGCGGACACTGAAGTGGAACTCGGATCCCTCCACTCAACCCACCACTTACTGGCGCTGTAACCCACAAAGCATCACGCTTGCCCTTTAAGTTGCTGCACCTTTCTTTAACCAAAAAGTGCATTCATATATTAGCCGGATCCGCATCGAACGGCTGGCTCATTAACAACAATCTTGCAACAAGGCGTTTTCTTTACATTAGCCCGATTAATATTGATGGAGCTGTATAGCCCGTATCAGCAGCACAGGCTTTGGCACACAGAAGCCACTCACATCACGTCGATTGAGAGGTGACAACGGTAAGTGGATTATTGTAATAAAACATAAAAGATTTAAAAACCTAAATGCATCCCAAAGAAACTGCTTAAGACATTGGGATTCTGTTAAATATTTCAGCAGGTCTATAAAAGGCCTGGCAGCAGAAGCAAGGCTGCTGGATAGAGGGTGCTCGACAGAGAAACAGCCGACACAACTCAACGCTGCGCTAGGGATACTTCCTCTGTCACACACAATCCCTAGGGAGAATATAAACATGCCAGGAAATTATGTTGCACCACACATCACGGGGATTAGAAACCGCTTTTGGTTCTTTCATATCTCAAATATTAGGAGAAATACGGCAGACTACACCCAGGCAGGGATTTGAAATGACTCTGGCAAAATACTCACACCATAGGGCATTTTTTTAAAGAAGAATCTTAAGTGCAGGATTAGCAGAGGCTACTATGCCTAACTCGATGATAAATCAATATAAGTGATTGAGAACTTCTGCACAGAAAAGCAAATGTGTTGCAAGCTCATTAGTTGGCCAAAACTCTAATGAAAGATTAATCCAGATTCCAGTAAAGTGAAGTACTGTAACAGCAGAAGTGAAAGCTCCGGGCACTCCCACTTCAATCTGGAAGCTCCAAAATCAAATGGAACTTCATTCGAACCTGGCTCATATGGGAAGGCAAGTATTGTGTGTGACACTGACACTTCCTAGTGGGAAAGGACACCGATTGATCCAGAGTGCACGGTTCTCAATATCCCGTCCGCACCATGGGCTGAATGAACACAGTGATACATCGAAGTCACCTCGGTGGCTGGTCTCTGTGACTTCAATGCTCCTCTCAGCTCTCTCGCATCCAGCTCCCTGTGTCACTTTGCACTCCAGCGCACAGCCTCGTGCCCAGGTGTGACACAATCCGCTCAATCGCAGCAACAGGCGACCTCGAGGCTAACATCCACGACCTTCTTGACAGAAGACAGGTAAAGCATTTGCCCTACAAGACTGCTTGCTATAACTTTTTTTAAAATATATTTAAAAAATTATGCCGTCAAACAAGAGAAAAGGTGTCTGGTGACACTCGATTTGCGGCTTGTGTCGATGGAATGTGTTTAATGAGAAGCAAAGTGCTGATCCAGGCAACACAAGGAATGACCTCATGACCAAGGGGGGTTAAAGAAGATCTTGTCATCCCCAGCACACTGCGAAGGCTGGAGTCAGTGAAGGAATTCAGGAGCAATTCTGAAACCACAGAGGACAGACAGCCACTCTGATCTGATCACGCAAGCCTCAGTAAAAAAAAATTCCTCACTGATCCATTATTCATGAAACACTCTGCAGTTTCTGCCCTGAGTGACAAGCTCAAACATTTCACCTGGTTCTGCCAGCAATGCTGACACAGCACATACCAAGGCCATCCCTATGTCTTCTCTCTCTCACGCTGGGGAGAATTAGGAGAGAGAAAGATGTGCTGTTTAGATCATGCACACAGTACAAAACTCTGCTCAGACTGGTAAATGCCACAAGTACAGTCTGCAGGCCATGCTATATTTTAACATCGGGATCAAAGGGATGCCCTCACCGTCAATATTTATGGATCAATTGAAATACTGAGGTGTAAAGAGTTTACAGTCCAGGTAAGCAAGGCTTTCTGGTAATGCAAAAACGACTTCCCTCAGGAAACCGCTCTCAGCTGCATAATTCAACAGATAATACAGCATCCGGAGACCAGAGCTTTGGCTAGTGGGCTCCTTCAAACCCCAGTTCTGAATATCTGTATTCATTATTTATTTGGGAAATGGGAAGGAACAGAGAGAGAGATCCATTAGACCAGGAGCCAGCCGGTCAGGCGAATTTCCAGCATTTCAACAATGGTCCACAGGTCCTCAACAATCACAGACCCCAGACATTCACTGCAGTCTGCTCCTTGCATTTAGAGGCAGCACGGCCACAATTAGCTGGAAATAAAGAGGTTATAAAGAGTCTGATTCAGGTGAAAAGGGAGAAGAACAATTACTGCGATTTATAGTGAAATAATAATAGTCCTGAAATTTGATACCGCGCTTTTCACGTCAGGCCGCCACCTCAAAGAGCTTCACGTGATTTACTCGAAAGTGAAATGAATATTTTGTAAACTTAATCTGCGTTTCATCATTGCTGCCATTAAAACGCTGGCACTTAAAAAGAAAATTAGTGTGTGTGTGTGTGTCTCTCTCCCTCTCACACACCCACACATGTGAATGCCAGTCGCATGCTCTCTCTTACTTCAAACATCAGGCAAAGCGTAAATTACGAAAAGAAAAGATGATCGGGCCGAAGAAATTCTTATTGTCCTCTTTCCCCGTGGCCTAACAATGGTGTGGTATGGAAGCACATTACCATTCGCACGACATCCTTCTCAGCTCACGCTGAAACGGAGAGACCAACGACAGTGCGGGTGGTGGTTGCTGAGAACGGGCGTGCCCTGTGCTAACCTTTAGCAAGGACACAGCTCTCTCTCTCTTTCTCTCTCTCTCTCTCTACAAGTACCGCACACGAATGCGAGCGAGTGATGTTATTTATTCGGACAGCGCGGTCACACAATCTGCAAGGTCAGCAGTTACCGGTGCTTTGCATTTTGTTTGAAAGGACAACGTCAATACTCGCTAGAACATATTCAGGCAGCCGAGAGCTTTGCTAATCCAGCCTAATCCTCCAGTGGCTCTGCTCCATGCTTAGACTGTGGGAAAATCCAGAAAAACTTCCAGCTACCTCTACAGCTCGTGGGAGGAAAGTCAGCAAAACTCCTCCAGGCTTTGCATGCAGAAGCCAGCTCTGCGCTGTCCCTTCTTCTCATTCCGCAGGGCAGACCTCAATCCTGTTTGTCCCTCCGTTCTACCATCGGTGGCCGTGCCTTCAGTTGCTATGCCGCAAAACTCTGGAACTCTCTCCCTCAATCCCTCCACCTGGACCCCTCTCTCCCCACCTTCAAACCCCAACCTCCCTTTTTGATCGTGCTTATGGTGACCTCCCCATTCCTATCCCCCTGGCTTGTTGCCAGACTCGACCACTGTGAAGTGCTCCGAGAAACTACCCGCACGTAGAGCATTGAATAAATGCAAGTTGCTGTTGTTGATGACATGGTGGGAAGACAAGAATGCCTTGAAATACAACTGGCCACTGCTCTTACAGCAACAGCTCTGGGCTTAGGTTGGAGGATGCAAATGAACTTTGGAACTCTCTCTCTCTCTCCCCCTCATTCCCGAAGCTTTCAAACTCTCTCACTCAATCTCCCCGATTTGCCCCCTCCCTCCCCACTTTTAAATTCCTCTTCAACCATGCTTACGGTCACCTCCTCCCTCGCCCCCCTGCCCCCCCCCCGCCCACCCCACCCCACCTCAGGCTCGGTGTTGGGCTCTGCTACTGTTAAGTGCTCTGAGACGTTGCTCCACGTGAAGGGCGCTGTGTAAATCTAGTATATGCCCCCTTCCCTCCCCACTCACACACACCTACACACATGTGCACACCCATAGTGTCAGGCGAACCCTGGCCAAATGTTAGGGCTGGAAAATTAAACTAAGAGTTGCCTCTGTTGCGATTGCTCCAGTGACAGAGCCTCTGGCCACGTCTCCACAAAGCATCAACTAAATCCTGAATGAGTCTCACCATCTGCCATATGACACGCCTTGTGCCCATGAAAGGAGCAAGGGAAAAAATAATAATAATATTGCTTGCATTTGATATAACGCCATATATATATATAACGTGAAAGGCGCTACACAAATGTAATCTTGTTGTTGCTATCACTTTTTCAAGACGTCTCAATGCGCTTCACAGAATATACTGTAAAGTGTAGTGAATGTGTATATTGTGGATAAAACGTGGCTGCCAATTGCACACAGCAGTGTCCCACACGCTCACACTCTCTCTCTCACGCTCACACTCTCACACACACTCTATTTCTCACACGCAGCCTGTCACGTACACACACACACACACGCACACCATCTCTCACGCTCTCGTCCTCTCTTTCTCACCCACTCGCTCTCATTGTGGAGTCCTGTAGCTCAGTGGTTAGAGCACTCGCTTTGCAAGTGAGAGACCTGAGTTCAATTCCAGGCAGAGGGCGAAACCTTGGGCAAGTTTCCTTACTCCACACAGAGCCTAATAATAATCCCTCCAAAACCAAAAACAATAATAAATTGGTCATTTTCAATCCCTGACTGTTTGTGGGACATTGCTATGCGCAATTGGCTGCCGCGTTCGCCCACAAATATACAGTCAATTCACTTTACAGTGTGTTCTGTGAAGCGCTTTGGGACGTCCTCCCGACGTGAAAAGCGCTATATCAAATGCAAGGATTATTATTATTATTATTATTAAGTGACCGCATTATTATTATTTTGAAGGGATTACTATCCCCAAGAAAGCGATCCACCAAGCGATTAACAACAGGGTTCCTACTCACTGCTGGGTAAGCAGAGGCGTGTGGAGGAAGGAAACTTGTCTAAGGTTTCGCCCTGCTGGGGAATCGAACACAGGTCCTCTCACTTGAAAGTGAGTGCTCTAACCACTATGCTACAGAACTCAATGTCATGTGCATCTTGTGTACTGTGAGAGAAGCCACCCCTGGGGTTCACCCTACACTGAGAGCCAGATTGCACATGCGCACCTAACAGTGGGATAAACACAGCGAAGCAAAGGGATCAGGTTAGATTACAATCACCTGATACAGATAATTTTATATATTGTTGGGAAGAGGAGGAAAATTTTGGACTATGGATTAAAAGTCATAAATTACAGATGAATTAAGAGAGCTGTCAAAGTCACTGGCCATGTGATAGTATGACAACTCCCACAGAGAGCGATTGCAATCTGAGATCTTGTGTTTGACGTCCGAACTCAGGAACGGCTGGTGCAAACAAGTAAGAGTGGACAATAAAGATCTTATAATACTGTGCGGAAAGACAAGGGCACCTCTCCCAGTATTCTCCACGACTGTTTGTGGGACACCGCTGTGTGCCATTGGCTTCCTTCCGCGTTTTGCCCACAAAATACACAGTCAATCCACTTTACAACAGGTTCGGTGAAGCGCTTTGAGATGTCTCAACGACGTGATAAGGCGCTCTATCAATGCAAGGATTATTATTATTATAGCTAACATTTCTCCAGATAAACTGGTTTTCCACACAGTATTGTAAGATCTTTATTGTCCACTCTTACTTGTTTGCACCAGCCGTTCCTGAGTTCGGACGTCAAACAACAGGTCTCAGAATGCAACCGTGGGAGTTGTCATACTATCACATGGCCAGTGACTTTGACAGCTCTCTTAATTCCCTTTGTGAACCTTACCATATGCCAACTCACTGCCCTGTTCACATCGAAAACCCGATCACTACACACGACAGCAATACCCCGTAAAGCACTCTGAGATGCTTTAACATTGTCTACATCAAATGGAAGGATGAGTTATAAACAGGGATATTGTTCAGACCCTCACTGGAGCACAGCCATGTAAATGTACTCAGGAAGAAGGAACTGTTCAGTTAATGGAGTTCTGTCGATATAGCCCAGCAAGGAATCATTGACTTTGCTGTCCGCTGAATTCCTCACACCACCCTTTCTCCTTTGTTCTTGACTTGATGTGTGTGCCCTTAGCAAATGAGACCACTCACGCAGATCAATCGCATCCCATTCCAACCAAATCAAAACTTCTAGAAATACAGTTAAAACCTGGAAGAACAAAAGGCTGCAAATCAGTAACAGGCTCTAGGAGCCACGAGCTTGCTAACCTGCCAGCGAGCTTCCGATAAATAAATGGCTGAAATAGAAGGGCAAGAAAGTTGGAAGTTTTTTTTTCGCCCACAAAATATACAGTCAATGCACTTTACAGAGAGTAAGGGTAAAGGGTAGCTACTTAGACTGGCAGGGGCTGGGCAGTGGTGTTTCACAAGGATCGGTATTGGGACCACTACTGTTCACAATGATTTGGATTCGGGAATCATCAGTACAATTTCAAAATTTGCGGACGACCCCAAATCGGGGGGAGTAGTTAACACAGAGGAGGACTGCAACAAATTACAGCAAGACATTAATAAACTTGATGAGTGGGCATTTAAATGGCAAATGCATTTCAATGTAGAAAAGTGTGAGGTGGTACATTTTGGTAGAAGGAACAAGGAAGTCACATACATTCTGGAAAATAAAAACCTAAATGGGGTTGAGGAGCAAAGGGATCTAGGGGTAGACATACAAACTCACTAAAAGTAGCAACCCAGGTTAATAAAGTCATAAAAAAAGCAAACCAGGCATTGGGATTTATTTCTAGAGGGATAGAAATGAAAAGCAGGGAAGTTATGGTAAACCTCTATAGAACCTTGGGTAGACCACACTTGAAGACTGTGTGCAGTTCTGGTCCCCATATTATAGAAGGAATGTAGAGGCACTGGAGAGGGTGCAAAAGATGATCATTCACAAGGATGATCCCAGAACTGAGAGGTTATACCTATCAGGAAAGGCTGAACATACTTGGACTTTTTTCTCTTGAAAAGAGGAGGGTAAGGGGTGACCTGATAGAGGTGTTTCAAAATGATGATAGGTTTCGATAGGGTAGACATAGGGAAGATGTTTCTACTTGTGGGGGAGACCAAAATCAGGGGCCATCAATATAAAATAGTCACAAATAGATCAAACAGGGAAGTTAGAAGAAATTTCTTCACACAGTGTAATGGGAATGTGGAACATGCTACCACAAGGAGTTGTTGAGGCAAATAGCATTGATGTGTTCAAGGGAAAGCTAAAGAGGTACATGAGGGAGAAAGGAATAGAAGGTTATGCTTGAAGGCTTAGTCGAGGAAGGGCAGGAGGAGGCTCATGTGGAGCATAAACACCGGCATAGACCAGTTGGGCCGAATGGCCGGTTTCTGTGCTGAATATTCTAATGTAGTCTAACGTACTTTACAGTATATTATGTGAAGCGCTTTCAGACGTCTCGAAGACGTGATAAGGCACTATATCAAATGCAAGGTTATTATTATTATTGTACATACACACAGAGGCTTCTTAGAATGTGGATTTCATTACCACAAACGACCTCTGAAACTGAGCCCAAAACAGCATTTAAAAATAATAATAATCCTTGAATTTGATATAGCGCCTTATAACGCCAGTGCGGATGAGAGGTTACACACGCAGGGGGCAGTTTCATGCATGTGTCACCACAACATGAACCCCATCTCCCCCCCCCCTCCCCCACAGGCCTAACAGCCAAACTCATCAGTCCAGAGTCATTGGTTTCCAACGTAAAGATCGGATTAAATAGAACGTTTACAGAATTTTGACTTTTGCTCCCTGATGCCAACAAAGCAGGAATCACAATCAACGCAACTTATTTGTGAATCTTGTAAATCTTCACTGGTGAGTCAGTGAAGAAAGCTTGTTCACTAAGTTGCTGAAGCCAGACATGAGAGATACGCCTTCAGTCTGGAGTCTCTGCAGCACATAATAATAATAATAATCCTTGCATTTGATGTAGCACCTTATCACATCTTTGTGACGTCTCAAAGTGCTTTACAGAATATACCATAAAGTGAATTGACTGTGTATTTTGTGGGCGAAACGCGGCAGCCAATTGCACACAAACAGTTGTGGATTGAGTGACCAAATTATTAATCTTATTATTATAAGGGATTACCACCCCTGGAAAAGCGATCCGCCAATCAACTAACAACCGGGTTCATACTTACTACCAGGTAAA
The DNA here is from genome assembly GCF_018977255.1 of Callorhinchus milii. NCBI lineage: Eukaryota > Metazoa > Chordata > Chondrichthyes > Chimaeriformes > Callorhinchidae > Callorhinchus > Callorhinchus milii. The sequence continues at coordinate 21,434,160 of NW_024704749.1, forward strand.
CAGAGGTATGTGGAGTAAGGAAACTTGCCCAACCAGGAATCAAACCCAGGTCTCTTGCTTGCAAGGCGAGTGCTCTAACCGCTAAGCTACAGGACTCCACGTGGTCCAAACGTTCTTGTAGCTCTCAGTGCAATACGCATTGCAAGAAAAATGTGAGGATTTCAATTAATCCTGTAGTCCCGTAGCTCAGTGGTTAGAGCACTCGCCTGGCAAGCAAGAGATCTAGGTTAGATTCTCGGCTAGGGTGAAACAGTGGGCAAGTTTCCTTACTCCACACACCCGATAATACTCCCTCAAGAAAAAAAACCAATAATAAATTGGTCACTTCAATCCACGACTGTTTGTGGGACGCTGCTGTACGCAATTGGCTGCCACATTTCGCCCACAAATATGCAGTCAATTCACTTTACAGTATATTCTGTGAAGCGCTTTGAGACGTCTAGAAGATGTGAAAAGCGCAATATCAAATGCAAGTTTTATTATTATTATTAATGAGGTGCTGTTTCACCTCTCCTGTCCCGGCACTAGGATCTGTACAGCAACCTTTCCCCAGTGGAAGAGAGCACAGTGCCTGTTGAGGAGCAATGCTCCCTTCACGGTCTTGCTCGGCCCTACCTCGCTGACCTGCTAACCCTACCACCCTGTTCGTTCCCTCCGCTCAGCAGGTTCCGGCTTGCTTCACGTCCCCCACCTTGCTCGCCTCACTATCGGCGGGCGGGCCTTCTGCCACTTTCCACCCACCCTTTGGAACTCCATCCCGCAGTCCCTGCGTCTCACCCCCTCCTTTGCCACCTTCAAGACCCTCCTCTTCGACCGTGCTTTCGATCTCCTGCTTCCCCCCTGCCCTCCACCTTCCCCCACCCTCAGCTCAGGTCCGTAACTCTGTCTGTCCAGCGCCTTGGGACGTCCTCCCAACATGAAAGTCGCTATATAAATGTAATTTTGTTGTTGCTGTGGTTGAAACAAGCACCCAATAAACCTTCAAGATGCAAGGGAAAGAGATTTTACTCTCAAGCAGGGCGAAACCTTAGGCAAATTTCCTTACTCCACAAGCCTCTATTTACCGAGCAGCATGTAGGAACCTGGTTGTTAATCGATTGGTAGATTGCTTTCTGGGGGTAATAATCCTTTTAAAAAAAACAAATTTGGTCACTCAATCCATGACCGTTTGTGGGACACTGTTGTGTGCAATTGGCTGTCGCGTTTCGTTCACAAAATACAGTGAATTACTTTACAATATGTTCTGTGAAGAGCTTTGAGACGTCTCAACGACATGATAAGGTGCCACGTTAAGTGCAAGGATTATTAATTATTATTAAGAACATTTTACAAACCTATAGGCCAGCAGAGCAGATTGCTGCTGTCAGCCTGATAGAGAAATCTATCTCACTCACAGGCCTCTGGCAGACTGCAGAGATGATCTTTCCCTCCCCCACCTCTCCCTCGAGGGGCAAAGTTGCAGACACTGATGTAAGCCAGTTTCTCTGTGCTCATCTGATTCCATAGGCACAAAACAAGATTACTTTTTTTTCAGGCACTCAACATCAATCCTAACCAAATTGACGAAACAATTGTATCAATGCAATCAAAAGCTACCTTAACAGCATTGCACCGCTATTAGGTTTGGCATTTAATGGCATTTTATTGCTGCTAACTTAATATTTTGCCCTGATCAATACGACACAGCAGGGATCAGCAGACCAGGGCTGGAGTATTTTGTAGTCTGTTACTTAGTCCCAGAGGGCCATCGATTTGGTTTGCTGTCCCACAATATATTGTAATGGTTAAATACGGCACCTGAGTTCAGCGGCAGCAACATTTTCAGAGAGAAGCAAACAAGCACAGACCTTTCGCAAAGGTCCTCAATGAATGAACAGAGCATTGAATTTAACGCCCAGCTCCTGAAGGCTGAGGATGATGGGCCTGTGGGCTCAGTATCACAGAAAGATGCATCAATAGCACAAGGTCTCCACTCTCTTCGCATCCAGTCTGCATCGGTCCCCTGCTGCTTGTTCTCTCTGAGTGGGGGAGGGTGTCCGGGGGTGGAGAGAGAGAGAGAGAGGGGGGGGATTCCTTGGGGTTCTCACTCATCTGTATTTGTTTTAAAAAAACGATCTCTGGGGTTTTAAGATAGCACAGTAGCATTACTATATCTCCGCTCCGCAGATAGCTGCTGCGTTTGCCAATAAAACGGTCACTATATGTTGGGAGTCTCCGCGCGAAGCACTTGGGAGACAAAAGCAGCCTGGCTCTGTTGGTAGCGCTCTTGTCTCGGAGTCAGAAGGTTGTGGGTTCAAGCCCCCACCCCCCCCCCACATCGGGACTTGGAATCACATTGTTTAAGCTGTTTCTCCAATGCAGCACTGTGGGGAGTGTTGCATTGTCGGAGGTGCCGTCATTAGGATTAGACATTTAACTGAGGCCCCGTCTGCCTGTGCAGGTGGACATTAAAGAGCCCATGGCACTATTCAAAAAGAGAAGGGAGTTTCTCCCTCCGGGTGTCCTGGCCAACAAATCCCCCCAAAATAAAACTGGTCAGACTCCATGACTGTTTGTGGGACACTGTTGGGCGCAAAACTAGCTGCTGCGATTCGCCCACAAAATAGTCAACCACTTTACAGTATATTCTGTGGAGCGTTTTGAAACGTCTCAATGATTATTATCAATAAGGAGTATTATTACTGTCAGGTGTTCAGGAGCTTAATCCAACGTATATATAATTTATACTATAGTCAGAAATTCCACCTGATTAGTAGATTGGGAGGGCACACAAGAGGCTCAAGGATCTCTGTAGGTCAGTGCCCAGTCTTGCGGCTACAAAACGGCTATAGCCATTGTGTGTGTGGGGGGGGGGCGCGGAGATATAGTAATGCGACACTTTCGTCCACAAATATACAGTCAATTTACTTTACAATATATTCTTTGAAGCGCTTTGAGCTGTATCAATGACGCGATAAGGCGCTATCTCAATTGCAAGGATCATTATTATTATTATTAGCAGTTCATGACTTTTAACTCCTCAGTAAGAGCGAGGGGACTGCTGGGTGTGAGCCACATGCTGGTCAGGCACCCTGTGCAGTGGCTGTGACAATGGACAGGGCAAAACATCCATTGAGAAACTGTAGAAGAATTCGGCATGAAGCAGCTGGCACAGTAATTGCCTGTCTGCTCTCCAACTGATTCATTTCTAAAGAGAGAGACAGAGAGAGGAGAGAAAAAAGCTTAAACAGGTAACAAAGCACGATAAAGAGCAAATAGATAAAGGATGGCTCCAGGGAGCAGACTGACGGTGAATTACATCGAGATAGCTCACAAAGTGCTCAGCCCACAGGCAGATTTCTGTCAAGTGCAGATAGCACAAGCGCGCTATGAATGAAAACCTGCCCCGTTACACTCAATGGCATTGTAACCTCAGCCTGGGATCATTCGAAAAGCTGGTCATTTTCCACCGTGTAGGACATTCAGCAGTCAAAAGGGTCAGATCTGAGGCATCGATCTCGTGCAGAGACAACAGGTTTATTTATTATGAATGCACCATTATGGTAATCCCACTGGAAATACCCCAGCCTGTAAATTACAAGGCTGAAACATTAAAGAGCTCCCAACACTGGAACATTTGTGAGCTGAATGTTTGTACATGGCGGCTCAGAGATGTACGGGTGTGTGGTGTGATGTATGTGTATGGGCAATGCCTGTGTGTTGTTCAGCATCAATTTGCACCCTGCCCGCCGATCCATCAGTTGCACGCATTAACCCATGACAAAGCTCAATCGCGCCAGATTCCAGCACTAAAAGTACATTGAATTAGAAGAGTTTGATGGTACGAGGCCTCATGCAGGATTGAAGGCCACATCTTGAGGCACCAGGGCTGTTTGGCTTATGTGGAACTGAACTCAGGAGCAAGACAGACTTGCACATCCACTTCCAGGCTGAAGCGTTCAGCTTTCTGGGAGGCAACGCATGGATTGCGAGGAAGGATGACAGGCTTCCAACACGCCTCGAGCTGCAGCTGAACCAGACACCGTGGCTCTTGTACGGCACACAGACGCGGGGCCACCCACTAACAAAATATTAAAAAAACATCCGATCACTCAATCCACGACTGTTTGTGGGACGCTGCTGTGTGCAATTGGTTGCCGTGTTTCGCCCACTAAATACACAATCGATCCACTTGACAGTGTGTTCTGTGAAGCCCTTTGAGACGTCTCAATGCCGCGATGAGGCGCTATATCAAATGCAAGGATTATTATTTTTAATATAATTCAGAATAAACTTTTAGACCTGAAAATGTATACTTAATATACCTGCTTTGATGTTTCGGATACCACAAACCTGGGCTAATCTCTCTGAGTTGTTCTCATTGCAGTGTGTGTGGAGAAGCAGCATGAGAAACAGATTGGTTATTCCACGTAATTGAATTGCTGGGACTGGGAGCCCTGGCCTGCTGCTCCCTAAATGTACCACAATTAGCACTCCGAGAGCTTTTAACAAGGAGTTGCGTGGCTCTACAAATCATTAGCGCGCTTCCTTTCATTTCCATCAGAAAATCGTAGGAGGACAGCTCCCCCAGCCAAATGCTCCACTTCATGTCCACATTCAGTGGTGCTGGCAGGCAGGCAGCCTGCCCGCCCGGGATGAACCAGACTTCGTGGCTCTTGTATGGCACACATCTGTTTGTAATGCTCACAATTAAATGGGCGTTTTAAGATAAATTTGACGTCACAACAATGCCGTGTGGAATCCCAGTGGTTCCGTTCCCCTCATTTACCATCGCTAATAAAAGAAAGCAAAGGCAGCCTCCCACGGATAAAGTCTTCACACCAGATCTACTACAGACCACGACAGCATGATAACCGTGCCTGCCTGCCATTCTCAGATGCTGTTGAAAGCCTCGTGGGCCAGATGTGCCTCTCCCCTGCAAACTGTATAGCTCCGACCTGCAGCAATATTCACATATGGGAGGCTCACATAAGTAGGGCACCATAAGTCAAAGACATAGAAAATTTACTACTAACCAGAGCTAAAAGAACTCATAAGAGGCCTCTCACGCAAATCAATTTAGCACAGAGAGAAAAGCACTGCTGAGAGTCCAGCAACAATACTCTTGGGGAATGTTCAACGGGAGTAAGTGGAGCTCTCAGTCTGTGTCCTTGGGAGTGCGTCCTCTGTGCTTCTCAATAAACTCCATTTCACTGCTCAAGAACAGGAAGCCTAGACCACACATCAATAATTTGTGAGCAACGCAGGCAGGGCTCATTCACCGTTTCCTCATGTGCTCAGTAACACGTGAGCAATCAGGCAGCTCGTCAAATATACATGAAGCCAATCGGCCCGGGCTAGGAATTAAAAATTAAAAGGCCAAGGCTAACAGAGAGCGAATGCTCTTAAACATCCACACAAAAGCAATATCAAACCTCCACAAAAGGACAAGCCCAATGTGGAAATGAGGTGATAGATTTAATAAAACCACAGTTAACATCAGCAGCTTGGAAAGCAGAGATTGAAACGTTGGCTAAGCTGGGGACCGTTTCCCCCGGCTCCCTGGACAAGGTGAAAGGCTCCTGCTGCGATCCACTCCGAACTCAGCACCGAACCTCAGTCGGGCTGGGACCTGTTTAGAGAATCGAACGTCTTTGGTGAACGATGGGCAGACGGAGCTCGCTGGCCCTGAACACTGGGCACACGTTGGCTGAAATGATGCTGGCAGTTTACAAAGGTGCTAATCACAAGTGCTGGATTCTGGCCAAAGCAGCATTGCACTGAGACCGTTCATCACTGCTGCACTTTACACAGCTCAGGGAAGAGATTGAATCCTACAGGTGCAATTGCTGGACGATAGCCATCTGTCCTCCCGACTTGAAAGGCGGTGTGTAAATGTAAACTACACTGTGTTCATTGCACACCTGGCAGTCTGTGTTAGAGGAGCCTTTGTGCAGAATGGACATATGCCAAGGTGGGGACGGGTCTGAGCAAATGTTACAAACCCATCCCGTAAGCGTGCCACACACTTAATGCTCACTACATCAACTGCGGCAGGAAGTGTGCTGACAACGAGCAAATCATCCCCCGCAGAGTCAAGCATACAGGAGAGGAGAGGAGGCCTGGAGAAAAATGCTTCCACTGAAAAAAAAGACATCCGAAACAGGCTGCGACCAGATACATCTCAGCAAACATCTCATAACTTCTGTCCTTATATTCACTACAGCACCCAGAAAGCTGAAACATCTCAAAGTGTTGCATGGGGAAATCGCAGTCAAGTGTAGTGACTATTTGTACACTGCAGCAACATGCGCCCCATCCCCCAACCCCCCGAGTGATGCCTTTCACTCAGACACTGTCAGTTGCTGCTAACAGGGTGGGCTGGGAACCTGTAGCAATGGTCCCTCCAGTGAAACACAACCACAAGGTGTGCACAGACCCTCCACTGTCTCATTCTATTCCAACAACAGCTGAATAGTAATTACAACCTTCACTCAAATGTGAAATGTCAGGTCTTTTCCCCAGAGAGTTCACAACTTCACCACAGCCTGACTTTGCTTCTCAAAGCAAAATCTCAGGAAAGGAATCGACTTTCACCTGAAGTTGGAATGAGGAGTTCTCAGTCCCAGAGGCAGCAAAGTGACAGCGACCTTTCACTTCTGCTCCTCCCTCCGCACGAGGCCACACAGCAATTGCAGGGTCAGGTCTGCTCCACCCACTGAGGCGTGAAACCCTATGCCCAGCTCAGCCCTTCCCTCTTTTTCTCTCCCTCCCTCCCTCTCCGAGCTTCTTGCAGACCAACTATTCCAGGTTAACCCAGAGGCTGAGAAACCTGTGGGTGCAGACTGGTTACTGCACAAAAACTGCACTGACTTTGGCACCACTTTTAAAAGTGTTTCGTCCGTAAAACATACAGTCAATTCACTTTACGGTATATTCTGTGAAGCGCTTTGAGATGTCTCGAAGACGTGATAAGGCGCTATATCAAATGCAAGGATTATTATTAGTATTATTATTATTCCCCACATATACGCTGTTAGGAACAGGACCGAACTGGCTATGGAATGTGACCGCTCTTCCAGGCTTTTCAGAAACGCAACTCAACTTCTCCTGGTGACTTTGCTTCAACATTTTGTGACTTGGCGAGGAAATACTTGCCAGAAGCCAAATGTTTCCAGAATAAATGCAGAGCAGGTTCCTCAGGCTTACAGCACTCAGCCAGCCACATGCTGGGATGAACTGTTAGGAATTAGTAGATAAGCTTGGGCTCTTCAGCTTTGAAAAGAGACGTCTCACACAAAACAGGATCCATAAGTTTCCATAAAAGACAACAGAAATTTAAACCAAAACCAAAACACTGGGTGCAGTAGAAATCTGGGACTGTTTCCCTCCCCCAAAAGGCTGTTGGATCAATTCAAGTTTCCCAAGACTGAGGTGTATAGATTTTTGTTAGGTAAGGACATCAAGGGATATGGAGCAAAGGCGGGTAAAACTGGAGTTGAAGTACACATCAGCAATGATCCAATACAATGGCAGAACAGGCTCAAGGGGGCTGAATGGCCTCCTCCTGTTCTTGATGTACTAAAACACTATTTAGATAAGCCAAGGCAAAAGAATAGAAAGGTGCGGGTTCAGAAAAACTGCTCGCTCGTAGCTGTCTTGAGCGAACTGATCTCACGTGAGATGGCGGAGGAGGTGCTGGAATTAGCCTCGGCAACACTGGGCCCAAAGGGAAACTTACTGAACTGAAAAGAGTTCACCTTCCCGCAGACACCACTATTGATTGGAGCAGGAATAATCATGTGGGAAATGCAGCCAAGATGGACTGAGTTCTGAGATGAAGAGTTTTTGACAATCCTGAAAAGTCTATTTAGCAGAATTCAGATGTCGATATCTCAGCAAATGGAACAGGATCCGTTTTGCTCTTGCCCTTTCCATACTCGCCGAGTCTAAGTGAATCCACCCTTATTACGGTTACATTTTGTGAGGGGGGAAAAAAGAGCAGCTTTAAATATTCAGTGAGGCTGGAGTCCAGCAGCTGCAATAGGTTAGAGAATGACCTTTCAGCTGGTATCAGACACAATCACAATAGCCAGACAGAAAGAGAGACAGACAGACACAGAGAGAATACACCGTAAAGTCTCTCTCTCTCTCGACCGTATATTTTGTGGGCGAATCGTGGCAGCAAATTAAGCACAGCAGAGTCCCACAAACATTCGTAGACTGAGTGACCAAATTAATATTCTTTTTTTTAAAAGGGATTATTACCCCTCAAAAAGAGATCGACTCACAACCGGGTTCTACTTACTGCAAGGTAAACGGGAGGCATGTGGAGTAAGGAATCTTTTCTAAGGTTTTGCCCCGCCCAGGAATCGCTTGTGAGGCGAGTGCTCTTGGACTGAGCGGGCAAGGGAGCTCTGAGTACACAGGACAATACTTTAATACAAAACAGCAAAGTGTGGAAAAGCAGCATGACCCCCACCAGCACTGCTCGAGATTACTCTCATCTGACATCTCCGCTGCACGCACAACTCAGACCCGTACCCCTTCCTCCAGACTAGGGACCGAAAATCAGAGAAACTACCAACAATGTGGAAATGAAAGAAAATGGCTAACGAAAGCTCCACATCCCCTGGGAGTGATGAACACTGGATTTAAATGCCATCACTAAGTGCAAAGGGGCACTAATCGAGTTCTCCCCAGTGACAGACTGATAAGAGTCTATCAATGCGTGACTGATAGAGAGCACCCACCTTGTTGGACCATTTGTAGGCCTGTAAAAGTTGGCTGTATAGGGGCGTTTTGTCCTGCACCGGATCAAGGCTCAACAGACCACTGTTGTGAAGTGGGTGACTCTCTGATGGACGTCCCACCAGGTTACTCAGACGTTCCAGCTCACTGCAAGGCAAAAGGGGCAGCAGCTCAGTCACTGCCTGATAAGGAACTATAAGCTTCCAATTCATCATAATAATAATCCTTGCATTTGATACAGCGCCTCATCAGGTCGTTGAGACATCTCAAAGTGCTTCAGAGAATATACTGTAAAGCGAATCAACTGTATATTTTGTGGGCAAAGTTTGGCAGCCAATTGCGCATAGCAGTCGTGGATTGAGTGACCAAATTTTTTTGTATACAACAACAACAAAATTACATTTGTATAGTGCCTTTCACGCCGGGAGGACATCCCAAGGCTCCTGACAATCAACGTTTCGGACAGAGGAAAGGCCAGGGGTCCTAGTCCATCCGGCAACTCCAAAAGTTATTTAACAATTATTCTTCACCACATCTTTCCTCCTCAATTTAATTCTTCTGATACAGCACATTAGCACCTCAAATCACTTCAAAGTTCTTCACACAAAGAGTTACTTGCCGTTATGTGAGCAAATGTAGGGTTTATCTGATGCCGTAACATCTCAAAAAGGAGTGACAGAGAGTGTTACTCAGGGAAGTGTCAAAATATCAAACCTTTTGTGGACAGCTAGAAAAACACTAACTAACCACAAGTAGTGACGGCATGAACCACAAATCATAAATACAGAAGACCAGCTTTGCCAAACAGTCAAATCTTCCCAATGAGATGCCTGATCTCAACACTGGACAGCAATTTCACTAAAGTGCATCTGTCTTCTTTGCAATTTTCACATACAAGAACTGAAGACATACAAGTTAATTACTTAGATCATTTGTTTGGGTCTAAGGCGAAGAGGCAGTTAGATTCAAACAGCCTCTTCCTCTTCAATATACATGAGCCAAGCCAAAAGATGCAAATCTAGATCCTGATTCAGTCTTTCGATGGTGATCAGCACACAATCCTCGATCACTGCCAAGCTTCAGTCACTTTTACGTATTGGAATCCAATCACTTTTATATTAAGTAGGTTTATGCTAAGTGCTCATTAGATTGAATTGCTGAGTGATTCAATATTGCAAATAGGCTACATTTTAACTGGAGTTCATAGAAATCTTAATTCAAAGCTAAGTCCTTCCCCAGTCATGCTTTATAAGGGCTTCTCTGACTAATGGAAAAGCACAGGGAAGGATGAAACATGAACCCTTCACCCTCTAAATCATTGGAATATCTCCTACCAACCCGTCGGTTACAGTGGAGTGCTCTCAGTTGCTGGACCACAGGGACCCACAGCACTTTTCTCCAATTCACCATCCTTTATCTGTGAATCCATAGAGTGAATGTGGGCAGATTGTGGGGGGGACGGAGATCACAGCCATTTCTGATCCTATCCTTAACCCAACATCCTAGCATACACGTTTAACAACAAGAGGTCATCAGTCTCCTCTCTCACCACACTCCCCTCACTGAGATTACTTCTCTTGTGGCCATGGCTGAGATTGTCTTAATCACTGTCTTAATCACTTAACCAGGGCCTTTCTGAGAACAATATTTTGGTTGAGTTTATCTGTGTGACAAGTAGTGAGAAGGGCAGACACAGCACCTACATGTTCCTCTCTGAACAGCCAATTCATCTAAAATTTTGAGCTGTGACATCTAGGAAATGTACTGCACGGTTATTTGAAATAGCAGCACAGGATCTTTTAATGCTCTCATTAAAATCTTACGCAAAAGGTACCTCAGCTAAACGAGTCATTCGATAAATGATGATGATCAGGAACAAATAATTAATGCATGTATTTAATATAGCATGACTTTGTGTTGAATGTACTAAACCCTTTCATTTGTGCAGTTAAGCGTGCATGCCCTTTTGTTTCCTCATAGAGGATATTTGCTTTGACTACACCAACTCTCTGCTCGTCTGTCTTCCCAACTCTTCCCTCCATATGCTGAAGATCACCCAGAACTCTACAACTCACAGTCTTAAGATATCTACCAAAAGAAGCAGAGGGGAGGTTAGAAGAATTTTTTTCACTCAGCGAGTTGTTCAAATTTGGAATGAACTGCCTGAAAGGGTAGTGAAATCCGATTCGATAACAGCTTTTAAGAGAGAACTGGATAGGTATCTGGGGAAGACGGGTTTGCAGAGTTATGGGGAGAAAGCTGGTGATTGGGGTTAGTGAAAGTGATGGCCGCCTTCTGTGCCGTAACATTCTATGAATCTATGAAAATCTATGAAAAACTCATGTCCTCTCCCGCACCAGGCTCCGTGACCTTATCACCCTCGCCCAGCTCCACTGGCTCCCCATCCTCCAGAAGATAAGAGTTCAAAATCGATCCCAGTCAATTTGCCTCGCTCCCTCCCTTTCCTCCTTTCAAGGCACGTCTCAAGACATTCCTCTTCGACCGTGCCTCCTCCCCTCCTGATCCCTCCCAACCCCCAGCTCGAGTGCAAATCCCTCACTGTCCAGCACCTCGGGTCATCCTCCCGACGTGAAAGTGTAATGTGTTGTTGTTATTCAATAAGAGATGAAGGAATGGAAAGCCCTGAAAACTCAGCTGCCACACAAAGTAACAATTGCATCCTGCACATACAGTATTACTGTGCCCAGGCAGCACAAGATTCATGGAGTCCTGTAGCTCAGAGCAAGTGAGAGACCTGAGTTCAATTCCAGGCAGAGGGCGAAACCTTGGGCAAGTTTCCTTACCCCACGTAGAGCCTAATAATATTCCCTCCAAAACAATAATAAATTGATCATTTTGAATCCACGACTGTTTGTGGGACATTGCTGTGCGCAATTGGCTGCCGCGTTCGCCCTCAAATACACAGTCAATTCACTTTACAGTGTGTTCTGTGAAGCGCTTTGAGACGTCGAGAAGATGTGAAAAGCGCTATATCAAATGCGAGGATTATTATTATTATTATTATGGTAACTAACGAATGTGTGTGTGTGTGTGTGTGGGGTTGGGGCACAATCCCAGGGCAAAGCGTAGAGACCTGGCGGTGGAGGACACAGCTTCACAGGCCTGACATGTCCTGATCAGAGGCCACCAGGAGATGAAGTGCGGTGTCTCTCTGTGCACAGGACACTGAGGGCTGACTGAGGGCTGAGGGCCGAGGCCTCGCCGCTCGGGCCCCGGGGCTTCACACTCACTTCAGGTCGCGGTTGACGGAGTGCAGGTTCTCTTGGAAGTCGCTGATGAAGGCCTTCTCGCGGCCCTCCAGCGTCTCCTTGTTCCTCATCCCATCCTTCAGGCTGTCGAAGACGCGGGTGACGCTGGAGCGGAGCTGCTGGATGGCGCCGATGGCGTGAGCGAAGGCGTCCAGGTTCACGCCGACACTCAGCGGCTCCGCCATTTTGCCGAGTGTCGCGCACTGATGACGTCTAACACACACACACACACACACACACACCCTCCCGCGCGCCAGGAAAAAGCGCCGCGAAGCAGGCCGGGACATGTAGTCTCTCTCCGCGGCGCCCAGCATGCGGCGCAGGCGCACTCGCACGCCACGTGCTTCCCTCTGGTCACCACTCAATCCACTGGGACGCAACGCCTTTTATCACGTCTTCCAGACGTCTCAAAGCGCTTCGCAGATTATACCGTAAAGTGAATTGACTGTGTATTTTGTGGGCGGACCGCGGCAGCCGATTGCGCGCAGCAGCGTCCCCCGCAAACAGTCGTGGATTGAAGTGACCAAATTATTATTATTATCATTATTATTATTATTATTATTATTTGTAAGGGATTTGTAATATCGGCAACAATCTCTTTCCACCCTCTAATTTGCTTCCCGTGGCCGCCCTGCACATCACTCAAGGCTGATGTTAGCAGCTGCTCCCAGCGCTGCAGCATCATGTCGAGGAGAGGATTATTTTTAACATTCCCCTCTAAGAGTGCAGTTCACCCGCAGGCTATTCACCAAGTTTCAGACGGCAAATCAAAATCCAGAGGAGTTCAAATCCCAACTCGGTCAATAAAGGGCGGCTTGATTGCTCGCTTCAGCAAGCACCAGCCAGGCTGGCTTCGCATTTCGGTTGGTTTTACACTCGAACCCAGGAGATGGAATCCGTGCCACTGACCCTACTCTGCTCTCTCCATGGTGCGGAGAATGGAGCATTCGAGCGGATGGGAGCCCGTGTGCAGTCAGGCTGGGTTCGCTCAGCCGCGGAACCTTTTACTGATCTGGAAACATCTCTTTAATTGGATCAATCTCCCCGGTCGATAATTGTTATCGATCGAAAAGAAAGTTCGAGACCACCAAGTTCAGTAAAGCAAACCAGCTTCAGAGTGACAGATAAAGAGGCTGTTTGTCCCCCACTTAATAAAAACAACAACTTGCGTTTACACAGCACCCTCCACACCAGGCAGCATCCCCACTCAAGCGTCTCACAAACAACCCTCTGTTGTTTTATTATGAAATTCCCCTTTCCCGATATCTCTTGTGAATGCGAGACCAATCGAACCTCATTAACATTCTAGCCTTTGGAATGAGTGCAAGCCTCACTTATCCTCACCACAAATGCTGGTAAATATCATGATGTTAAGGTATTCATTCATTCTAACTGGATTGTGGTGCAGAGGAGGGTGATTTAGCTAAGCTAAATGGGAGAAGAGAGAGAGAGAGAGAAAGAAAGAAAGAAAGAGAGAAAGAAAGAAAGAGAGAAAGAAAGAAAGAAAGAAAGAAAGAAAGAAAGAAAGAAAGAAAGAAAGAAAGAAAGAAAGAAAGAAAGAAAGAAAGAAAGAAAGAAAGAAAGAAAGAAAGAAAGAAAGAAAGAAAGAAAGAAAGAAAGAAAGAAAGAAAGAAAGAAAGAAAGAAAGAAAGCATAAATAATTACATAGTTAAGAGAGGGAAAGGAAAACATAGGAACATAGGTACAGGAGTAGTCCATTTAGCCTCTCAAACCTGTTCCCTCCATTCTATTACCATCCACAACCAATGCAGCTGAAACCCTTGTCCACGCATTTGTCACTTCATGGCTGGACATTCCAATGCCCTCCTCGCTGGTCTCCCCAGCTCCACCATACACAAAATCCAATTAATTCAAAACATCACCACTTACTGGTATGAAACTCCATACTCCCATCATACCAGTCCTTACCAGGCTCCACTGGCTCCCAATCACCAAACGGATCAATTTCAAGATCCTCTGACTCATTTTCAAATCACTTCATTCCCTCACACCTCCCTACCTATCCAACTTGCTTACCCCCCCACTCCACCACCCGATGCCTCTGCTCGGCTAGCTCTGGCCTCTTATTTGTCCCTTGTGCCCTCTGTTCCACCGTTGATGGTCATGCCTTCAGCCACTACACCCGAAACTCTGGAACTATCTCCCTCAATCCCCATACCATTGCAACAATCTATCGCTGGGATTTCCATGTGTAGGATGGATGCGCGGAAATCTCAGCTTGATTTGGATACTTTTAAGCATGGTGACGGGTTTCCGCATGTGTCAGACACCCGGCTGACCCCCAAAAAATCGCATTTACAGAGGCTCCTCCTGTCACCAACCACAGACCATGAATGTGTAAAAAACAGGCAGATCAGGCAGTTTCCAGCTTTGAACAAGTCACCACTTCTCCCACAGCTTTGTCCTACACGGAATGCTGAATCAATTTTTTTTAAACTATATTTTTATTGATTACCTTGTAGCTTGAACATTTTCTGATACACACAACATTAATCTTCGCCGTTGAGTTAGAATCACATCAAGCTGATCAGGAGAGCTCAAAGTGAGCTGAAATTGTAACCTTTGAGCTTCAGCCTTTTTTGCTGATATGGCAGAAGGGAGTGGGGTGGGAGGAGGAATAGGTTTTGGAGGAGAATTTCTGGATGGCTAATTTTATCGGAAGGTATACACACTCCAACTGAGAAAATAATACTCTGTCTTTTGATATAGTAATTCTACTACACTGAAGCAGCTCAAAAAGTGCTCCACAAGTAATTGCTGTCATTTGTGGACTGTGTATTTAATAATAATAATCCTTGTATTTGATATACAGTAACACCTTATCACTTCGTTGAGACGTCTCAAAGTCTTTCACAGAGTATATTGTAAAGTGGATTTGACTGTATTTTGTGGGTGAAACTCAGCAGCCAATTGCGCACAGCAGTGTCCCACACACAGTCGTGGATTGAATGACTTTTTTTGTGGGCAAACACGGTAGCAGCCAATTTAGGCACATTACTGTACCTCAAACAGCCAAGAAATAAATGGCAAATTTTATCTGGAGGATTGTTAATAATAAAAGTAATCATAATAACTTTTGCATTTGATATGGCACCTTATCGTGTCGTTGAGGCGTCTCAAAGCACTTTGCAGAATATATTGTAAAGCAGGGTGACTATGTATTTTGTTAGTCAGGACATTGGGGAAAAATTCACTGCACATATCAAAAACTTCTCCAGTTGAATCGGTCATTCACCTCATGGCTGTTACTGTAAAGTGCTTTGGCTTTTCAGCTATAAAAATCTAAGATCCTTCCTTCTCTTACTGAAGTTTCAAAACCACTACAATTTGGTAATTGACAAGGGAAAGAAAGGAGGGAATGGTGATTGTGGTGGTGGGGGGTTGTTGTAGCAATGGCCAAGACACCCACAGCAGAAGGTGCTTAGTGTTATTGCCTGTCATCAGAATTTTGTAAACTAGCACAGGTTAGGTTAAGGCAAACAGTCGCACTCCCACTTCCATCTGTTTGGCTTCTTGCTGATGGTAATGGGATTCACGTATCTGAGCTAGTGCCATCTCCAGTCAGCAGACTCGCCTGCCTGAAAGGATCTTTATTGTACAAATTGCTGGATAATTTGCCCAGCGACTTATAATGAAATTATCCTGAGGTTTTTGATGATGGAAGATACTCACCAGAAGAAAAAAAAACTGAATCACAATCGGAAGCAGAAACTAAATGTATTACACAATGCAAACTGGCTTTAATGGACAAAACGAGACACTTAACTCAATAAACTGCTACATTGCAGTCACTTACTGTCACTATTCTGTCCCCATTAAGATCAAGGAATGAGCAGGGTTGGCTGTGTCACTGCAGAGTGGAATGTGGAAGCTGAAATCAGTAGAGTGTGCGTTTTTAGAGAGAAAAAAAGGATCAAATGCTTTTCGGAGAAACATAACAACAATAATAATAAACCTTGCATTTAATATAGCACCTTATCACATCTTCGAATGTGAATTGACTGCATATTTTGTGGGCGAAACGCAGTAGCCAATTGCACACAGCAGTGTCCCACGAACAGTCGTGGATTGAGTGACCAAATTATTATTATTATTATTATAAGGGATTATCACCCCTGGAAAAGCAATCGCCAATCAACTAACAATCGGGTTCCTATTTACGTCTCGGTAAACAGAGGCATGTGGAGTTAGGAAACTTGCCTAATGTTTAATGTAAGAAGAAAAGTGAGAGTAAGTTGGTTGCACTCTCACCCCTTAGTCGCAATCTTGTGGGTTCAAGCCCTATATCAGGATTTTGAACTCAAAGTCTAGGTTGACGCTTCAATACAGCTCTTAAGGATTGCTGCTGTTTAGAGGTGCCGTGCTTTAGATGAGATGTTAAACCAAGGTCCCAGCATTTTTCCCAGCGTTCTGGCCAACAATCACCCAGACAAAATTGGCCATACACTTCATGGCTGTTTGTGGGATGTTCCTGTACATAATTTGCCTGCTGTGTTCGCTTTCAGAATACACAGTCACTACACTTTGCAGTAAATCCTGTGAAGTTCTTTGAGATGTCCTCTCAACATGAAAGGCATTAATATTAAATGTAAGGATTATGTTAATTTATATTATATTGCTCTGTGGTGCGGTCAGACATTGTGTAGCTCTGGACTATTGGTGGTTATGATAAATGATGAGGAAATTAGAAATGAAACAAAGTAATAACCAAATATTCAGTGATGTCACTACATGCAGAATACAGGGGCAGATGAGCACAGCACAACCTTCTAAACAAGGAGTAACTGAAATAATTATCTTTTAACTCGTGCAATTTTTCACTCTTGGTGACCGATAAGCACCGTATTTTTACACCTAGATTTAACGACACGAATAAAACCACCAAAGATCACGCAACTGTTGAGTTCGGAGTCTCTCTGACATCTGAAAGCAAACACATGGCCTCACCCATGTAATCTTCCGTGAAGATTATTTCGCACGTGATTGCGAAAGGCCACCTTCAAGCTGATCAATAATAAAAATGAATAAATTAGTAAAGCAATGTCACGCTGGGAGCTTGGCTGAACTTTCTGGACTTGGAATCCAATCTCAGTTGAATCAAGCTCAATACACTGAGTTACTGTTATCAGTGGAGTCAGGGGCAGGTGAGGTTGACTATTTGTGGGACATTGCTGTGTGCCAATTAGCTGCAGGTTTGTCCACAAGACATACAGTCATTCCACTTTACAGTAGATCCTGTGAAGCGCCTTGGGACGTCCTCCTGACGTGAAAGGCGGGCGCTATACCAAATGCAAGGATTATTATTATTATTATAAATGTCTTCCACGTAGAGAGTCAGCGATGGATTCCTTGTGTCACGTGTCTTCCATTCACATTCCTCCACCACACAGCAGTCTGGAATTCAAATTGTACAATTCAGAAATTCAGTACGTTATTGGGAAATGGGCCAGGTTATACTGAAATCATGCTGTGCTGCTAAATAGCATTAACAGGAGTGAGACAGAGAGAGAGAGAGAGTGAAAACAGTGGCATCCATTCTACAGAAATATTCCTTTTTAAAAGAGGAGACAGTCTAGGTGCCAGCTTCCTGTGCATGAGGAACCTGATCCAGTGACGTGTCTCCAGGGATTGTCAACTCCATCCATTGGTTTGGCTCCATCGGCTCTTAACAAATGCCTCTGAGGGTCTGAAAGTGAAACACAGGGCAGGGCAAAACCTCAGGCAAGTTTCCTTACTCCACGTGCCCCTGTAAGTAGGAATCCGGTTGTTCATCAACTGCCGGATTGCTCTCCGGGGATGATAATCCCTTAAAATGAATAATAATAATAATTTGGTCACTCAATCCACAATTGTTCATGGGACACTGCTGTGCACAATTGGCTGCCGCATTTCAGCCACAAAATACACAGTCAATTCACTTTGCAGCATATTCTGTGAAGCACAATGTCTTAAGGACAAGATAAGACGCTATATCAAATGCAAGGATTATTATTATTATCAATAGCAGTGGCAGACCAATGGGTTGTGGTCATCGGTAACAGGGCGTGTTACATGCACAGGCTTTAAGGCAGCTCTTGGGATGGGAGGCCAGACGGGTTGGCAGTTAACTAATGGAAGTGGAAAAGAGCATTTGCATCGGCTAAAACCACAAGCAACAGGAGAGTGCAAGAGTGAGTGCAAGGTAACAAGAGGCGTGGGGAGAGAAAGCAAGAGAGAGCCAGCAGCTGAAATACTGGGTAGAAATTCTTAGTCTTATTACAACTGAACAGATTCCACCCTCTCTCTCTCTCACACACCCCCCACAATACCTGGAGGTTTTTGAGGCAACAGGAGGGAACCTTGCACTCACTTACTCACCTGTTGCTTGTGAGCCTGAGCTCTCTTGGCTATGACAGCTGGGAGGCACTCATGTCACACTTTACAGGCAGTTTAGCATCTCTCCCTTTAGTCTCTGAACCAGAGAGCGTTCGAGTCTGAGGCTGGGGGAATGGAGACAACTAACTAACTGCCTCTAGTCTCAGTGTCACTGTCACATAAACAGTTCTGGATTTGGTTTCCTGACTGAAAGAGATAGATATTACAACGGTTTGACCAACCCAGATTGAGTGGGGAGAGAATGATCTGGCTTCGCTGGCTCCCGTTTGCAATGGATTTAATCCTATTTATAGTAGCTACAATTACAATTTATTCTCGTTGTCATTTTCATTTCCTCTCCCTCCCTTTCTCTCTCTCTCTTCAATTTTAATCGCTTGTGGGACGTGGCTGGTGCTATCAATTTGGCAGCTGAGTTTGACTCCCCTAACAATATTCTATGTTATATGATATGCAATGTTATTAATGTAGAGATCATTAGCATCCCATTCTTTGATCGTCACTGTTTGCTTCAGTTCAGCTTGCGATTTAGGTGTGTTGTTTTTAAAAAGAGACCTCCCTACATTGGCTATTCCAAAATAACCTCCCAGAGACTTTCTCCAGTTAATCCGGCGAATATTTATATCCCCCTCCCAATTCACGTTCACCCCCCACCCACCCCAAAAAAATGTTCAAACTAATTAGCTTAGTTTTTAATTTTAGCTTAAAAGACTGTGTATTTTACGGGCGAATACTTTGAGATATTAGGATTTTTTAAAAAAAACGGAACAGGAACTATACAAATAAATGCAAGTTGTGTCTTTAAAATATTCATCAACAGCTTTCCATGACCGAGAGAGTGAGAGAGAGAGGTCATCCCAGCATTATTAAAAATGAAATCTTAAAAAGTTCAATAAACAATGCCCCAGAATAGATGCAACCATGTCAACACTCACTATCAACCCCACCATCAATTCACAAACTCAACGGGTTACAAGCCAATAGGAAAAACAACTACAGATTCCCCCCAAGTCATAGTCAAAACAGTACATTAAATAATCAGATTTTTTTTCCCCCCATAAAAAAAACAAAAGGAAACATTGCAGAGCAGGGTGTGGCTCCAGCTGTTTTACATGTTCTTCAAAACTCCAGGCTACCCGTTAATTGCAACCAGAGACTGGGAGATCACAACCAGAACAACAGCAACAGTTACATTTCTATAGTGCCTTTCACATCAGGAGGACGTCCCAAGGCACTGGAAACACCTCACACCCAAACCCAACAACAACAACTTGGATTTATATAGCGCCCCTCACCCAAAGCGCTTTAAACAGACACCCACAACTAAGTCTGGTTAATAGATGCCTCACACCCGGACTCACATGATAGACGCACCATACACAGATAATTATCAATGGCAAGCGATACGGTTTTAGCTGGTTGGACTCCAGCAGGTACTACAACGCACGCTGGGGGGTCCCCAAGCCTTGGCTCTTGCCAACCTGCGACTAATACTTTCCAGAATTAGATAAATAGGATGAATCCCTCCAGGGAGAGAGTGCACATTGCATTCTGACAATCTATCTCTGGGATTTCCATGCATAGATGGGATGCTTGGAATTCTCATTTTGATTTGGAGACTCTTAAACACGGTGACGGGTTTCCTCATGTGTCAGAAACCCAGCTATGGTGCGTCTATCATATAAAAAAAGATAGTTAATTGATTGACATGCCACATCCAGATGATAGACACCTCATACCCACGGCTCCCAAACCTCTGCCTGAGCCATATAATAATAAAAGTAATAAAAATAAATAATAATAGTAACCCTCAGGTGAGAGTGTTGCTGACTGAGCCAGGTTGACATGTTGACACCAACGATGGTCAGGCCATCAGCCTTTCTGCCCATCACCCTCTGGAACTCCATCCCACAGTCCCTTCGCCTCACCCCACTGATTGCCTCCTTCAAGGTACGTCTCAAGACCCTCATCTTCGACCATGCCTTCATTCACCCTGTGTTCCTATAATCTAGATCACTCATGGATGCAGACACTGCAAGTAATATAGACCATGGTCGAAGAGGTAGGTTTTTAGGTAGCTTTTGAGGACAGATAGAGAGGGGACAAGACACAGAGTGTGAGAGAGGGAGTTCCAGGGGATGGGTGTGTAGTTGGAGCTGGTAAGACTAACTGGTCTATAATCTCCTGCCTTAACCACACTTACTTTTTTTGTAGAGTGATATCTCTTTTGTCAACCTCTAAACCTCCAGAAAAAATCCTCCTATCCATAGAATTTGGGGAAAAATAAGCTTTTCCAACAGAAATTCAGAGGAATGTGACAAGGAACAAATCACCCACCCACCCACCCTCATGGACAAGCAGACACATAGCTGGATAGACACTCTCAATAAAACTAGCACAAAGTTTGTTATTACAGGAATGAATGATTTTATTTCCTCGCAGCTGGGATTAAAATTATTCCGATGAAGATACATTTACGATGTAATTTTTCGCCCACACAATGCAATTCACGAGTCAATTCACTTTGCAGTATATTCTGTGAAGCGCTTTGGGACGACTTGATGGCGTGATACGGCTCTTTATCGAACGCAGGGATTATTATTATTCCTTCAGAATCCCTTACCTATTACAGCGTAAAGCTCTAATAATAATCCGTACGTTTCATATACCGAAAGGTGAAATGTTGAGACGTCTCAAAGCGTTTCACAGAATTTGCTCATCAAATGACGTTCGGGTTTAGTATTTTCCAGAATAAATATTTATTGGCGTCAAATAAAGCACCGGATGGCTGTGTGTGTGTCTCTCTGCCTCCCCCTCTCTCTCATACACACACACACACACTCTACCTCCCTCTCACACTCACACACCGCCTCTCTCTCTCACTCTGCTACTCTCTCCCTCTCCACTCTCCCCCTCATACTCTGCCACTCTCTTCCTTTCCCTCTGCCACTCTCTCCCTCGCACTCTGCCACTCTCTCCCTCTGCCACCCCCTCCCGCTCTGCCACTCCCTCCCTTCCACTCTCTCCCTCTGCACTCTCTCCCTCTGCCACTCCCTCCCTCTCCCTCTGCCATTCTCTCCCTCTACCTCCCCCTCCCTCTACCACCCCCTCCCTCTGCCACTCCCTCCCCCTCTCTCTGCCACTCCCTCCCTTCCACTCTGCCACTCTCTCCCTCTGCCACTGTCTCCCTCTACCACCCCTCCCTCTGCCACTCCCTCCCTCTCCCACTCTCTCCCTCTGCCACTCTCTCCCTCTACCACCCCCTCCCTCTGCCACCCCTCCCTCTGCCACTCTCTCCCTCTGCCACTCCCTCCCTCTCCCTCTGCCACTCCCTCCCTCTCCCTCTGCCACTCCCTCCCTCTCCCTCTACCACCCTTCCCTCTGCCACTCCCTCCCTCTCCCTCTGCCACTCCCTCCCTCTCCCTCTGCCACTCCCTCTGCCACTCTCTCTCTCTCTCTCACTCTGTGTGTGGCGCTCCGCCTCTCTTTCCACCCCCCACCCCACCCCCCACCCAGAGTGGGGTCCGCTTTATTTTGTTGGGAGGGGGTTCGTGAGTTGAATTGAGTTGCGTTACCCTTTTAAAAAAGGGGGAGAGAGAGAGAGAGAGGGAGAGAGTGCGAGAGAGAGAGGAGAGAGAGAGAGAAGAGCTGCGCGAGAGGAAGGGAAGGACGTTCCGCAGACTTGGAGGCAACGCTCAGATAAAAGCTCAGAGAGTGATTGAAAGTGATGTGAAAGGGATTTATCCTCCGCATTAAGTTGGGGACGAGAGAGAGAGAGAGAGAGAGAGAAGGAGACAGAGAGAGAGAGAGAGAGAGAGAGCTTTGCGTCAAAGCCCCGACCAGCCATCTGCCCTTGAAGCCCCACAGAGAAACGCCTTCATCCCAAACAGAGAGAGAGAGAGAGAGAGAGACACACACCACACAAGTAAGCGACCCATCAACAGGGGATACCCCCCCCCACCCCATCCCATCCCACCCACCCACCCACCCACCACCCTCTCTCTCCCTCCCTCTCTCTCTCCCCCTCTCTCTCACACTCACCAGGTTTGTGCCAACGTCTCTTATCTTCTCGCTCCCTTTCCCACTGTTGACCCCCAGGGTTGGGGTGGGGTGGGGTGTCTTGGGTGGTTGGGGTGGGGTGGGGTGTCTTGGGTGGGTGGGGTGGGTGGTTGGGGTGGGTGGGGTGGGGTGGGGTGGGTGGTTGGGGTGGATGGGGAAAGGGGTGGGTGGGGATGGGGATGGGGATGGGATGGGAGGAAAGGTGGGGTAGAGATGCACTAACCTACCCCCCCCCCCCCCCCACTCCCTCCCTCGTGGGGCTTAACTCCCGCTTTATTCCCCTTACTCTCCCTCTCCATCCATCCCCCCCAGGACCCCCCCCCCCCCTCCCCTCCCCCCGCGAGTCGAGAGCGCAACCGAGGTTTAACGGGACAGGAGAGGAAACGGGAGAGAGAGTGTGTGTGAGAGAGAGAGAGAGAGAGAGTGTGTGAGAGAGAGAGTGTGTGAGAGAGAGAAAGAGAGAGAGAGAGAGTGTGTGTGAGAGAGAGAAAGAGAGAGAGCCCTCATTCCTTCCCCGGGACTCTCGTCCCAAACTCAACCCAGTTCCATTGGGATTAATGGGACGTTGGGATAAAACGACAGGGAGAGAAGGAGAGAGAGAGAGAGAGAGAGAGAGAAAGAAAGATAAATAGATAGATAGATAGATAGATAGATAGAGCGCGGGCTTCCCCGGGTCTAAATAGTTTAGCATTCACACAGACTCCATCTACTGTCATGTCACACTTTATCTCCTCTTTCTTTCCCTTCTCTCTCTCTCTCTCTCTTCTCAGTTCCTCTGGAGCCATATGTTGGAGCGGTCAACTTTGAAGCACAAGAAGATGGATAGGAGTTGGAGTGGATGAGCCGAGAGAGAGGAGAGAGAGGAGAGAGAGAGGGAGGAGAGAGAGAGAGAGAGAGGGAGGAGAGAGAGAGAGAGAGAGAGAAAGACTGTCCGATGGATAGATGGACCAACGAACAAATGAATGAATGACCACCAGTTGGTTTTTTTGAGGGTTGTGCGACCTCAGGAGGGAGAGAGAGGAGAGGAGAGACCAGAGAGTTGAGAGAGCCACTGGAGACGGAATACCCCAACACAACCCTCCATCACCACCGGAGACGGAATACCCCGACCCGACCCAACCCAACCCTCCATCATCACCACCACCACCACCTCCATCACCACCTCCACCATCACCAGCTCCACCATCACCAGCTCCACCATCACCAGCTCCACCGCTCCGAATCGCGTGGACTCCTTTCGATGTCTCGCCGTTACTCCGGGAATGGAAGCCACATTGGGACCCGGAGTCGCCCCATGGAGGTCGTGAGAAGCCTTGACCACCGTTGCCCGAGGGGCGACCGGCTCTCATGCTGAGCCCAGAGAGGCGCTCTCGAGCCTGTGTGCGGGTGCGGGTACGCGGGTGTGCGGGTGTGTGGGTGCGGGTGTGTGGGTGCGTGTGGGTGGGTGCGGGTGTGTGGGTGCGTGTCCCGTGTGAGGGACCATGCGCTCCGGTTACCCGGTGTCGGTGCTACACTTGGCCGCTGTCGTGGCCTCGGTGCTCCCGGTCAGGACTCAGTACGGGAGCTGCAAGTCGCTGGTGAACGCGGATGACGCGGGACCGACCTGGGAGTTTTACGCGTGTCAGCCCCGACCCGCGGCCATGAAGGAGTACCTGAAGGTGCGGGTGGAACCCCCGCGGGTGACCTGCGGAGACCCGCCTGAACGCTTCTGTGCTCTGGTAAGTGGGGAGAAAGGGGGGGAGAGGGGGGGGGAGAGGGGGGGGAGAGGGGGGGGGGAGTGGGGGGAGAGGGGAGAGAGCGCTGGACATATCTTATTAGCAGTGACACTTTTCCTTTAGGGGAGTGGGGGAGAGGATGAGAGAGTGGGGGTGAAGGGGGTGGAGGGGAGAGGGGGTGGGGGTGAAGGGGTGGGGGTGAAGGGGTGGGGGAGAGGGGGTGGGGGGTGAAGGGGTGGGGGTGAAGGGGTGGGGGAGAGGGGACAGAGTGTTGTTTGGATTTCTCTCGCAATGATACTTTCTTACGGGGTAATGTGTGGAAATTCATCAACAACAAAAAACACAGTCTCTCTCTCTCTCTCTCTCTCTCTGTGTTTGTGACTGTTTCTTCCTCTCCCCCATCTCTCTGTCTCTTTCTCTCTGCCTGTGTGTGTGTGTGTGTCTCTCTGCCTGTGTGTGTGTGTGTGTGTGTGTGTCTCTCTCTGCCTGTGTGTGTGTGTGTGTGTGTGTGTGTGTGTGTGTGTCTGTCTCTCTCTGTCCCTCTGTCCCCCTCTCTGTCTGGGAAATTCAATAATCATAATAATAATAATAATAATAATAATATTATAACAACACACACAAAAGTGTCTCCCAGTTCGATGCCGATGGGAACGAGCGCAGTGGGAAAGTGAGGGGCGTCTGTGATCACAAGTGGCATTCCCTGCGCACGTCTTGTTCTCGTTATCACAGCGAATAGTGGGTGAAATGGGCAATAGATCAGAGATGCTTCACCCCCCCCTCTCCCACCTCTCTCTCTCTCTCTCTCTCTGTGTCGAATTAAAACAAAATTAAACTGGCAGAGCTCGGGATGGAGAGAGAGAGAGAGAGAGGGAGAGAGAGAAAGAAAGAGAGAAGGGCGATGCCACTCGCTTGGCCACGCGAGGCAAGAAAGGCGGATGGATGGGGTGGGATGGAGGGGTGGATGGAGTGGAGGGGTGGATGGAGTGGAGGGGTGGATGGAGTGGAGGGGTGGATGGAGTGGAGGGGTGGATGGAGGGGTGGATGGGGTGGAGGGGTGGATGGGATGGGATGAAGGGATGGGATGGAGGGGTGGATGGGATGGGATGGAGGGGTGGAGGGGATGGAGGGGTGGATGGGATGGGATGGAGGGGTGGAGGGGATGGGATGGGATGAAGGGAGGGGATGGAGGGGTGGAGGGGATGGGATGGGATGGAGGGGTGGAGGGGATGGGATGGAGGGGTGGAGGGGATGGAGGGGGTGGAGGGGAAGGCAAGGCACCAGGGCACGGCACGGCACTGGATGGCAACGGGAGTGTCGGGGTGTGGAGGAGGGGGTGTCGGGGGCCGCTCAAGTCCACGGCAAAGCCGAGTTGGTTTGCTGGGGGTCCCGAGGAAGTTTGCGGGTCGCGCAGTGAGACTCCGCGTACACTGTGAGAGGGGTTTTTCCCCTCTCTCTGTTCCCTCATCTCTGCAATGTTTAAGGTTATCAGTGGATCGGGAACGCGATCTAATCGGTCGATACAGAGAGAGAGAGAACACACACACACACACACACACGAGAGAGAGAGAGAACACACACACACACACGAGAGAGAGAGAACACACACACACACACGAGAGAGAGAGAGACACACACACACACTAGAGAGAGAACACACACACACACACGAGAGAGAGAGAACACACACACACACACACGAGAGAGAGACACACACACACACACGAGAGAGAGAACACACACACACACTAGAGAGAGAACACACACACACACGAGAGAGATCATACACACACACACACACACACACACACACGAGAGAGACACACACACACACACACTAGAGAGAACACACACACACACACACACGAGAGAGAGAACACACACACACACGAGAGAGAGAACACACACACACACGAGAGAGAACACACACACACACGAGAGAAAGAGAGAACACACACACACACACACACGAGAGAGAGATCATACACACACACACGAGAGAGAGAACACACACACACACACATACACACACGAGAGAGAGATCATACACACACACACGAGAGACAGAGAGAGAGAGAGAGAGAGAGAGAACACATAGAGAGGGAACTCACACACACACACACATGAGAGAGAGAGAGAGAAGGGGGACACAAAAACACGGGAGAGAACACACACCACACAGAGCGCTACTGCTCAAGAGAGGACCAGAGAACGCTTTACAATACGGTGTGTGTAACCGCACCGTTCGTTAAAGCAGCGGTTAGAATCGGACCACATTGGACGGTTCTATACCGCAGGGAAATGCGAATCCGACTCGGAAAATACCCCCAAATAAACTGACACAATAGCCCCGGACTCGGGTTATCCAACCCGAGCGAAAGAAACGCTCAAAATTATATAAACACACACACACACACACATATAAAGGAAAACCTGCCAGATATCGATGCACTTTTTTGGCATCATAAATTATTGAGCTGAGCGTGAAAGTGGTTTTAGATAAACCCTCTAGTCTGATGGCCAGTCACTAGTCCCAGACAGGTCGAGCCATTTAGTGTGTAAGGCTAATGTATTTTCGTTAAGTGCCCAATTATCTTTGCCATGTCCTGGCTCATGATGGTGATGATAATAATAATAGTATTGATATCATTTGATATCGTACCTTATCGCATCATTCAAGATGTCTCAAAGCGCTTCGCGTGATGTACTGTACAGTGGATTGACTTTAACGTGTATTTTCTGGGGGCAAAATATATTATAAATACAAACACACACACACATATATATTACTATATATATATCTATGCTCACACGTATATATTATACACGTGTATAAATGCACACACATGCAAAACTCATAGGATGCGGATTAGTAATCGATCCGGGCAGCAATCGGGAATTTAAAGCTTCTAAATTAAGATTATCCGTAAAAAGATTCTTACTGTATGTTCATACATTGAAACGATTCCGCACACCAGGCGCTGGATGAACTTGGCTGTCTGAACACCACATTTTCGTTTTATTTTTTATATTCACTTTAATTTAATTCATATGTCATTCTTATTCTTATTTATATTTAATTGTATTTCGTTTTTTTCCAAAAAAGAACACAGTAAATTTTTCAGTGCAAACAGAGAGAGAGAGAGAAACTAATGCCATCTCAGGGTGTATCTGCTCTAACCCCCCCCCCCCCCCCCCACCCCCCCACCCCCCACCAATCCTCCCAGCCGCTGAGTGGAATTTTTGTCGGGTCACTTTTTGCCCACATTTCCCTAGGGATGTGAATTAAAGTCCCACCACAGGATCTCTCTTACTCACTCATTTCCTTTAAGATATATAACGCAGTTACTGATTGTGTAAAACAGGGAAGAGAGAGAGGGCGAGTAGAGGAGGGGGGTCGAAGGAGGAGAGAGGTAGGGGAAATCGATAGCGAAAGATCTGGAAGGAATTCCACCTTCCTTCCGTTGGCATTGATTTACCCGACTCCTTTACTTTGAAGATGATATTTGCCGTGCGTAAAACTGTGGGCGGCCTTTCTCCCACAAAATACGCAGTCACTACACTCGTCAGTGTATGCTGTGAAGCGCTTTGAGATGTCTCGAGGACGTGACGATAAGGCGCAATTATCAAATGCAAGGATTGTTAGAGATACTGCAGTTTTATGAAGTTTTTTTTAAAATTTATGTAGTATGATCACAGTCACAATTGAGTTCGGACTGGGTCAAGGTTTCTGGGTGTATACGCACACACGCACATACACACAGAAGGATGCTATATATAGGGACACAAGGAAGACCTGACACAGTATACTTTGTTAGCTTTTAAACAAACTAAATAATAATAATAATGTCGTCACTCAATCCACGACTGTTTGTGGGACACTGATGTGAACAATTGGCTGCTGGGTTTCGCCCACAAAATATACAGTCAATTCGCTTCACAGCATATCCTGTGAAGCTCTTTGAGACGTCTCGAAGACATTATAAGGTGCGATATCAAATGCAAGAATTATTATTATTATAAATCTCCCGACTCCTGGATTATACTGAATTCAGAGATGTAAAATAATGAGAGAATTTTAATATTTTTAGATAGAGACACCTGATAAGCAGTATAAAAACAGAGAGCTCTCCACCCATTCACCATTAATCTCTTCCGCAGACCCTCCACTCTCCCTGATGCTGAGTCAATAGCGAGTGAATTCGAAATGTAAACTATTGAACACAAACGAAAAAAACCAAACAAAAGCCACCCCAACCTCATGGCTCAGAGTGTGTGCACCGACTGTTGGGATAACAGCTGAAGTGTGTGACACGCTTGGAAGCGCTTGTAGGAGCTTGTGTTGTAATAGCATCAAATATGGGACGGTTGCTTGAGTAGGCAGCCAACACCACACTGCGGAACAGCCACGGGGTGTGCAAGCGCCATAGTCCAACACACCCCAAGCTGGCTTTAACTTTAACTTCGTATCAATGACTTTTGCACCCATCATTGACCAAGAAGAGTTATGTAATAATAATAATAATACAACATATTATTATTGTAATTATAGTGTTATCTTTGAATAGAATACAACAACAACAGCAAATTTAGATTTGTGTCGCGCCTTTCACGTCCCGAGGACGTCCCAAGGCGCTGGAATACACAGCCAATGCTGAACTGTCCTGGGGTTGAGCTGAGCTCCAAGGTGGTCCACATCTTCTTTCGGACCTCATGGAACAGTTCTGGTTCATTAGCTCATGATAGATCAGCAGAGTGAAAGAAAATGTGTCCGAAGCTGTGCGTTAAGGCAAGACTGCCTCACTATAGGCAAAGTCGTGGGTGTATAACAATGTGCTTTTGTCTGTTTCAAGTGACAGTATTGAACTTTGAAAAGAATAGATTCTAGACTTCATTTCATCCATTTAAGAATTTTTAAAAAGATAAAGTCTGACTGACCTCCGCTACCAAAAATACAACAGATTGAAAGCGCAAATGACTTGTTTTGAAGCTTTAAGGAATAGCCTCACACATACACACAACCGCGAGAGAAAAGGAACTCACTCCCACAGCATTGCGATTGATTGATTGATTTTGAGGTGTGCGTGTGCGTTTTTCTTTTTTATATAATATATTACAAATATATATTTTAAAATATATTTTTTAAAAAGGCCATTAATTGAGGGCTGTTCTGGACTTGCAAAGGATATTTTTTAAGACTCTAAAAAGGACAAGAATGAGATTTTAACAGGAAGAGTTGAGAATAAAGAGTTGTCTCACGTATTAACATTTGTGTTTTCTTATACATTGTCGGTCCCTGATGTCAATGAGCTCATACAAATGCCCCAAATATTGTTTTATATATATATTCACAAAGTCTATTTATTTTATTTGCAAATCCATTGCAGATTGAGAAGAGGGGGGAGAAGAGAATCAAAGGCATTAGAATCACAATCACCCTTTGCTTTTCAGCCCGAGATATACTGTATCACAATAAGTTAGACTC
Source organism: Callorhinchus milii (assembly GCF_018977255.1). Classification (NCBI taxonomy): domain Eukaryota; kingdom Metazoa; phylum Chordata; class Chondrichthyes; order Chimaeriformes; family Callorhinchidae; genus Callorhinchus; species Callorhinchus milii. The sequence continues at coordinate 21,463,808 of NW_024704749.1, forward strand.
CAAACAAGAAGTGATAGGCTAGCCCCACCCTCCAACAGAAAATACACACGCACAGGCAGAGAGATTGAGGGTAGGTGTGCGCGGGTGGGAGGGAGGGTATGTGTGTGAGAGGGGGGAGAGCAGTGGGTGTAAAACACCAGCTGTCCTGCTAAACATAACCTTTCACACTCTCACAGTCACTTTGGGTGGTGAGTATTCTCGGCTTGATTTGCTTTTGGATTCAACTGATTTCTTGACAGGCAAAGAGGCCATTCAGCCCACCGTGCCTCTGCCAGTGTGTTCCTTCTCTCTCTCTCTCTCTGCACATTTATAGTGTTATTTTGAGATGTCTCGAAGACGTGATAAGGCGCTGTATCAAATGCAGGGATTATTATTTGGCGGTGACTGGAATAGACACAGTCGGACACTAGCCGCCCTTGGATGGAGTTGTGGTCTCAGCCCAGCGCCCCAGCACTTACCCCCATTTAGACAGATACTGCAAGACGCAGAGTAATTAATAATGCATGGTATTTCTTGATGTTATTGATGAGCAGTGAAGGGCCGCAGTGACCCAGCACAGAGACAGAGAGACACACACACACACTCGCTCACATCCCGAGTCAGTGAAATTGAAGGTTAAACATATACAGGGTTTTTTTTTGGTGGGGAAGAGCAAGGGAATGGGGTTAGAGCAGAGAGTTCCAGTGGGGAACAAGCACCAGCACAGACACGATGGGGAGTGAGCAGGGGAATAATCAAAGTAATAATCCTTGCATTTAATATATCACCTTATCACGGCTTCGAGATGTCTCAATGCGCTTCACAAAATATACCATGATGTGAATTGACTATATATTTTGTGGGCAAAATGCAGCAGCCAATTGTACACAGCAGCGTCCCACAAACAGTCGTGGATTGAGTGACCAATTTATTATTTTTTTTTGAAGGAATTACTACCCCCAGAAAAGCAATCTGCCAATCGACTAACAATTGGGTTCCTACTTACTGCTAGGTAAACTGGGTAAACAGGCGTGTGGAGTAAGGAAACTTGCCCAGTGTTTCATCCTGCGTGGGAGTGGGATTAGAGTGCAGAGCTCCAGTGTGGGGCACGAGCACCAGCTGATCTGATGAAGCTAGTGACCTAAGGTGACACGTTTAGCCTCAGTGAGCGTCAGTCAGGCACTGACTTAGCCATGGAGATAACAGCTTCTGGGATGTGGTTTAACCTGGGTAAATAATATTAATAATAATCCTTGCATTTGATGTAGCGCCTTATCACACCGCTGAGGTGTCTCAAAGAGCTTCACAAAATATACTGTAAAAGTGAATTGACTGTATATTATGCGGGCGAAACAAGGCAAAACCCGTCGGAATATGATATCCGTATTTCAGGTGCATTTATGCGTGCATCTCATTTCTCTATGTGTTTTCCCTCCTCAATCCCCTTTGCTTTCCTGCCTAACCCCTTTTTCCCCTTCTGTGCACAATTTCAAATGCTCTGGGACACTATCCTGTGTGAAGGGTGCTATATAAATGCCAGCTGTTGTTGTTGTTGTTGTCATCTCTCGAAAGGCTAAAACTTCAGCTCTGTAACTGAACACTTCCCTGAAATTTTTGTCGTTGCTCACTGTCTGAATTCCACCACAGGTTATACTTTGCCCTTGTAAACCTAACCCAATCCTCCCTCCCTCCCTGGATGTGCAGCCTCTCTGAGGATGTGTGCTGGTTCATGTTATTTTTAACTATGAATCTTTCCCCGCCTCACTGTGCGTGTGACCTTGCTTTCAAACGACCTTTGTTTTAAGGGGTGTGGTGGGGTTGGGGCGCGAAGGGGAAGAGCAAGAAAAATCAATGAAGCCGGAGAGAGTGGTGCTTGATTTAGCAACTCTTCTCCATTTAATAAGACATTTCCGGAAAATTAATATTTGATCAGAGTTTCCTTACAAACTCACAGCGAAAAGCTGGAGCACTTTCACTCAGAGATACATATTACGGGGAAGAGAGAGAGAGAGAGAGAAACACACACACAATCACACGCACACAGGAATGCTATATATTGAGACACAAGAAGATCTGATGCAGTAGACACTGGCTGATGCCCATTCATTGTTAAGTCTTTAAACTAAATAATTAATAATAATAATTTGGTCACTCAATTTACCACTGTTTACGGGACACTGCTGTGCGCAATTGGCTGCCGTGTTTCACATTTAACATCAGTAGGATGTCCCAAGGCGCTGGGCAATGAGGGGTTTGCACTCTAAACAACTCTCTGCGTGATTAAAACAAAATAAAAAAATCCCAATCTCCTCCTTTGCTGCCTTGCTAACTATTTTAACTTGACCCCATGTAGTCACTGACCCCTCCCGACCTGTGAGGACCTCCAGCAAGTTTTCCCATAACCTATTCTGTTCCAGAAAGCTGGCCCAGTTCCTCCAGTCTCTGCTCATAGGTCGAACCCTAGTCCCAGTTGAGTAACTCTCCCCATTCTCTCTCTCTGACTCTGGCTTCCTTCCCAACGTGCAATGACTCAAACTGGACACAATGCTCAAGACAAATTTTGGGCCAACTAATGGTCCAAGATGATGCTCCAGTGCAGTGCTGGGGGTGTGGGGGGGTTGCATTGTCGGAGGTGCCATCATTAAACATAAAACCAGGTCCCATCTATCTGTTCAGGTGGTTGTTAAAGGTCCCATGGCACTATTCGAAAAGAGAAGGGAGTTTCTCTCTCAGTGTCCTGGCCAACCCCAACCCCCCAAAAAAATACAGTCACTACGCTTTACAGTAATATCCTGGGAAGTGCTTTAAGACGTGTCAACAGTGCTGTATCAAATGCAAGGATTATTATATTTATATAGGTTAAACATCGCCTTCTCTGTGTCTCTCATTAAAAAAAAGTTAACTTTCTTCACAGCTGTGCCCTTAAAAGAGCTTTCTCACCTTAAAAGATCACCATTTCTATTACGTTTATAATAAAAATAATATCAATAATGAAAATAATAATAATAATCTCTCCCTGTTCTTACTCAGCTGAACGCTTCTACCTGTAAATAAATAATAATTTGGTCCCTCAATCCATGACTGTTTGTGGGATGCTGCTGCGAGCAATTGGTTGCTGCGTTTTGCCCACAAAATATACAAAATATCCAAAATATAGTCAATTCACTTTACATTATATCCTGGATTATTATTCTCTCGCTACCTCTGGTTGACAGATCACCTTCCAATCAATGCCTTGGCATTTGTACAATATATATATATTTTTTAATGAGGATAGGATCGCTATTAAAATGCAGTATGAAATTATTTCCCACATCAAAAGTTCTCAGATCAGAAAACAGTCAGTTATGTTGAATCTCAGCACTGCTAAGACTCCCGAGAGAATCAACCATTTTATTTGATGTTCATTTTTTTTTCCCCCCATTTTAACTCTACATCAGTTTCTCTGCAAATTAAAAGTAATATTTGTCTTTGGGCAAACATGCAAAGCTTTGAAGGAAGTGTTGCCTCATCTTGTGAGTGTCTCTGACTTTGCTTAAACAAGGCTTAAACACTGATTATTAGAAGCCAGTAAAAAATCACCTTCTCCCTGACGATAATTGGGTTCAAATTTATTTCTTAAACTGTAATTGCTTCGGTTCAAGAGATTTGCTTTTACTTTGGGGAATTTGAGGCTCACATTTACCCCTATTGCCTGAGAAAGCGAGACTATTTCATTTTAAGATCGGGTAGAATTATACTGTGAAAAATTCTTGATTGCAGTCTTAATACAGATGCTTTTTTTAAAAAATATTTTTAAAAAAAAGCTTCCAAATTATGACCAGATTGAAGATTCTGCTCGACCATGAAGTTTAAGATAAATAAGATTCAAATGCGAGACTTCGTGAATATTGAGCGTCCCAATATATTTAATGTATATATATAGATATAATACGTGTGAGTATATATATATACAGTATGTATATAATGTGGTTTCCAGTGCAGTTTTGAAAAGAAAGTTTGTTTGAACTTGTAATTCATATCCAATTGACTAGAGAATTATATTTTTCATAATTGTGCCCTTTTTAGTTTTATGGTCTTCTGTCTGTCGTCCTTATAAGACAAGTCTGAGACACCCAAAACTCAGTTTACAGAAGAATCATTAAGTGAGTCCTTTCTCTCACTGATCTGAGGAAGCCGGCAGACAGACACTGACAGAGAATTATAGGGCACTATGCCAAGGTCAAACATAATTAATTATTACTATGGGAAAAAAGTGAAGGTCGCATATCTTGCACTAGTTTTGATCTCGAGCAGTGTGACCAAGGTTTATGCTGCAAAAGGAGCTGGAAACTTGTTTGCCTGCCTTTTGGTGACTAATAATAATACTAATCCTTGCATTTCATACAGTGCCTCATCATGTTGTTGAGACGTCTCAAAGCGCTTCACAAGACATACTGCCAAGTGTAGTGACTGTGAAACGCGGCAGCCGATTGCGCACTGTAGTGTCCCACAAACAGTCGTGGGTTGAGTGATTAAATTATTATTGTTACTATTATCATTACCATTATCATTGCTGTTATTATTATTACTACGATGATGGGATTATTAAGATCCTCACCTTCGTATTCTAATCCCTCCGAAGGCTCGCCTCTTCCTACCTTTGCAGAACATCCCTACTGCCCTGGTCACTCAACTAACACTGGCTGTTTTATGTCCCCCGCCTGATCCATCCAACATCAGTGGACGAACTTTTAAGCCATTCTGCCCCCATTTTTCTGGTATTCCATCCTGAAACCCCCATTATTGACTCTTCCCTCTCCATCCTTAGCTCCCCTCCCAACTTGGGCTCCCAGACAGCTGCGTGTAACAAATTCAGATGTGTTCCTGATGTGAAAGACACTGTGTAGATATACATTGCATAGTGGAGTCCCATAGTGTAGTGATTAGAGCGCTCGCCTCACAAGCGAGAGGACCCTGGTTCGATTCCCAGCCAGGGTGAAACCTCAGGCAAGTTTCCTTACTCCGCACGCCTCTGTTTACCTAGCAGTTAGTAGGAGCCCGGTTGTTAATCGATTGGCGGATTGCTTTCCAGGGCTCATAATCCCTCCAAAACAAAAATAATTTGGTCGCTCAATCCACGACAGTTTGTGGGACACTGCTGTGCGCAATTGGCTGCCGCGTTTCGTCCAGAAAATACAGTTACTCCATTTTACAATGTGAAGCGCTTTGAGACATCTCAAAGATGTGATAAAGCGCTGTATCAAATTCAAGGATGAATATCATTATTATTATTATTATTATTTATGGTTGTCGTTCCCAAAGAACTATAGTTGACCCATTGAACAAGTCCCATCAACAATGGTCCACATCTCATTCCAGGGCAATCCCTACATGTGCTTTAGCGAGTGCGACGCTTCGAACAGAGACTTGGCCCATCCTCCACCGCTCATGTTCGACAAGCAGGGGAAAGGACCCGTGACGTACTGGCAGAGTATCACGTGGAGCAAATACCCAGAGCCTCTCCTCGCTAACATCACCCTGTCCTGGCAGAAGAGCATCCAGCTGACCGAGGATATAGTCATCACCTTCGAGGCAGGTCGACCCACCGTCATGGTGCTGGAGAAGTCCCTTGACTATGGCAGGACATGGCAGCCTTATCAGTACTACGCAGAGGACTGCATGGAGTCCTTCAGAATGGAAGCCAAAAGTGTCCGAGACCTTTCACCAGTGAGTGCCCTGCAGATCCTGTGTACGGAACAGTACTCCAGGTGGGTGGGTTACGAGAACGAGAAGGACTTACGTTTTGAGGTCAGAGACCGCTTTGCCCTGTTTGCTGGCACCTTCCTCCGCAACATGGAGGCTCTGTACAAGAGGATGGACAGCAACAAGGGCCTCAGGGACTTCTTCACCATCACCGACCTCCGCGTTCGGCTCATCAAACCCGCCACAGGAGGTACCTTCGTGCAGCGCGAGTATCTGAACAAATACTTCTACGCCATCTCGAACGTGGAAGTGGTTGGCAGGTAAGGAGAGCGTCTCATTTCCCGTTTGCTTTGCGTCATTCTCGCTATTGTATAAAACGGGTGGATCCAATCGGCGGCCCACGGGCCACATCTGGCCCCCGGGCGATGATTTCATCTGGCTCGCTAACCATTTCCAACCTGATTGTCCTCTGAGCAAATACAAGTGACACAGTGTCCCCAAAACAGTGGGGGATTGAAAATGTGGATTAAGTACTGAATGTGTGGTAAGAAGCTGGTGTGGCTGTAAAATACCTGATTGCTTTAAAGTTGCTGCCGCAAGAATGGGTGATTTGCTGCCATTTGTGAGACACAACCAGTGGAGACCAAACTCAGTCCATTCCCTTCCTTCTGGTCAATTCCATGTTAACACACACACACACCCACACTTAGCCTCAGAGTTTTAAAAGTACTGGAACAATGTGCAATAAAATTGCTGTGTAAATCACAAAGTACAACATCACAAGCACAACAAATCTCCCAAACATCACACAGTATAACAAATCGCCTCAGGACACTGGGATCACAGAAACACTCAGTTTATCAGGCAGCACTGTAGTTCCATCCATTATATTAATGTGGCACTGACGGCATATTTCAAGGATATAGAATATTAATATTAATAATCCTTTGATACAGCAGTTATAATATAATAATTCTTTGCAATTGATATAATGCCTTATCAAGATCTTCGGTGTTTGTTTTTCCGTTTAAAAAGTATAGTGACTATTTATTTGTAAGTGAACGCAGCAGCCAACGGCCAATTTAGCTCGCTGCTAACTGATACTCTTCCAAAACCGCTTTGCCTCCCTCCCATCCTCTCTCCACACTTCAAAAACCTCCTTGAAAATGTATCTTTCAACCGTGAGTTTGGTCAACATCTTCACATCTCGCTCTTTTCACTGCTCATCACTTTAGAAACTTTTCTGTGTGTCGAAAGCAATGTGTAAATGCAAGTTATTATTGCTACAGTAATTACCCAGGTGAGTGCAGGACACTTCAGCAGTGAACTAGCATGTATCTCGTCTCAAACAATTAACAGGTGTGTTTGTCACACACAGGCAATACCTAACTTCAGAAATGTCACTGGAAAAATTGTATATTAAAATATTTTTAAAATATTTTTAAAATATTTTTAAAATAATTTAAAAATAATTTTTGAACTGTTTTTAAAAATAATTTAAAAATAATATTTAAATTGTTCAAATAATTGGAGTTGGAGTACAGATCAGCCATGATCTAATACAACGGCGGAACAAGCTCAAGGGGCTGAATAGCCCCTACTCCTGTTCCTACGTATTTAAGACTCAAACCTCCTGGAATTTGGGTTAGGAATTTAATTGATGCTCTAACAGGATTTGCCTGCTGAGTGGGTTTATCTATCGCTTGTGATGTTCCAGATATAATAATAATCCTTGCATTTGATACAGCATCTCATCATGTGAAGCTCTTTGAGAATGTGTATTTGTTGGCAAAATGCAGCAGCCAATTGCGCACAGCAGTGTCCCACAAACAGTGAGTGTCCGATTCTATTTGGGGGATTTTTTGGCCAAACACTGGGGAATAGTGCCATGGGATCTTTAATGTCCACCTGACCAGGCAAATGGGACCTCGGTTTAACGTCTCATCCAAAGGATGACTCCTCCGACAATGCAATCCCTTCCCCGAGCATTTACGGTGATTTTACACATAAGCTGAGTATTTAATAAATTGTGTTATAACAGCACAGATTCCAGTGCAAAAAGACAAGTCCCCAAAGGGCTCAAGCCAGCAGTGCTGAACAAGGCTGCAGTCTGAGCTGGCTCAGGTCCGGGCCAGGCAGAGGGCAGCAGATTTACTCTTCAATAAACGTCCTCTTCCCTATCGACGCGGTGAGTAAAAGGAGACAGATGGAGCTTATTAGAGGAACCTGATCAGTGGCCAGGCCTGGGGAAGATAAAGAAAGCTGGCCTTTCCGCTGACATGGAAATTCAGAGCTACTTTTTCCGCTCAATTTAGTAACAAGGAGACAAATTTGAACTCGGATAAATGGATGCAAGTCAATTTCTGCCAGTCCCTGGTAATGTGAGAGGCGATCAATAGGCAGTGCAGGAGATGGCTGGACAGGGTCTGGTGTCATGTGCCGAGCCCCACTCCCACCCGCTACTGAGGGGAACCTGAGCTCAACAAACAGACACACACACACACTGACAGGAAGCTGATAATCGAAGGGAATTGTGTTACAAAGATAATGACTGACTGAACACTATTGTAGTGGTTCTTCCACTGGCCTAACAATTTGTCCCTCAATTTGCTCCGTTTCTGAAACTCGGGGTGCGAGGGTGATGAAATAACACCACCTAGCCTTTAAAACTGTGGTCATAAAAATAGTTTCGAAGATGACACAGGATTATGAGAAAAGAATCTTAAATGGCATCTTAATTGGAANTTTTTTTAAGAACTGCGGAAAATCATCTTCCAAAATGAAGACTTAAAATAAGATTTTTTTCCCCCACCTTCTTACATTTTAAGATAACGTGGGTTTACACCCTAAGACTAAGTGGGATTTGGGGTTACAAGGGGATCTAATGCAATGGAAAGGCTCAAAATTCCAAAGGAATTTGAGAGGATAAATAATACTTCTCTCTCTTAGTGCGTGAATTGAGCAACAACTCAATAAAATTAATTCAAGATTATTACTAAAAGTGTAATGGAGGACGTTGGATTTTTTTTAACCTAACTAAGATTATTAGGATGTGGAACGCATTTCCTGCAACTGGCCTTTGAAGCCAAGTCAATCATGACATTTCAAAGGGAATTGGATAAATATTTGAAGGCTGAAACTATTAAAGAGTTTGGGAACAAGCAGGGGAATGGGGTTAGAGTAGAGAGCTCCAGTGTGGTGGGAGCGAGCACCAGAAGATCAAATAGCTTCCTTCTAGCCCAATATTGCTAGAATTTTATCAGCGTGTGGATTCCATTTTAAGGAAGTCACACCCTTCAAGAGAGTTCCTCAATGAATAAGCTTCAGATACTCTCGCATTGAACTCCAAAAGACACAGCTTGCATTTCTCAATGACATGCGGATTATAACCTTGGGTTATCACACCACCACTAGTTTATACTCTGTACTTTATCAATAAACGGATATAGTTGAAACCCATGATGATGATATTCGCTACTGTAATTGTCCACCCATTACTCCCAAACCGTTGGGTCAATACAGTGAGATGATAGCACTGATGCACAAAAGCTTTTTGGAGTGTTAATGGTATTTGGCCATTTATAACATAAAAATAGCTAACCTTGTTATATATTTAGCAAGTGCTTTTTTCCCTTCTCCGTGCTCAGGGGATGACTGACAACCTATTGACAAATTTATTGCAACTCGAACTAGCACCTTCCACACTGGGTGGCCTCCCAGCCTATCTGCCGGGTTATCCTAGCTCTGTGTTACTGTAAGATCCTAACATTTGGGATACAAATCCAGGAACAATGGGGAATTTGGAGTCCTGTAGCATAGAGGTTAGAGCACTTGCCTCACAAGTAAGAGGACCCGGGTTCGATTCCCGGGCAGGTCGAAACCTTAGGCAAGTTTTCTCACTCCACTCGCCTCTGTTTGCCTAGCAGTAAGTAGGAACCTGGTTGTTAGTCAATTCAGATTGCTCTCCGGGGGTCATAATCCCTCAATCCACAACCATTTATGTCACCCACAAAATGTACAGTCAATTGAGTTTACGGTACATTCGGTGAAGCACTTTGAGATGTCGCAACAACGTGATGAGGTGCTACATCAAGTGCAAGGATTATTATTATTATATATAATAATGTTTGGCAAAAAATAATAATAGACTACAAGGTTAATCTTATGGGGAAAACTTGGGAGTGTAACCTGGTTACACAAGTGCCTTTTATTCATGCGTGAAGCTTGGCAGCCAGTGTCCACAGGCTATAAATGTATATACAGGGTGATCAAACAGTCGTGATACCATTACAATGTCTAATACGTCTTAAAGAATAATGTTTTTTTTAAGGTAATAGGGTAGATATCATAACTTTTGGTCACCCTGTGTACGTGTGTGTATATACATATTTATATATAGCCAGTGGACACTGGAATTGAAATAAAGCAATAAGTAAATAAATAACTGATCTGGCCAGAGATTTCAGCTGTAACCTGTAGGTCACCTGTAACGAGCAAGAATGTGCAGAGGAATAGCGATTGCATTTCAGCACTGGGACAGGGGAAAGCACCGGCCCGCTCACTGCTCTCCGCTTCAGCTTCATATAATAATAATAATCCTTGCATTTGATAAAGCACCTTATCACGTCGTCGAGACATCTCTAAGCGCTTCACACCATAAACTGTAAAGTGGATTGACTGTATATTTTGTGGGTGAAACACGGCAGCCAGTTTGCACACAGCAGCGTTCCGCAAAAGCCATTGAGACGTCTCAACGACATGATAAGGAGCTGTATCAAATGCAAGGATTATTATTATTATCATAATTATTATTATTGGGCACATTCTCCCCCCGCCCTCACCCCTGCCCGCTCCAGTCTCGGTACCAAATGAAGCCTCTGGATTGCAGGATTCGTCGCTCGGGTTAGGGCGGAGGGTTTGAGCTCCTCCAAAAAATTCAAGAACAGCAAAGAACATCCAAGGGTCTCCCCTTAGAGAGAGAGAAAAAACACCATCAATAATAAATAGGGGCGATGTGTAGAGCAAGTGTACTGTGCTTTACCAGCTGGAAAATGGGTCGAATCCATTTCGGAGCACATCACATCCTCACCAGCAGGAGCCAATGGGAATGAATTAGTTCAGGAGGACCCGGGCTAGTTACATGCACGAGAGCATCCAGCACTACTCATTCAGACCCCATCGCGCATACACGGTCACTGCGCTGTACAGTAAATCTTGTGAAGCCTGCCCCAAACAGCAAGCTGCTATATCATATTATATCATATATTATTATATTATTATTATATTATATCATCAGATGCAAAGCTTATTCATTATTAACTATTATTATTTTTTTATCATCAATTATAAATAAAAAAGGATACAATTTGGTCAATCAGCTCACGACTGTTTGTGCGCAATTATCTGCCACGTGGCGCCCACAAAATATGCAGTCAATTCGCTTTGCAATACATTCTGTGAAGGGCTTTGAGACGTTTCAACGGCATTGATAAGGCGCTATATCGAATGCAAGGATTATTATTATAAAGTGCTCAGTACGTGCAGAGGAACGTGCAGCGGAATAGCGAGTGCATTTCAACGTGGGGACAGTGAGAATGAAGAAAGGCCCCGTGTGCGACACAGAGCAGAAACGAACGGTACAACAACAACAACCAACACCTGCATTTTCGCAGCACCCCTCACCCAGGATAGCGTCCCAGAGCGCTTGACAGTGGCGGAGCACGACAGTGCCGAGCATGGCCATGTTTAAACGGGAGGGAAAGAGGATTCGAAGATATTACGATCATCTAAAAAACCGACTAATGGGTTCTGCAGGCTAGATGGTTGTCTCCTGTTCCTGTTCACTGACGTCTCTCTCTCTCTCTCTCTCTCTCACACCAAAGATTGATCCAAGGAAGGCAGCAGATGGCATCTCAATTCAATAAGTCCAATGATCCCAAGAGATCAACGGCATTATTCAGCATAAGCAGATTGCAGAATGATTGTCTGATATTAATAGGAATGTAGAGGGGCTCAGGTGCATGATTTGAATATCCGGGAGGCGGGCTCCATAAAGAGCAACAATCTGTTCCTACAAAGTAATTCAGGGTCTCGAGGGGGTGTGGGAGGGCTTCACTGTGCAGCGCTCACTGCAACAAGGGAGATATTACGGCCACGCACTGATCTCCTGGCATCACACTCAAGCCAACACAAGACCGCAGTCATTAGCAGGATGCCTTTGCTGCCATGTCCTGCGCAGGGCCGGGAAGCAGCCAGGATCGATGTGAGAGAATCAAGAATGTTGCCCGGAGTTCGGGCTGACAAGTGTACGGACTCTCAGCTCTGCTTTCTCTCCATCTCTCTCTCGCCCTCCATTTCCCCCCCCCCCTCTCTGGTTTTGGCTTTATTATTGTCTCCCCTCGCCCGCTCCCGGCTGTGGTCGCTGCTTCCAAGATCCCCAGCTTCTCTCACTCACTTTTTCCATTCAGTTGGAGAGGCATTCAAAGCTGCATTCAATTTCACAATGCAGGGCATGTGTGTGTGTGCGTGCGCGTGGGGAGGAGAAGATATAATAATAATAATGATAAATCCTTGTACTTGATACAGTACCTTTCATGGTCAGCAGGATGTCTCACAGCGCTTTACAGGATTTCTTGTGAAGTGGAGTGACTGTGTATTTTATAGGCGAATGCGGGAGCCCAGAATTTTAAAAAAAATTGACATTTTATTTTTTTTGAGCGGGGGGTGGTTGGTGGGTGGGGGTAAAATTGTTGGCTGGGACACTGAGTAGTGATGAAAAGCGCTATATCAAATGCAAGGATTATTATTATTATTATTATAGTGCCATGGGCTCTTTAACATCCTCTTGAACAGGCCGAGAGTTTAACTTCTCATCTGAAACACACCAACTCCCAACAATGCAGCACGTCCCCAGCGCTGCACTGGAGCGATAGCCTGGACTATGCGAGTTCAAGTCCCCGACGTGGGGCTGACTTGAATCCGCACGTTCAGCCTTCTGATTCAGAGGCGAGAGGCACTGAAGTCAGTGCCATCAATAACTGGATAATGTTACTGGGGAACTGTCTGGAGTAGCTCTTGTATCATCGTTCCTGGGGCTGCTTCACCACAAGTGGCTGTTGAAGTTAAGACTTAATAGCATCTCAGAGGGAATTGGATACATCTGTGAAGACAAATAATACAACTCGCCCTCCCCGCCAGCCTGCCTCTCCTCTTTCTCTCTGAAGGAATCTGAAAAGGGATGATTTTTGTATTTGCGGTGTCTTGGCTGGGCAGGATTTGCAACTTCAGCAGATGAATTGGCTGCTGCATTTCGCTTACAAAATACACAGTCACTCCACTTTACAGCGTATCCTGTGAAGAGCTTTGAGACGTCTCGAAGACGTGATAAGGCCCTGTATCAAATGCGAGGATTATTATTGTTATAATAGCTCCCATAGAGCACTAGCTGCACATTCATTATAATAATAATAATATATAATAATCTTGTATTTGATGTAACGCCTTATCATGTGTGTTCCCTGTGCCAGCCCAAGGCCTCAAGAGACAGCACTAAACACATCCACATTACTCAACGCTGTGCAAGTACTGAGGCTCCCGGCCAGGCATGTGTTTGCAGAGAAATAAATCAGACTCCGTCGCTCACCCTCTCTCTTTCTCTCCGCCTACTTTGTTCCAGATGTAAATGCAACATGCACGCAAACAGCTGCAGCTACAAGGAAGGCAGCCTGATGTGCGAGTGTGAGCACAACACGACTGGGCAGGACTGCGGCAAATGCAAGAAGAATTACCGGGCCAAGTCGTGGCGTCCTGGGAGCTACCACCCCTACCCGATCGGCACACCCAACAGCTGTATGTAACGACACGCACTCACACTGAGCAGTGCTTGCTCAGCCGGGGTCTGGACCCCGTCACCGTGCTTCACCCTCTGACAGGGAAGGTGGGGGTGGAAGGGAAGGGGAAGATCTTGAGATGGGCCTTAGATGTTTGCTAGGTCAGGGTATTAAGGCATATGGGGCAAGGGCGGGTAATTGGAGTTGAGGTACAGATCAGTCATGATCTTATAGAATGGCAGAGCAGGCTCGAGGGACTGATTGGCCTCCTCCTGTTTCTATGCTTATTGAGAGCTCCCGGGAACAGGGTTTGTGTTTGCCAGTCCTGGAGTATCAATCCCACCCCCCACCGCCTCCTCCCACCAGGGGAACATGACTCATTTCCCCGTCTCCCAAGAGCACAAGAAACAATGACAAATGACATTGGTACAGCAGCTTCCACGTCGAGAGGACGTCCCAAGGCGCTTAAGGGATTTGGACCCAAGCTGGAGGTTGGGATCAGGAGGGGGGGAGGCAGGGAGGGTAGGGAGAGGAGTGTGCCTGAAGTCACGGTCAAAGAGGAGGATCTTGAGACGGGCCTTGAAGGAGACTGAAATCCCTGGAAGTCTATTCGAGGCCAAGAATATCGTGAAATACAGGGTGGGGTCTCCATTAAGTGAACTCTTAACTGGTGCCAACCATCACTGGCTGGACATGGCTAACCTCCATTTCCCATTCCCTTTCAGGTGCAGCCGTTAGTTCCGCCTATGGCAGTAAGTACAATGGGGAAAGTCGTCTGCCTGCCCCCCTTCTCTCTCTCTCTCTCCCCCCACCCTTTCTCTCATCACCATTTATTTTAAAACCTTCTTTTACAAGCTCACATCTGGGTTTTCCCACCGTTGGTTGGTTGGTTGGTTGGTTGGTTTGTTTGCATGCACGTGATTTATTTGTGACAATTAAACCCGGTCTGACATTTTTCCATAGTTTGCACAGGGGGAGGGGGACTAGTTGGACAGCTCTTTCAAAGAGCCGGCACAGGCACAATGGGCCGAATGGTCTCCTGCTGTGATTCTATAATACACATGTTTAGTAAAAGCAGTCAGTTATCAGAGCCACTCGAGTGAGAGATAGAGAGAGATTAGAGATAGATAGAGACATGAGAGAGATAGACAGAGAGAGTTAGATAGGGAGAGAGTTAGATAGGGAGAGAGGTTCTAGCAGCCATGTTGCTGGCTGATCCAGAACATCAGAGCACCGGAGAATGTCTTGGAATAGTCGTCCATTTCAGTTTGTTCCTACTTGTCCTCAGCCCACCTTTCTCCCTCAGCCGGAAAGCAAGCGTCCGGGTGGGAAAAGAAATGATACAAAATGCATTGGTTGGTCAGTCTCAATCTAAGGTAGCTACAGTGGTAATAGATCTAAATGGGAGTATAGGAGAAATCTGATTACATAGAGGGTGGTGATGATTATGGAGCTCATTTGCCGATAGCTGTGGTTGAAGCAAAAGGTATCAATGTATTTAAGAGAAACCTCGATACCTACTGTACATGGGGGGGAAAGAGGGGAGAGAAAGCAGCAGTAAACTCAGTGTGTCACCAGGAAGGTTGGTCCAGGCCTGGTAACCTGACTCGCTCCTGTGAATCTTGTTTCCTTAAGGTGCAATATATAATGTTTGGGATTCACACACAACACAGTATATAAAATAAAAACAGTAGTCGCTGGGAACACTCAGCAGGTCAGGCAGCATCGATGGAGAAAGGAAAGGCCCTTTGAGTTCTGACGAAGGGTCGTACAACCGAAACGTTGAGTCACTTTCCTTTCTCCATAGATGCTGCCTGACCTGCTGAGTGTTCCCAGCGACTTCTGTTTTTGTTTCTGATTTCTAGCATCTGCGGGAGTTTGCATTTTACAGTATATAAAATAACTTGTAGCAGCAGCAGAGATGTGACGAGCCAAATATCTGTGACGAAAATGTGTTTCTGTACAGGGAACAAACTATGGATTTGAAATCCCTGTTACTGTACAAGTGTAATTGTCAGACTGTACGTCAGTAGGAGAGATGCTGATCTGAGCAGGCAGATGCACAGCTTAAAGACTTGCTCTGTTTTGTACGCATGCAGCTGTTCAAAAGTCCCAAGCAGCAATCCCACCCCCAGTCGTCTCCTCACAGAAGCCACAGAAAGCACCAGGTAACGTAACGACAACTTGCATTTACATAGGAGTCCTGTAGCTTAGTGGTTAGAGCACTTGCCTCGCAAGCGAGAGGACCCGGGTTCAATTTCCGGTCGGGATGAAACGTTGGGCAAGTTTCCTTACTCCACACGCCTCTGTTTACCCAGCAGTAAATAGGAACCCGGTTGTTAGTCAATTGGCGGATCGCTTTTCCAGGGGGTAATTGTTGCTTCCAAAAATAAAATAAATAATAAGAATCATTTGATCACTCAATGCACGACAGTTTGTGGGACACTCCTGTGTGCAATTGGCTACCACATTTCGCCTACAAAATACACAGTCAATTCACTTTACAATATATTCTGTGAAACTCTTTGAGATGTCTCAACAACATGATAAGGTGCTATATCAAATGCAAGGATCATCATTATTATTATGATTATTATATAGCCCTCACGCAGTGTAGAGTCCCAGAGCGTTCAGAGCTCTCTATCACACTGTCATAACCAAACATACAGGAACAGAGGCAGGGCTCGTGTTTCTACATTGACATTTTTTTTTGATTGATCAGCTGGGTATCTGACACGTGCGGAAATCCATCACCGTGCTTAAGAGTATCCAAACCCAACTGAGAATTTGATGCATCCCTCCACATGGAAATGGTGGGGTGGAGGTGGGGGGGGAAGGAAGAGGTGGCCGTAAGCATGGTCAAAAAGGAAGGTCTTCAGGCGGGACTTGGAAAAGGGGAGAGAGGGGGCAAGGCGGAGTGACTGAGCGAGAGTGTTCCAGAGTTTCGGGGCGTAGTGGCTGAATGCGCGACCTCGGACGGTGGAGTGGAGGGCACGAGGGACGAGAAGGAGGCCAGTGTCGGTCGAGCAGAGGCGCCGGGTGGTGGAATGCGGAGTGAGGATCCACTTTAACTAAAGATCTTGCAATAAAACAGAGCCATCTGCTCACATCCTCATCATAGTCTGGAGTCCTGCCAGATTTCCTGCCCTGTGTTGAATAGAGGGAGAGATTCCCATTCAGCTAAAGCTCTGTCTCTACGTGAAGTAAATGTCGACGGCTGCCCCACAGTCAGTCACCCATTACCCTTGCCACAAACTGCCACCAAACGAAGGGCAGCACGGCTGGCTAGCAGAGGCTCTCGCACTCACATACTTCACGCAGTGGATGTTTCTGGAATTCAAGTCAAAAAGAGTTCGTACAAGCAGGAGCCCTGGCAACCAGCCACCCCCACCCCTCCCATCCCATCAGCCACACTTCCACTTCATTGCAATTACGTGCTAATTTTTAGACTGCTGGCAGGTCCAGGGATAGGGTCAGCTCCTGCCTGACCTGTTCAGCACATGTTAAGCCCCACTGTCACAGACTAACCAACCCTGGCAAATAGTACCATCAACAACAACTTGCATTTATGTAGCGCCCCTTCATGCAGGGTAGCGTCACAGAGCGCTTGAGTCTGGTGACCATCTCTAGAGATCCTGTAACTTGAACTCTGTGCATATTCATTCTGCATTAATTAAACAGTGAATACATAATTTAGATTTCATAGTAAGATGCTCCTTGCTTCCTCTTAAGAGTTTGTCTGCAGCTGTTCAGCGCGAGAGAGAGAAAGAGAGAGTGTCTGAAGTCTCCAGTCCCCCCGAGGGCTGCACAGACTCGGGATTTGTGTGAAAGTCAAGAAATATAAATACAATAAATATAAGAGAAGGGAAAACAGAGCCTGTTTATTCGAGTCTAGAATCTAAACAATTGGAATCTGTAAGAACATTTTTTTCTGTGTAAAAAAAAGGTTGATTTAAATGTTTCCAGGGGCTGATTTTTTTCCCTGAACTTGAATGTCCCCCTTCCTGCCCAATTATTGATGTCTCTACTTCGCTAATGTCTTGCAGCTAACTGGGAGATACCACAAGTGATTCAGACATCCACACACATACACTCACACAACAACAACAACTTGCACTAACACAGAGCCCTGCATGAGGATAGCGTCTCAGATCACTTAACAGTGGCGGAGCCTGACTCCGAGCCGGGGTGGGGGACGGTGGCCGTAAGCATGGTCGAAGGGGAAGGTCTTCAGGCGGAACTTGAAAAAGGGGAGAGAGGGGGCAAGGTGAAGGGATTGAGGGAGAGTGTTCCAGAGTTTTGGGGGGTAATGGCTGAAAGCGCGACCTCCGATGGCGGGGCGGAGAGTGCGGGGGATGAGTAGGAGCCGGTGCCAGTCGAGCGGAGGTGCCGGGTGGTCGATTGGGGAGTGAGGAGGACAGAGAGGTAGGGAGGTGCCAGAGAGTGAATGGATTTGAACACGAGTGTGAGAGGATCTTGAAGTCGATCCGTTGGGTGATGGGGAGCCAGTGGAACCTGGGCCAGAACTGAATGAGATGTGGGGACGGAGTTTGCTTCGGGTCAGTACGTGGGCGGCAGAGTTTTGAATGAGCTGGATCTTGTGAATGGTGGAGCTGGTGAGACCGGTGAGAAGTGCGTTGGAGTAATTCAAACGCATTCACGCGGGTTTCAGCTGCATTTGGGGAAAGGTATGGATGGAGGCGGGCAATGTGGCGGAGATGGAAGAAGGCACACACACACACACGCAGACACAGACAGCAGGTCCCAGTGTTAAAATTTACAAATACACCTCACAGACTGACCTAGAGATCTCCCACGCAGGGTAACAATGCACACAAAACAATCTGAACTACAATATAGTGAGAAAAAGTCTGATTCCAGTTCAGCTATGCAGTTGTTTCTGTCAGTTTATGAAAATGATTCAAGTCTTATTCAACACGAGAAAGAGAGAGAGAGAGAGAGCGAGAGAGAGAGAAGAGGGCAGATGAATTGTATTAACGCTGTTCCAAGGCTATAAACAAAAGCATATTGTCGAGTTTTTAGCCGTCAACCTCCCTTTCAAAGACGTCGGGCTCAAATCTCCCTTTGACGTCTCCCAGACTACTGCCCTTTAACACCTTGTAATTGCAAACCGCGACAGCTTGTTAATGGAACATTAATTCCCTTCCCACCTTAATGTCATTTTACGGGTCATTTGGTCATTTACCGACATGTTACACAGCGCTGTAAGAGACAGGGAAGATTGCAATTGGACAAATTCATAATTGCATCTTTGCTGCAAAATACACAAATGTCTTTGTTTAAATGACTGTATATATAAACAAATCTGCATTGAAATTGACGGTTTCCTCTTACCTTACCTTACACAAGAACCAGCCTCGAAACCAGAGCGAAAAGCGAAGGGTGAGTGCGTAACAGGCACAACATGTGGGTGGTGGTGGGGGGGAGCGTGGTGGGGGGAGAGAGAATGGGGGGGGGAGAGATGGGGTGGGGAGAGATGATGGGGTGGGGAGAGATGGTGGGGTGGGGGGAGATGGAGTGACAAAGAGAGGGGGGACAGAGAGATGGGGAGAGTGGGGGAAGGGAGAGAGGAGGGGTGTAAAGATCTTGAACCACCTGTGAAATGAAGCCACTTTAAATTGGTTTTAGATCTATTGATCCCCATTTAGATGTCATTGGAAATGATTCAATCGCTGTCAAATGCGAACTGGTTACCTGTAATTAGGAATCATTCACTGAGCGTCTATCTGTCTGCATCTCTCTCTCTCCCGTGACAAAGTTCCCAAAAATCTGGCTAACAGCGGGAAAAAGATCAATATTAATGAGGTCTGACTGACCCATGCTCTTTATACAACTATAACAGCATTTCCTTGCATTTGAATTCCAGACCCATATTATAATACTCAGCATCTTGTCACTTATTAGCTACGGGCTCGGACTTGGTGCACTGCAACACATAGCTCTGATTGAAACAAAAAGCAGCAATGTGTTTTAAGAAAAACCTTGCGAGCAGAAGTATAGTGCAAGGGAATATAGCGCTTTAGGAAAGGGGTAATGATAATACGAATAATAACAATAATCCTTGTATTTGATACAGCGCCTTATCATATCGTAGAGACGTCTCAAAGCGCTTCACAGAATATACTGTACAGTAGATCGACCGTGTATTTTGAGACGTCTCAATTAAGTGATAAGGTGCTATGTCAAATGCATGTATTATTATGATGAATAATTCTATGTACTTGCTGCTTAGAGGGTTTTGCTCCTGTGGCTGGGTTACCGCAGTGCTATTAGCAAGACAAACCTGTTCAAGATCTTCCCTGTGGTGTTAGTGGCATGTAACACCTAATGTAACTATTGCAGTACGTTACCTTACGTGAAGGACTCTATATAAACGTATGTCAACAACAGCAACAACTTGCATTTGTATAACGTCCTTCACACCTGACGGTGTCTCGGAGCGCTTAATATTGTGTTATAAGATGCAGTACAATATATTTCCTGCAACTTTAGTTAACAATATGATCCACAAAGTGCAACAGCTTCCAGTCAAAATGTTTCTCAAACTTTCTGCTCGAGATTGTTGACAACTCAATGTTTTATTATAAGGGAAACCGGGCCCGCTACTTGATCGCAAAGTGAAGAAGGGTAAGTTAGTTGCGCTAGTTACTGACATAGATTTGTGGTTAGAATAGTTAGTAACCAACACTGTCCTGCAGTACGCATTATTGCTTTAACCCGTTGTATTCAGCATTAGCGTAAATTAATAATTACAACCGGTTACTAGTTACAAACCTCCAGCTAGTTATAGCTCTAGTCACCGGTAGCAACAGATTGTGATATGAATCACTTGAATAGTAATAGTTACTCTTCCGTGAGTATATGTTTAGCACTAATAACTGCGATAACAGTGTGTGTGTGTGGATGGGGTAAAGGTGTGTGTGGATGAGGTAAAGGTGTGAGTGGATGGGGTAAAGATGTGTGTGGATGGGGTAAGGATGTGTGTGGATGGGGTAAAGATGTGTGTGTGGATGGCGTAAGGATGTGTGTGGATGGGGTAAAGATGTGTGTGTGGATGGGGTAAGGGTGTGTGTGGATGGGTAAAGGTGTGTGTGGATGGGGTAAGGGTGTGTGTGGATGGGATAAGGTTGTGGGTGGATGGGGTAAGAGTGTGCGCGTGGATGAGATATTAGTGGACTATGGAAACCAACCTCACATTGTGTACCATATTTCTCGTTGAAGAGCCTGTCCCAATCGCTGAGCGTGAAGTCAAAAAGGGTAAGTGTGGAGCAAAAGTGTAGCTGTGATCATTGGTAGAAGCTAAGATCACACACACACCCATCCCTCCACAGATACTCACACACATCCCCCCCACACACACTCAGACACCAACACACACTCCCTCCCCCCTCCCGCCCGCCCCCCACATACACAAGTGCATTGCGTGGAGCTGTGCCTCAGTAATAATTCAGTGCTTCCTCACAAGGAGGACGTAACCCAACATCAAAGCCAGGAGTCAAGAAAAGTGAGTTTATAACACAACTGGCGTTCACTCACTAACTGGTGCATCCACTGGTTTACTAGTGCTTTGTCTACTGAGTTGTTTAGTACATTGATTAGCTGACTAGTACTTGGACTAGTGCTTTGACTATTGTCTCTACAACTAATGGTTAGATCCCTAACCAAACAGTAACATAGAATGTTTGCTCTAGTATTGCGTATCTAGAAATCTGTCACTGACGTTCAACAGCTTCAACTCAAGTGAACACTCGTTAAGAAACTTTGGAAAATGAAAGTCTAAAAAACCATAACATGCGTGAGATTTATTTTCGTTTCAGATGATAGTTAAGTCAAACCTTTGCTCCCCAGATCTACAGTCTAGACAGAGTGTTTCCAGGGTCTGAACAATATCGCTGTTTATAATTAATCCTTCCATTTGATGTAGAAACTACACAGTGTTAAAACATCTCAAAGTGTTTTATGGGGCATTGCTGTCAAGTGTAATGACTATGTTTTCGAGGTGAACAGGGCAGCGAGTTTGCACATGGTAAGGTTCACAAAGGGAATGACCAATTTATTTGGAGAAATGTTAGCTATAATAATAACTCTTGCATTTGATATATCGCCTTATCACGCCGTTGAAACGTCTCAAAGCGCTTCCCTTATTATACTCTAAAGTGGAGTGACTGTATTTTGTGTGTGATATGCCATACAGGGGTGACCTCAGAAAAATCGACAATATGAGACACTGTTAGCCCACAACCTCCACTAACAAAAGGAAAATTAATCGGAAAGCGTGGGGCTGGGTTTACTTTCTCAATTCTGTTAACATCTGAAATCACTGTAGAAAGTCTCGTGTCAGACAGTTAAATAATAATACTAATAATCCTTGCATTTGATAGATGTCTTCAAGACGTCTCAAAGCGCTTCACAGAATCAACTGTAAAGTGAATTGACTGTATATTTAGTTACATATGGGCTGGAAACAGGCCATTTGGCCCAAACAGTTCCGTGCTGGTGTTTATACTCTACACGAGCCCCGAATCCCTTCAATAGCTCCAGCCATAATGAAAAACCTTTGTTTATCCAGCCTTTGGCACTCGCTCACTGGCTGGTGCAACAACTGGTGTGTGCGCTCAGTGTCTGACAAGGACACGGGTACCTGTTGTCAAGACGCTGCTTAAAGCTCCCATTAAACTGTGCAAAATCAATCCTTCCCAGAGCCTTGAGCGTATCTAGAACATTTCCTGCTCCGAGCATCACTTCTACAGAACTTCTAATACTCACGGTTGTTAAAGCCAACAATAAGACACCAGTCCTTTCATTCCCAGGGCCGCTTGTCTGTGAACTCAATCCCACTTTTCTGTCTCTCTCGCTTTATCTACTGTAGAGGATTCTACCTGGGGAGACTGTTTGTGCTCGTTTGTTGAATGATCTGCACTGATGTAGCGACACAGGAAGGTCAGAGTCGCACTCTGAGTAATGAGGGGAGTGGATTCAGGACAGGCAGCTGGCGGTCTCCGGGGACCAGCTCATTGACAAATTAATCCATTGCCTCATTGTCTCTCGGAGCTCTGTGCCCCGGCTGCCAACACTAACGTCTCTCTGGACTGTGCCACCCGCCTCTTATAATGAGGAACCATTTCCCTCGCAGCTGCTGCAGATTACCTTATGTTTCAAATCCTAAAACAGGCACCGCAGCTGACGGCACACGTTTTCAATATTTACCTGGGTTTTTGACTTAAGCAGGTATTGGGGAAGTCCCATAGCGTAGTGGTTAGCTCACTCGCCTCGCAAGCGAGAGCACCCGGGTTCCTTACTCCAGGCAAGTTTCCTTACTCCACACACACACACACACACACACAAGTCTCTAATTACCTAGCGGTAAGTTGGAACCCGGTTGTTGGTTGATTGGTGGAACGCTTTCCGAGGTATTAATCCCTTCAAAAAAAAGATATTATTTGGTCACTCAGTCCATGGCTGTTTGTGGGCAACTGCTGCACAACAATTGGCCGTCGCGTTTCATCCACAAGTACACAGTCAATTCACTTTACAGTATATTCTGTGAAGCGCTTTGAGATGTCTCAATGACGTGATAAGGCAAAGATTGTTGTTATTATAATATGCAGCCGTCTGGCTGAATATGTGAATGAATTTGTAAGTAACTATTGTAAAACTATTGTAAAATCGTGGAGTCCTGTAGCTCAGTGGTTAGAGCACTCGCTTTGCAAGTGAGAGACCCGAGTTCAATTCCAGGCAGAGGGCGAAATCTTGGGCAAGTTTCCTTACTCCACACAGAGCCTAATAATAATCCCTCCAAAACAATAATAAATTGTTTTCATTTTCAATCTACGACTGTTTGTGGGACATTGCTGTGCGCAATTGGCTGCCGCATTCGCCCACAAATATACAATCAATTCACTTTACAGTATGTTCTGTGAAGCGCTTTGGGACGTCCTCCCGACGTGAAAAGCGCTATATCAAATGCAAGGATTATTATTATTATTATTAAAACAGGAATGGCAGGGATGTGTACTGCAAGGAGAATACTATCGCAAGTCATTTCCCGTCAAACTAATTCCCCTAAATACTTCTGCAAGTGGTGATCTGTTCGTGAGCAAGAAATAGAGTGAGCTGGGGCCTGATCAGTGTTTCAGATACAGATCCATCATTCCATCTTCAGCCTGAGCCCTTCACCCAAAGGCCTTCCATTAAATCTCATGCTCTGCAATAATAATAATATTAATCTTTGCGTTTGATAGGAGTTGATGTACAGATCAACCATGATCTAATAGGATGGTGGAACAGGCTCAAGGGGCTGAATGGCCTTTCCTATGTTCCTGTGTCCCGTTTCGCCCAAAAAATATACAGTCATTTCACTTTACAGTGTATTCTGTGAAGCGCTTTGACGTGATGAGGCGCAAAATCTGATGTGATGAGCCACCATATTATTATTATATGGTGCTTTAGCACATCAGACCACAGTGAATTGTTGTCATTTGCAACTGGAATATAGGATTAAGCCGTGTGTTTAATACTCCTGTGAAGGCAGATTTTTTTTGAAAAAAGACACAAATTCTCCATTTAATTCTACTCCGTTTGATTAAAGCTCTTTGAGATGTTCGCCTCCGTGAAATGTGTGTCATGTCAAACTACCTTGTTTAGCGCTAGGCAAGTGCAAATCGTTGTTACCATGTATAATAGTGAGTCATTGCATTGGAATTAATTCCCACGGGATGGTTCAGTGGGGAGAAAAAGAGTGTTCCTTAGGTAACTTTCCTTATTCCAACATTATTGCAAAAAAAAGGAATTTTGTCCAAAATACAATGAGACCAACCACTGGACGCAGTCAGAAGCTGTGAGTCCATCAAATGAGTTCTCAAATCACCTCCTCTTGTATTTTCTGTTTCATTCTGACCTGAATTCCTGGATCTCTCACTCATCCACTGCCTCCTGCAAACTGCCGGCCTCAAATTCCACCTGGTCTTAGCCTGTAAGACCGTTTTCTATTTCAATTTGTCCTTTTTTTAAAAGACAAAGATGCTTTTGGTGCTTTGGCCTCGGGGCCTGTGATCGACTCTCTGTCTGCATTTCACGGCAGAAATGGCCACTTGGTGCACAGCAGCAACATTGGAAGCAGAGAGAGAGCGGGTTCATTTATCACCGGCCCGACCTATACTGTGTGATTTAATCACCTGTCTGCTCCTGCATAGTGCACACCCCAGGGACGTAACACATCCCCCGGAACTCTCACAAAGATACACACTTAATACACTTGTTGGTATATCCTGCGAAGCGCTTTGAGACGTCTCGAAGACGTGATAAGGTGCTGTATCAAATGCAAAGATTATTATTATAACACATGAAGAGCAGAGACTGAAGCTCTTGTGTCCAAAGCAGGGGGAGGAGAGGAGGGTTGGAGGTGCTGTTGCTAATCAAATATTGTGCTCAGGAGTCCCAGAGTGCAGTGGTTAGAGCACTCGCCTCGCAAGTGAGAGGACCTTGGTTTGATTCCTGGGTGGGGAAAACCTTAGGCAAGTTTCCTTACTCCGCACGCCTCTGTTCACCCAGCAGTAAGTTGGAACCCGGTTGTTAGTCGATTTGTGGATTGTTTTCCGGGGCTAATGGTTTCTGCCAGTGCGGTTAGCGAGTGGTCTGTTTTTCTCGGATATTCCTTGATATCGATTTACAGTGTTTGCTGCCAAAGAGTATAAGTGCTGTGTGGACAGCAGCTTCTACACTGTAAACAAATTCACACACCCAGGTCTTCACATTGTCTGAACGGTCACCTTTGGATATGAAGGGCAACCATTATTTTTATCATTATTATTATTTCTGAAAGGGAAACAAACCATTTCGGTATCAAGTCAAGCTTTGGTCAGACACACACTGCAGTGTGGCTCCCTGGGTTACTCTCTGGCAGGACCCAACATTCTGACAACTTTACGAGGAATGCAAACAGGATAATGCCTGGCTTGTGTTGATCTTATCGGGGCTGTTGATGACAGCTCCTGGCATTTACAGAGGGATAGACTGCAGAAGGTCATGAATAATAAGCTATTGCTTCCATGCATTTTGATCAACTAGTGTATATTTCGCCCACAGAATACACTGTCAGTTCACTTTACAGTGTATCCTGTGAAGCGCTTTGAGACGTCTCAACGATGTGATAAGGCACTGTATCAAATGCAAGAATTATATTATTATTATAAACAGCTTAAAATTTGGGAAGCTGATAACAACAACAACAACAACAGTGAATTTTGCCCTGTGTCTGCTCAGTGTGTGAAGTCAGCAGAGGTTCCAACTTGTAGAATTCCCTCCAATGCAAAGACTCGCACCTTATATACAGCAATGACAATTTGCATGTACATAGCGTTAAACAGCGGCTCAGCTCGGTGAAGGAGCAGATTCTGCGCCCTTCTGCTCTGCGGGGCTTTGTAAGTTTTGGTCCAAGGCAGTGCAAGACCGGGTCTGAGCTGAGCTCTGGGAAAGAAATATCATTGGCTTTGAGATTGAAATGTTACACTTAACAGTGTGCTAGCGAGTGTACACTTGAGTGGAGCGGAGAGCGCTCTCACTTCCAGCTGGAAGCCGGCTGGGAACGTCTCGACAATGCTCCTGACGCGGTTTCTGATGTGCAGATGTTCCAATTCGGAAAGCAAGTTCAGGGGATGAAGCACCCTCTGGTGGAAAAGAGGCCAAGAAGAACACAAGAGGTATTTTCCTTGTTGCGTCAAAATACCCCAATGTTCAACAGTAATTACTGCCAAATGTCGTGACAGTGTATCTGCATTAGCCAAGTTGCGACTCAGAAATGAGTGAGTGAGTGGCTAATTTATCTAGAGGATTTGCAGGGCTATGGGATATGACAGGGGAGTGGGACTAGTTAGTAGCTCTTTCAAAGAGCCGTTACAGGCACGATGGGTCAAATGGCCTCCTTCTGTGTTGTAAAATTCTATGATTATAGGCCAGGGGACACTAATTGCACTAATCGGTGACCAGACTAAATAACTTTTGGATTAGAGCAAAGGAGAGTTAGGGCTGAGACAAAGATTAGTTTCCTCTCATAGTGACAGACTCAATTTTGAGATGCAGTGTCCTAAAAAGCTCCAGGTCCGAAACCGATCAAGGGATGGATGAAAAATGAGTAGACCATTTGCAGGATATTGGAGGAGAGGTAGACAGGGTAGTTGTACGGAATAGTTTGTGGTGGAGCAGGATCCACGGACCCAATGGGCTTCTTGTGTTCCTACATTCCCATTGATGTACCTCCTGCCTAGTTGGGATAGCCTGACGTAGCCCCAACAAAGGAATCAACCAGATTTTGATTGCTGCATAATATTACACAGTGCTTTTTCTCACTAGTATTCGGGTTTCTAGAGGATTTGCTCAATCCTTAAACCTAGCAGTAATTGTACTCAGTGACCTTGTTATCTCATTAAGAACTATTAAACTCAGTGCAGGATGACTCGAGTTGGGCAGTGAGGTTTTCTCGTGATGAGCTGTGGCTGGGAGGTTATTTACACACAGTGTAGAGTGTCTGAAACAACCTAAAGCACCGGGAAATTTTTTGACATTTTTTTCCCGCAAGCGCCAGGAACAATGTCCAAACCCCTCGGGTGGCAACCGAGTTCCATGTCAAGACGAGGCTTCGTGAAGACCAAAGGTAGGAGGTTGTCAGACTGAACGTGTAGAGGCGCAGGGTGTGGCGGATGGATAGATAGCAGTTGGGTTTTTGGGGAGTAAAACACAACCTGATCCTGCTAACACATAGTAATGGGATGGAACCTGTGCTGGTTTTCCTTCTCTCTAACCCAGGTGGTGCTGAGGGTAATTGTACGCAGCCCTCCCACGTCAGTAAGAGCACAGGGCAGCATTGAACAACAACACATTACATTTACACAGCAACTTTCACGTTGGGAGGACGTCCCAAAGCACAGAACAATCAAGGAATCTAAGCCTGAGCTGGGGAGGGTGGGGGTAGAAGAGTGTCTGAAGGTCTTGAGATAGGCCTTGAAGGAGGCAAGGGAGGGGGCGAGGCGAAGGGACTATGGGATGGAGTTTCAAAGGGTGGGGGCAGAGTGGCTGAAGGCCCGACTGCCAATGGCGTTCAGACTGTGACCTGATTTATTCAGACGACAATAAGAGGCGTTACTTTTACCCGTAGTGGCCATGCCTTCATCCACTACTCCTCAAAACTCTTGTCACTCTCTCCCTCAATCCCTCCGCCTTGCCCCCCCCCCCCCATCCCCTCCCCACTTTCAAATCCTGCCTAAAGACCTTATTTTTGATCGTGCTTACAGTCACCTCCTCCCTCCCTCTCCCTCCCCCCGGCACGGGATCAGACTCCGCTACTGTCGAGTGCTCTGGGACACTACCCCGCGTGAAGGGTGCTATATAAATGCAAGTTGTTGTTGTTGTTCTATTCACACGAACTGTACTCGTACACAAGTACTGATTCCTTATGGATCTAAACACGATTATGGGATCTATGGAAAAATTCAGATCGGAATAATTTACCGTTCGATGTCATTTTTTTTGCCTCCCCCATTTCATCAATCATTTCTCTCACTCATTACCTTTTATCTTTCCTAATATCAATGGTCTTCTCCCCCCACCCCACACACACTGTTCTCACAACTCCCCGTTAGTTTTACCCAAAACCTTACGTAAAAGACGAGTTGACAATTTACGACGAGTCGAAAAATTAAAACTCTTGCCTCGATTTCTAAGCTTTGCCTAGAATGAATGAGAGAAAGAATAATCCTTGTGCTTTGCAGCGTCATAACACGTCGTTGAGACGTCCAAAGCTCTTCACATCAATCGCTTTTACAAAAGAAAAAATCAAAAATCCCTTTAACTCACGCTAAAGTGGCTTCCCCTTGAGGAGTTTCCCTGGCTTGGACGGTCACAGCGCTGAGCTCCTGTTTATGGACTAACTAACATCTTCTGTTTCCACACCCCACCCCCGCAGACTGCGAGTGCTATGGCCACTCCAACCGGTGCAGTTACATCGAATTCCTCAACATCGTGACGTGCGTCAGCTGCAAACACAACACACGGGGTCAACACTGCCAGCACTGCCGTCTCGGGCACTACCGCAATGCCTCCGCCGAGCTCGACGACGAGAACGTGTGTATAGGTCAGTGAGCGAGTGAGCACACGTGGGTCTTGCGTGTGCGACAGTGTCAAGCGTGTGTACCCACGCAGTTAAGGCATGTGCACGAGCCCCACTCTCGTCCTTTCACGTTACGGGACATCTGACCTCCGCAACTGTTCAAAGTGATCACAAAGGGAATTGAAGGCCAGGTGGTGAGGGTGGTTGGAATGGGTAATTCTCTAGTTAAGACAGAGTCCGCCAATTATTTTAAAGAGGAACTTGATAGCTACCTCAACAAGAGGAGTTTGTGTGTGTATTTATGTGTGTGTGTTGGGAGTGGGGGGGGAGCTGGAGAGTGGGATTTCATTCTATAACTCGTGTTTGTGGAGAGAAACTTCATCGCAGACTTGGACGGTCAGTTTCTGTGCTGAGACACTGTAGGATTAAAAGAATTTTTAAAAACAATTTTAACATATTGTGAAAGAGCATCGAGAGTCACAATCACACTGGGGCAGAGAAAGAGTCATTGCGAAACATAGACTTAATTTGGGATTAATTTGAATAGCTCTTTCAAAGAGCTGGCACGGGCACAATGGGCCGAATGGCCTCCTTCTGTGGTGTATAATTCTTCGATTCTATGGACCGAGTTGTACTGGAGCCAGGGACAAGGCTCGGCTGCCTCATTGTCCCCTTGAGTGTACGGTAAAAGCGGTCGTCTCCTTTACAGAATGTAACTGCAATCAACTGGGAGCCATCCACGACCGCTGCAACGAGACAGGAGCCTGCGAGTGCAAAGAGGGAGCCTCGGGCCTCAAGTGTGAGGATTGCGCGGCTGGATACTACTGGAGACAGGGCTGTTTCCGTAAGTATCTCCCCAGGGAGTGGTGGGCAGACCGTCACTGAGGGGGAGGGAATGGAAAATCTCCCATTTGGAGAGAGAATGACTAAATTGTTCCCAAATAGGAACTCACCCCCACAGAGAAAGGCTACCAGGGGTCTGACCTCTCCCACCAGCAACGACCCCCCCCCCCGAGGAGATTTTATTTTAGTCTGTGATAAAGGAACAAGCTTTCTCAATTGTCCTGGGGAAGGCAGAACAGTGAGGTTGATGTCAGTGTCAGGAGCCAGGAATGTGCTTCAATGGCTCCCATCACACAATCCTGTCCACAATCACAGATGATTAGGATAACTCAGAAAAAGTTCCACGTGGGCTGGTCTCAAAGGACCTCCGCGTTCTGTAGAGCTCGACCAGCTCAGGACATGAGAGGAAGTTACATAGCATTGGGAGCGGTGGGGTCCTGTAGCTTAGTGGGTAGAGCACTCACCTCTCAAGCGAGAGGTCCTGGGTTCTATTCCTTACTCCACACGCCTCTGTTTACCCAGCAGTAAATAGGAACCCAGTTTTTTGTTGATTGGTGGATCACTTTTCCAGGGGTAATCTCTTTAAAAAAATAATAAATTGGTCACTTAACCCAAGACTGTTTGTGAGACACTGCTGTGCGCAGTTGGCTACCGTGTTTTAGCCCACAAAACACACAGTCACTCACTCCACTTTACAGTATACCCTGTGAAGCCACTTTGAGAATTCTCAACGATGTGATGAGGCGCTGTATCGAATGCAACGATTTTTATTATCATTATTATTCTGCCTACATGAAAGGCGCTTGTGTGTGTAAATGTAAAATCGCATTGTGTTGCATTTCCTCCAGCCAACATCTGCGACAATGAACTGATGGTGTGTCAGAACGGGGGCACGTGCCACAAGAACCAGCGTTGTATCTGCCCCAGTGGGTACACGGGTATCCTGTGCCAGAGTGGCAGCTGCAGCTCCGAGGACAGTAACTGCAACTCGGGCCCTCCTTCCGCCTCCCTGGGATCCTCCGCAGCGATTCTGGTGGTCTCCGCACTCATCCTGCGCATCCTGGCAGCGCTCAACGAATGACGGACCCTTTACGCCGACGGCCCCTCCCCCCGCCCCGGAGACAGACAGACAGACAAACATTGCCTAACCAAGGTCTGCTTCCCCAGGGAAAGCACAAGCCTATTTGGTCGGCAGCGACCCACTGGTGGGGCCCACCAGCCAGGGTGGCAGTGTCAGTTTAAGCCCACGACACCAAAAAAAAAACCAATGAAGGTAAGAGTGTACAGGTAAACATAACACCAAATGGGATCTACAATGAACATGGCTCACATCCACTTGGGGGACAAAAGCGGACATTTATATTAGGAAGTAAGTTCATCACTATACAGCCTATGGAATATCCAGGAACAAAATCGACAACTCTACTGTTCAAATCCTCCTGCATATTCAATCTCATCTATTGCCTAGGAGTACTGATGCCTAACACACACTAGTGGCTGCGTTTCGCAAAAATACCAGTTCACAGAAAGGGTTTGGTTTGGGGTTTGCTAATGAGAATGGTTTGACATGAGGTGAAAACGACTGGTATATAACATGACGAGCACTATAAATAACTCTTACCCGGTTTCAGTACTTTTCTTTTGTAGAAATGGTTATTTTTTGCTCTATCTAAATGTTAACATGAAATATTATGGACATTTTATTATACAACAACTGCAGCACACAGTAAAGTGACTGGTTACATCATTGCTTGGTCTTATTTTTCTTCCTTTGTACTCGCTATCTCTAGCCTCCCTCAGGATGTGGGACAAATGGCCTTCTTCTTTGATGTAAAGTATGGGTGAGATGGAGGGCTGGTTGGTTCCTGTGGGTATGCTTTGCTGGCTAAAGGAGTCCTGTAGCGTAGTGGTTAGAGCACTCGCTTCACAAGCGAGAGGACCCGGGTTCGATTCCAGGACGGGGCGAAACTTTAGGTAAGTTTCCTCACTCCACATGCAGTAAATTGGAACCTGGTGGGTAGTCAATTGGCAGACCCTTCAATAAATAAATAAAGAAAATAATTTGGTCACTCACTGCACAACTAGTTTGTGGGACACTGCTGTGCGCAATTGGCTGCCACGTTTCGCCCACAAAATATTACAGGCAATTCACTTTACAGTATATTCTGTGAAGCACTTTGACACGTCACAAATATATATCAATTATTATTATCATTATTATTATGTGTTGGGGAGACTTTGGACTGGAACCTCACCTCATGTCTGGCTTCAGCCTCTTTACGGTATATTTTATGAAGCTCTTTGAGTTGGGATGTCTCAACGACATGATAAGGTGCTATATTAAATGTAAGGATTATTATTAAACAAGGCAAGGAGGGAGTTTATCACAACCACACATTGGTCCTAAGTTTGTGATCTGACTTGAGCTAAATTAGCTTATCGCTCAAACATAGCCTTATGGTGCTTCTGGGGGGGGACAAAGCAGAGAGCTCACTGTAAAAATAACCCCAGCGCTAAAAATACATCAAGCTTGTTTTTAAATTGTTCTAATCTTTATCCAAGTTAATTTAAGACAGGGATAAACACATTACATTTGTTTAGCACCTTTCATATCAGGATGTCCCAAGGCATTGGACAGTCAGTATTCCGGACCCGAGCTGGGGGTTGGGATCAGGGACGGTGGAGTGAGGGGGTGGTGGAAGGAGGGTGATTAAAGGAACGGTCAAAGAGGAGTCTTGAAGGAGGCGAATGGAAGGGGTGAGGCGGAGCGACTGTGGGATGGAGTCCCAGATGGTGGGGACAGAGAGGCAGAAGGTCCGCCCGCCGATGGTGGGGTGGGCGAAGCGGGGGAGGTGAAGCAGGCCGGAGCCCACTGAGCGGAGGGAGTGAGCAGGTTGAGAGGTCCCAGAGGTAGGGGGAGCAAGGCCAATGGGGGACTTGGAAGGTGAGGACCAGGATCTTGAACTGTATTCTCTGTGTGATGGGAAACACAAAGGAATCTTGTAAAGGTTCAGCAGAGTTCCGCTATCGGAGGCTCTGATCCATTGAGTTTCTTCTCTCCTGGACTCCAGACCGCTTTTTTTTTAATAGCAATGGGAATTTTCCTCCATCGACACATTATTCCCATTCACATCCCAACACACTGCCTACAACTTCTGATATCCTTGGAAATGTTTCAATTTGATAAGACTCACAGTCTCATTCGAAGGACAGCATAGTGTAGTGGTTTGAGCGCTCGCCTCACATGCGAGAGGATCCGGGTTCAAATTCCAGGTGGGTGAAACCTTAGGTAAGTTTCCTTACTTCACACCCGTTTACCTAGCAGTAAGTAGGAACCCGCTCGTCAGTCGACTGGTGGTCACTCCATACGCGACACAACCACGGGACACTGCTGCGCGCAATTTACTGCCGCGTTTCACCCACAAAATATCCAGTCACTCCACCTTGCAATATATTCTGTGAAGGGCTTTGAGACACCTCAACAACGTGCTCCATAAACCAAGTACAATCCTTGCATCTGGGACGCTACTCTGCATGACGGGCACCATATAAATGCAAGCTGTTGCTGTCCAATTCACACATGGCCTCGCACATGTAGAGTTACTTTCAAGGGCAGCTGCTGTTACTTCCCAACAAAATCCCCACAAACAGCAATGACATGAACAAGCCCAGCGTTTTTTTGGGGGTGGGGGGTTGGCGGCCGGGGGGAAGGAGGAATTCTTTACACAAAACCCATTTACTTTCCCAGGGAAGATAAAGTGAAGTTTCTCCCAGCCCCCAAGCGAGAGAGAGAGAGAGATCAAAAACCAGTTCCCAGAAACCCTATGACTGATCCCAGCAGTTTCCATCGCACGTACAATTTGATTCTAATCTTTATAACCCTTAATCCCTTCCTAATCATTCAGACAGTTGTGTTTCTGTTATATGGCAGTAGGGGAAAAGATTAAATCTATGGTACAGTCTGTTGCAACCGGGATAATTTTGACTCTCCAATGCAGCGCTGGGGGTGTGCTGCATTGTCGTGAGTACTGTCCTTCGAATGAGACATTAAACTGAGATCCTGTCTGCCTGTTCAGGTGGCGTTAAAAGATCCCAGGGCACTATCCACAAAGAGGAGTTTCTCTCTCCCGATGTCCTGGCCAGCAATCCACAAAATGAAATTGGTCACTCACTCGGTGGCGGTTTGTGGAACGTTGCTGTATGCAAACTGGCTGCCGTGTTCCACCCATAAAACACACAGTATATTCTGTGAAGCTCTGAGACATCGACGATGTGATAAGGCGCTATACCAAATGTAAGTATTGTTATGTGACTGTATTTCTGTAGTGTTGTAACATTCTGTTACGCTATAAAGAGTTCACAAGGAACTACACGTGACCAGCAGAGGTAAAACACAGCAACTACGTGCAACCGATCCAACTGAAAAACAGCAAAAAAAATCTCCAAGGTATCTCAAGTCTTTTATACTTTATCCAAGACTATTGTATTTACATATCAACATTAAGAAACATATGTACAACACAGGAAATAATCCAGAGATTGAAAACTTACTCTGCTCCACTAGTGCAAAGGTGCGATTTGGGACAACAAGGCAAAGTGGAGTCTCTGTTCTTGGTTGAAACTGTGCTGTCAACCAACACCTGAGGCGGCACCTTATATTTACATAATCTCAGACAACCATCATGTGGCGCAGGGGGTCGTTCACCCACCAAACACCGCATGAGACCAAAGTAAAGCAGACAGATTGTTCCGGTTGACCTAATTGACAGAATCTTTTGTTCTCAAATTAAATGTTTTAAAGCTTTCGAGTTGCCGGCCGTCTTTCCTTGTAAAATTATTTTGATCGTTGGGAAATGCGACAAACGTGAAAAACACACACACGTGTGCGCGTGCGGGTGTGTGTGTGACCACATCATATGCAACTCATGAGAACGTGACTGATAAATTGTTCTCCACTGCCCCTCCAGTCTAGGACTGCCCCACCCTGCAGCTCAGTCCTGCTTTAACTTCTACACACATGGTTTCAACAGGAAACAGTGGACCACGACAAATTATATTTGCACAGCGCCATTCATGTCAGGAGGACGTCCGACGAACAGTTGTGATTTATCATCCCAGCGACTGTATCAGTGAGATCAGGTAACTCACACTATACACCAGCAATAACTGACCCTCAAAGTTTACAAGTTGGCACGGAGCAGTGACTGAACACAACACTGATCCATCAAAAAGCTTATACTGCAGGCATTGGGGGAGTGTAGAATTAGGGAATGGGATTGGGTTTGGAAGGTAGCATTAAGGAACAAGATTTTACAGTCAAGGAATGTGGTTGTTTGGTTGGGGGAATGTTTGATGGTTTAGCTGGAAATTGCATCGAAATGCATTTGGTCTCATCTGTTGGCAACGCTCACTGTTTCATTCTCCTAGTAAAAAGTTTTCCAGCTGCAGCGTTTAGAAAAAGTCCCAACATGTACAGCCAACTCCAGTGAGCATAGAGGAAAGGCTAACCTGGAGGTAGCTGACAGAGTTAATGTCTGTCGCCCTCCACATTTACAATCTGCTCACAATTGAAGTCGAGTTTCAAATTTATTTCAGGAGTGAGAACGGTTAAAACCTGACCTCCCACCGCCCAACCAACACCACCACCACAAAACTCCAGCACAGGACTCTCACAGGAACTGTGAACATCCAGCCACGCTTAAACACAGTGACGGTGTGGTCATTTCCTCACTGTTTGACAAAATAAAATAAACTATTTGAAAAATAGAGTGGAAAAAAAATCCAAATCAGCGGATACTTTCCTGCTAGTTTGTATATAGGAAAAAAATGCATCTTGGTGATCAATTAAAGGCAATTATATTGTGTAACTGGAAACCACACAATACATCAAAACACAAGCCCACGCCCAAAGATTGGACGCAGCTTGGAACAGACTCGAAGAGCTGAGACGCCTGCTCCCTCCTCCTCTTCCAAGGTCGAACAAATGCAAACAAGCTCAAAAGTTCTAAGAGTAGAGAAAACAAAGGAACAGGAGCAAAAAAAATCAGTGGAAAAGCTGGGAAGTGCTAGTGGTAAACCGTCACAGAGAAAATGGAAGATCAAGACTTATCGCGAAAAAGATAAACTTCCCTGATATGTATGTGGATGTATAAAAAAATCTCTTCATTCTGAGTTTATAAAAGTGAAATGTTAGAAGACAAAGTGCAAGCTGGGTTTGTACCAAAATCACTAGACGCCTCAGTGCAACCCAGGCCCGAGGCACTTGGGTTTAAGACACATGTGCGGCCAGAGAAGGGGAACAACAACAACAACTTGCACTTCCACAGGGCCCTCCACACAGGGTAGCGTCTCAGAGCGTTCAAGGGGAAAACGCCATCGATGAAAGTGTAAATAAACGAGAACAAAAACTATCCTTCGGGTGAAGCCACGCAGAGCTGTGCCAGGCTCACCTCAGCCACCAACATCTCACAGTAGGATTTGTCCATTACCCACTTCTCCCCCCCCGGTTTGGCGAAAACGTCCTGTTACCAGCGCAGTCACCGCTTGGTAAACCTCCACCGCTTCAGAAAAACTGTTTTGCTCAGATCTTATTTTTCTCATTTCCGTTTCCGCTTCATTTCGCTGTAACCTTGCTCCCCCGCACTGCTGTCATCCCTTCTCCTCTTTGCCTCCTGCCCCTGTGTCTGGGGCCTGGCCGAGTGTGAGTGTCGGTGTCTGTCTCTGTTGTCCCGATTGTTACCGAAAGCGGACGCACAGCTCCTGGAGGCAAGGGAGGAGGAAGTCTCGTTTCTCCTGCCAACGGCCGCCTGGCAAGAAGCCCCAGGGAGCGACGGACGAGGAACGCGCTGCCCCCTGCTGGCCAGGGGCGTGTGTGCGTCTGGTGGATTTGGCCATCGAGTCGAGGCCTCTTCCAGCTGTGGCCCCACGTCCTTGGTCTGAGCTCCTAGTTTCCGGGCCAGCCGCGGGTCCCTCGGGCGATCGTCAGCCGGCTTCTGAGCAGGACCAGGTTGGGGGTGTACTGTATCCACCGGTAGAGAAGGGGCTGGTGGTTTCAGCGTTTGCTCAACTCTCTTGGTTGACTCACAGCTCATGGGAATGCTCGCTCTCCGCAATAGCTCAGGGACAGCCTTTCTGTCCCCCGTGCCCTGAACTGAAAGGGCTCGTTGGAAAGCTGGCCTAGGTTTCATGACTTTCCTGCAGTCTTTCCTGTAGTCGCTCTCACATGTCTTTACGATGGCCCCTCTCCTTTGGGCATCCTGAATCAAAGCGTTCCAGTCTTTACTGTCCTGAACATCAGAAGCAAAAGAGAGAGAGAATCAACAAGACTTCACATGTTTCTTCTGCCCTGCCCCTCTGTCAAAACTATAAAAATGTAGGGAAACACACCATACACCGGAAAACATTAGTGAGAAATGACAGTAACATTTAAGTTTTCACAAAATAAAACGGTTCAATTTCTGATTAAATAACACAAGTACCAATATTATTAAACCTCGCCTTTGATATAACGTCTGATTACATTGTTGAGGCGTCACAAAGCACCTCACAATATATAGCATAAAATGGATTGACTGTGTATTTTGTGGGAGGAAAGCAGCAGCCAATTGCGCCCAGCAGGGTCCCACAAACAGTTGTGGAGTGAGTGACCAAATTTCTTTATTTATTTGAGTGATTATTACCCTTGGAAAGCGATCAGTCAATCGAATAACAACTAGGTTCCTACTTACTGCTAGGTAAACAGAAGCATGTGGAGTAAGGAAACTTGCCTCAGGTTTCACAACGCCCAGGAATCGAACCCGGGTCCTCTCACTTGCGAGACGAGTGCGCTAACCACTACGCTACGGGATTCCATGAGCATATTTTTAACCTACTGATTAGCCAACGTAACTTGGTAGGGAGGTGCTGACGCAGGCAGGACTCACCGTCAGTGTTTTCAGGTGCCCCAGAATGAAAAGACTGAAGCGGGCTCGAGTGATGGTAACATTCAGTCGCTGTCGATCGGCCAGGAACCTGCAAACAGCCAAACGGCTCATCAATAAATCAATCGTCTTCCAATCAGCAGCTCCAGTGCTTAGTCACAATACCAGAGAATTCAGAGATAATTTCACTTGCTCGAACCCGAACACACACCTTTTATTACATTCTATGGCAGAACATCAAGGCAATAACAGTAAATAATAATAATCCTTGCAGGTGATATAGCACCTTATCACGGTCGTTGAGACATCTCAAAGCGCTTCACGGGACATATTGTAAAGTGTATTTTGTGGGTGAAATTTCCCAATGCCCCCACCGGGTTAGGGAATATCAACTTTATTTTTTGCTCTCAATTGCAAATCAACAATCTCAGCTGTGTGTGAACAGCGGGAGGGAGAGGGAAAGGAGAGGGAGTGAGCATGTGAGAGTGAGTGTGCAAAGGAGAGCAAGAACGAGAGAAAGTCATGTGTGAGGGAGGAGAGATTATAGAGATTGCTTTGTGATACGTAATCCTAAATCTCACGTCTGGAGGAGTCATGAAAACTTGGGTCTGGAATGCACTGCCTGAAAGGGTGGTGGAAACAGATTCAATAACAACTTTCAAGGGGGAAATGGGGAAAGAGTGGGGGAGTGGGACTGATTGGGCAGCTCTTCCAAAGAGCTGGCACAGGCACGATGGGCTGAATGACCTCCTTCTGTGCCATAATATTTTAGGATTCTATGTAAGATAAACGCTAAGTGGGGTTTGAATTACATTACACTACAAAATTACATCTGTATAGCGCCTTTCATGTCGGTAGGACATCCAAACGCTGGTCGGTTTGGGAATTGGACCCGAGCTAGGGGGCTGGATCGGGGAGGGTGGAGGGCAGCCGAAGGCTTGATCGAAGAGGAGGGTTTTGAGACGCCCTTGAAGGAGGTAAGAGAGGGACCGAGGCGAAGGGAATGTGGGATAGATTTCCATAGGGTGGGGAGAGAAAGAAAAGTAATGAAATGATGAAAGAAACGCCTCACCCTATATTGGCTTGCTGGTTGTTGGCTCGGACACAGGTGACGATGATACAATCCTTCTCACAGCCTTGGAAGCCATCCACTGTCCCCACTTGTATCGCCCTGCACGAGTGAAAAACAGCACCACGTCAATGTGTCTTTAGCCTCTTTCATTCCCGTTTCTGATACAACAGCAGTTAAAAACCCAGCATGTGGAGAGTTCCATCTAGAAGCCACGCTGGACTTAACCCTGGGATCCAGGACTCAATGTTTAACCAATAATACTTTCGCCCACAAAACATAGTCAATTCACTTTACAGCATAATCTGTAAAGATAAGGCGCCATATCAAATGCAAGGATTATTATAAAGACTTGCATTTGACGCAGTGCCTCAATCCATGAAAATCACTGCCCCTCACACATGAAAGGCAGCGACTTAGATGGACAAACAGCAGCCAATCTGTACAAACATCGCACACGCACAGTGATGAGATGAATGATTGACTGATCTATATTTTTTTGGTGGGGGGGGGGGGAGGAGAGAGAGGAATGGAAGAACAGGCAGGACCACCAGCTTCCTCCCCACCCCTCCTCCCCTACTCTACTTCCAAAATAATGGCAACAGGATTCTCAACATCTCCTCCTCCCAATCTCTCGGAACAGGGAGATGTGAGCTGATAATCAGGTTCTATAGTATCCGGAACGAATGAGATGAAGCTTATTATTATTATAGAATGTTACAGCACAGAAGGAGGCCATTCGGCTCATCATTCCAGCTCTTTGAAAACAGCTACCAACTAGTTCCACTTCCCCACTCTCTTTCCCCATTGCCCTGCAAATGTTTCCTTTTCAAGTACCTATCCAATTCCCTTTTGAAAGCTACTGTGGGATCTGCTTCCATTATAATAATAATAATCCTTGCAGTTCATATAGCGCCTTATCACATCTTCGAGATGTGTCAAAAGAGCGTCACACAATATACTGTAAATTTTGTGGGCGAGTACCCCACTCATTAAAAGGAAAAACAGGTGGGTGGTGTGGGTTTATGAAACGAGTTCTCCTTACCTGCCCTGGTCCAAGCCTTTCCTGCAGGCTTGCTCAATCTGATTCTGAATCTCCTGTTTTTGGGCATTGTACGGGGTGATCACTGCAATATTATTACATTTGCCTTTCTGCTGCTCAGCAATCAGAGTGATCAAAGCTATCACCAGCTTCACCTCCTGTAGGTTGCTGAAAGAACTGAAAAGAGAGAGAGGGGAAATAAAAGGCATCAATAATAATACTTGCAATTGATATAGCGCCTGATCGTGTCGTCGAGACGTCTCAAAGTGCTTCACGGAGTCCCACAAACAGTCGTGAAAGTGCCACAGAAATCTATCAGTTGTAAAAGAGCTCCCCCAAGCGGCTCAAAGAGGAACTGAGCCACATGGAAGACAGATTTGGGATCGATCCCTGTTCTGTCCTGAGTTAGTGGATCTCAGACCATCTCAGTAAGCGGGTCTCCTTGGAACTGAACTGGAAATCTCAGACAGAGCACGGTTGTCTGCCACAGCCGTGGGAGGGAAGAAAAAATAAAAAAACAGCCATGGGCCTTACTCCCCTTTTTGCTGGAACACGATACCCACTGGCAGGATAGTTAATAATAATAATTCTTGCATTTGAGATAACACCTCACCACATCGTTGAGACATCTCAAAAGGCTTCACAGAATATACTGTAGTGTGAATTGACTGTGTATTTTGTGGGTGAAACACAGCAGCCAATTGCGCACAACAGTGTCTCACACAGTCATGTGTGAGTGACCAAATTTTTATTTTTCTTATATTTTTTGAAAGGACTATTACCCCTGGAAACCGATCTGCCAATTGACTAACAACCTGATTCCTACTTATTGCTAGGTAAACAGAGGCGTGTGGAGTAAGAAAACTTCTAAGGTTTTGCCTGGCTCGGGAATCAAACTTGCGAGGAGAGTGCTCTAACCACTAAGCTATAGGACTCCTGTAGAGTTCCAAAAGTTCACAAGTCACGCTACAGGACTTAGTACGGTATAGTTAACAGTGCTTTGGTTAGTTGCATTGGGACCAGCTTACACGCCCATACCAAGGAGGTTTAATGGATGCCAGTTCCCTCCGGTGTTTTGCTTTGGGATGTCCTCATGACATGAAAGGTGCTGTACAAATGTAATTTGTTATTTCTTGTTGCATGTCCAGTTCATGGCTCCACACCTCCTCACATATCTTGCCAGCGATACTCACCCTTTCTTGCGGATTTCACAACCATCGATCACATCGAACAGCATGTATGGCTCAAAAGGCCAACTGAGAGAACACCGTTGCATCTCCACGGTTCTGGGCAAACACAAGGGGGAAAAGAGAGAGAAAACAGCGTGAATTCTCCAAAGTCATATAGTGAAGTCTTTCTAGTTACATTTTGAACGTGCATCAAAATACTGTGCAAAAGATAGCACTGTGCTATTAATAACGTTGTGCTGAGTTTCAAAATGGAAAGAACCCACAACACACATTAAAGCGTCTGACAGACAGGCAGGCAGAGAGAGAGAGCTCAGCGAGATGTCACTCCCGTAAGTAATCCAGATTGCTGGGTTGCTTGAGCAGCGGCTCATGGGCTTACAATACAAAATTACATTTGTATAGTGCCTTTCACGTCAGGAGGACGTCTCACAGCACTGTTTTACTTCAGGGAGGCTGCAGCTGTTTGAAAGCCAAGGACGGTGGAAGCAGGTTTTCTTCAAAATCATCGTGGGGAAAAAAAGATTTGTTTTGAAACAAGCTGCGCTTTGGTAAAAAGTTTGTCCTTGGTTTGCAGCTGCCATTTCTAACAACACATTGAACAGATTGGTGTCTGTGACCAAAAAAGGTACAAAGAATCAGAGATTTTTGGGGTTAGATCGGAGAAGAGGGAATGCAGAAAATCGCAACCAATCTCGAGAAGAGGGATATATTACAATCAACATGGTTCGATGCTGTTAATAATAATAATAACAGTGCTGAGCCCACAAGTCATGCAAGGCTTCCCATCAAGGGACCTTCTCCCTTCTCACACATACTCTTGGCTGGTCGAAGTCGAAATGTTTGAGAAACTTAAATGCAACTAGAATCCAAGTGGTTCCATAGGACTATCTCATCTGGAAGAAGCTTTGACTGAACTGAATATATAATATAATAATACTTGCAGTTGTTTTTGCCTCATCAAGTCATTGAGACGTCTCAAAGCGCTACTGTAAAGTGGCTTGACTTAAGGTTATGCCCCCAGCTCGGCATCGTGCTCCGCCACTGTCAAGCGCTCTGAGTCGCTACCCTGCATGAGGGGTGCTGTATAAATGCAAGCTGCTGCTGTTGTTTACTGCGTACATTCAGAAACCTGGGCAAAGCCGAGGTGCACAGGGCAACACACCACACACAGGGGAGGTTAGGAGCTCGGCTGATAGATGGTCGTCCACGTACTTGTTGGTTTTTAGCTTGCCTCCGTAGATGTGCTTGGAGGGGAACAGGCAGATGTCAGGATGCATGCGGTACTGCGTGAGCAGCTCCAGCACATGTGGCTGCTGCCGGACACCACTCTGCTTCACATCATCGTACAGACCCTTCTGTAGCCGCTGCATCATCGATCGCCCGTAGCCAAACCCCCGCGCTTTCTGCGGAGACACACAAACATCCACTTTACCCATAGCATAGTGGTTAGCTCGCTAGCCTCGCATGCGAGAAGACCCGGGTTCGGTTTCCGGGCGGGGCGAATTCTTAGGCGGGTTTCCTTATTCCACACACCCACCCACCCCTGTTTACCAAGCAGTAAGTAGGAACCCAGTTGTTAGTTGATTAGCAGATTGCTTCCTTGGGATAATAATCCCCCCCAAAAAAATTGGGTCACTCAATCGTGACTGTTTGTGGGATACTGTTGTGCGCAATTGGCTGCCGAGTTTCGCCCACAAAATACAATCACACTTTACAATATATTCCATGAAGCGTTTTCAGTCGTCTCAATTACGTGATAAGGCGCTATATCAAATGCAAGGATTATTATTATTATTATTAATAATCCCAAACTTGGTCACCAGGAGAGGGGAAGAGCTTCGATCAGCGGTCAAACCCCGATTGCTACACTGTAATATGGGGAGGGGCTCCTGGGTAGCACATTCAAAAGGAAATTCTTACCATGGAGATGATGGTTGGTGGCAGCTGTTCGGGGTCTCCCAGCAGGATGAGTTTCGGGCATCGATATACGAGAGGAATCAATGTTTCACTTTCACATGACTGCCCTGCCTGAGAAACACACAGAGCAGATAGCAAACTGAGGGCAAACTACAGAGTCTCCACAAAGTCCTGTTACCCCTCACCCCATGCTTTCCCCCACCCCCTACAGCGCATTAACCGACAATGTGAAACATGTGGAAGAATGATAATTGTGTTTAGAAGTTACTTAATTGTATTTAGTACAAGTGTTTAACTGCATTAGACTGTCCAGAGGATCAGTGTGTGTGAGTGTGTGTGCAACTCAAGCCGGGAGGCAATTCTGCATGCGAGAAAGTAAAACTCTTCTGTAGC
The DNA here is from genome assembly GCF_018977255.1 of Callorhinchus milii. NCBI lineage: Eukaryota > Metazoa > Chordata > Chondrichthyes > Chimaeriformes > Callorhinchidae > Callorhinchus > Callorhinchus milii. Next base: position 21,506,795 of record NW_024704749.1, read on the forward strand.
CTCGAGACGAAGTAACAATAGGGACACACAACAAATCTGGAGCTCTCTCCCTTCCCCAAAAGGCAGTGGATGCTGGATTCATTCAAATTTTCAAGACTGAGACAGATACATGTTTGTCAGGTCAGGGTATCAAGGGATATGGGACCAAGGCGGGTAATTGGAGTTGAGGTACAGATCAGCCATGATCTTATAGAATGGTGGAACAGGCTCGAGGGGCTGAATGGCCTCCTCCTCCTGTTCCTGTGTTCCTTCTTGGCGCGTGCTCACCTCATCCACGACAACGCAACTGAAGGGCTCGTGTCCCAGTTTGCGGAACGCCATTTCCAGCAGCCCGCCCCCGCTGGTGCTCAGGGTGCAGCAGATGATGTGTGACTCCAGGATAATGTTCAGCTGCACGTCCTGCATTTGACGGTGATGCTGTGAAGGTAAGACTGCAAATGAGGAACTGGAGCTGCCATTTCACCCTTTGTTGTTAGAGAACAAGTCATTATTTTTAAAGGTAATTAGATGAAGACAAATATTAAAAGGAGTCCCGTAATGTTGTGCAGCGGCCAGTGCGCTCGCCTCGCAAGCGAAAGGACCCAGGTTCGATTCCTCGGGCAGGAGAGAGAAACGTTAGGCAAGTTTCCTTACTCCATACACCTCGGTTTATCAGCAGTAAGTAGGAACCAGGTTGTTAGTCAGATTGGCGGATTGCTTTCCGGGGTAATAATTCCTCAAAAAAAATTGGCACTCAAATCAACGACTGCTGCCTGCTGCATTTTGCCCACAAAATACAATTTGTTTGTAAGCACTTTACAGTATATTCTGTGAAGTGCTGTGATACGTCTCAATGACGTAGCAAGGCACTATATCAACAGTAATGGTTTGTTTGTAAGCAGGATTGAAAGTACAGTTTAGGGGTAAAATGATGAGCATTGAGGGAAGAACTGCCAAATGAGGTCAGCGTAGTGCATATAAATGTCTTACGTTCTACCAGTTCCTCACGGCTCTCACCTCCTTCATAGTGCGACCAAGCTTCTGTCTCTCCATGTCCAATTTCCTCCTCTCCTCAGTTAACTTCACAATCTGTGAGAACAAACCTTGTTAGAACCTCCGCAGTCTCGGCACGCGGTTCATGTGACCTTCACTGTTCCACAACTCAGTACAGTATATATTTAGAAACAGCACCCTCGATTCCTGTATCCAGAAATTTGATATAAAGAGTGTAAAGCCAGGGATCCAGTGTTGAATTGTAAGGGGCACAATGTATCACTGCCTGCCTATCATCCGAAGAACAGCATCTCCCACATTGCAACACACTCCCAACAAAGCACTGGAGCATCAGCCTAGACTGTTAATTCAAAGTCCTGATATGTATTTTGTGGTCACCTTCCCTGCCACCCTCGTGATCCCAACCCCCAGCTCGGGTCCAAATCCCTAACTGTCCAGTGCTTTGTGTGGTGGTGGTGCCATCATGGCCAGGGAACCTGCAAACTCGATTGAATACTCGTTTGAGCGGAGACTCATGTCTACAACAAATAATAACCCTTGCATTTGATATAGTGCTTTTCACATCTTCTAAACGTCTCAAAGCGCTTCACAGAATATACTGTAAAGTGAATTGACTATATTTGTGGGTGAAACGCGACTGCCAATTGCGCACTGTAGTGTCCCACAAACAGTCGTGGATTGAGTGACCAAATTATTATTGTTTTTTTTTATTTCAGGGATTATTATCCCCAGAAAAGCAATCTGCTAATCGACTAACAACTGGGTTTCTACTTACTGCTAGGTAAAAAGAGGCGCGTGGAGCAAGGAAACTTGCTCAACATGTCTGTTAAGAGTGCGGCATGCTATTGTTTTGATCAAACCCTTGTCATGGCGTCACCACACTTGGGACATCCTCCCAATGTGAAAGGTGCTGTACAAATGTAATTTGTTGTTGTTGAGCCCCCTATTCCTGTATCCACAAATTGGATATAAAGGATGAAAAGCCTGGGCCGCGGTATTGAACCCTTAATGGGTTCAATTAATCACCGCCTGCTAATAAGTTACCTGCTCTCTGTGTTTTTTCATGATGGCACATTGCCTCCCCAGCTCGTCCAGCCGCTTGTCTAGATATTGTTTGCGCCACTGAATCTGCTGATCCACACCAGGCTGGTTCTTCTCTGTGAGATACAAACACACACATTAGCTCGGAGACCAGGGAAGCAACAGATCAATTTCACAACCTTCAACCCACAAGAGCGAGCAGTTCAAGCAAAGATCTTGATCCTATTTGATCTCATCCTCCTCATCCTTTAACTCACTCTATTGTTATTCCCACTATACGCCCACTAACAATTCAACCTCCACTAACTGCCCAATATATATTAAAGCAATACCAACACCTTACTTACAATCCTACATGATGCCCAACGGATCTCATCTAGTCACATAAAAACTCACAGGTTCATTTATGATGGCCTTTCATCATCGTACCACAATTAAGAAAACTCAAAGCATCAGTAGCCATACCATATCAAACCTCAATCGTATATTTCCCCGAAGTTAACAGCAGTACTCAGACAATTGAAAGACAGAGAAATTAAACTATCCTATCCAAGATGTAACAGAAAACAAGTTGTTGAAGCTATGCATAAATTGTTACAGCACACCCTTTCAGCAGAAGAAGAAAGAGCAGTGGCTGCAATGACTTGGGGAGTTTTGACATTTTTTGGTAATGTCAGTAAAGAATGGAACAAGTTCTCTAAAGGCATCGGGTCAGTGGGAACTACTATTTGGGGGTAACATATCATCTTTGTTTGTTTCTCCATTTAAATGGTTCACTGATGCTTTTGCATTAATGGTTATTAGAATTATAATACCGTTTTTAATAATCCGTTGAGGTAGAATTGTAGCTATTTTGCCTAAATCATCTTTCTCTAAGTGCCGTCAAACTGATGAAATAAACTCATTGGTGTAGCTATGGGAACTGTGTGATTTTAAATTGTTGCTTGAAGGTTCTTTACAACACAATGATCACCTCAGCTAATGGCAACAAGTGAACGACATTTCTTCGCATTACCTATGGATTCTTTTTAATCGTCCAAACTGCCACGTTTGTTGGCTATGAAATCTACTGTAAAGAGAGGGGATCTGAACACCTGGATGTCTCTGCGTCCGTGTAGTTTTATTGTATCAAGTTTTCAATAGTACTTTGTTATGAAATAGTGGTTGTTGTCATAGAATAGGTGTAGGGGACAGTTTACATCACTCAGCAGGTCTACTTTTATGTTTTTTTACGATTGGCATTTACTCATTGGATTAAACCCACTCATGCTCTGACCACGGCTGACAGTATTGGGAGTGTTTCTCCTGACCATCCTGGGCACAATCTCTCAGAACACAAGGACAACATGACAATGTCGGTACTGGATAACATCACCAGCACACAACCGAGATTGATGAATGCCATTTAGGGACTTGCAAAAGCCAAACTTGTACTGATGGTCTTGTGGACTTGTATTAATATTGCTTTTTTCCATGATCTGTGCAAAACTAACAACCGGGTTCCTACTTACTGATAGGTACACAGAGGCGTGTGAAGTAAGGAAACTTACCCAAGGTTTTGCCCTGTCCGGGAATCAAATCTGGATCCTCTCACTTGCAAGCGCTTTAACCACTATTCTACAGGAATCCGCAAATGGTAACCACAGCTGAGGGCCTTTCCGCATGAAGGAATATTTAAAAATATCCGCCACCTCGTAAAAAATCTGCCCTAAAATTGCTCCACACTCCCCGAATCTCCTATCCCACTTGCCTTGTTATATCAAGAGCTGCATTTTGGGGGCGAATCCTTGACTGTCCAGCCCCTTGGGAGGTCCTCCTGACGTGAAATGCACGATACAAATGTAATTTGCTGTTCATTTACATTGCTGCAGAGGAGCCCGAGGAGCTTCATGTTCCCTCCAAACATCACTCGTTCATTAAAACCCTAGCCATCAATCAAGAGTTTATTTGTCGGAGGAAAGGAAAGGAAAAATAAACGACACTTACTAATTTTGTAGTCTACTTGGTAATCCAGACTGAATTTCACTACGTCAGATGAGATGGATTTTTCAAGACCCAGCCGCACCAGGTTGACGTCCCCGCAGTTTCCTGTGGTGAGGAGCACAAATCCACACACACATGAAGTAAAGAACTTGCATTTTCACAATAATAATAATCCTTGAATTTGATACCGCGTCTTATCACGTCGTTGAGGCGTCTCAAAGCGCTTCACGGAATATCCTGTAAATTGAATCGCCTGTATATTTTGTGGGCGAAACGCAATAGCCAATTGCGCACAGCAGCGTCCCACAAACAGTCGTGGATTGAGCGACCAAGTTTCTCATGGTAATTGCCGCCAAATGTAATGACTATTTGCGTAGGTAGAGCATCAGCCAGCACAAACTACCATGAAGTGAATGATTAATTAATCCAAAGGATTGTTGGCCAGGACACTGGAAGAAACTCCCTTCTTTGGAGTTTCACCACCCAATGTCACCCTTTGGAATTCCATCTCGCAGTCCCTTCACCTCGCCCCCTCCCTTACCTCTTTCAATGTCCGTCTCAAGAACCTCCTCTTTGCCCTCAGCTTCCTAGCCCCACCCTTCCTGATCCCATTCCCCCAGATCGGGTCCAAATCCTCGACTGTTCACTGCCTTTGGGGTGGCACTTGCACTAATGGAGTGCTTCCCCAGTACTGCACTGGAATGTCAGCCTGGACAGAGCTCAAAGTCCTGATATGAGGCTCAAACTCACAATCTTATCATAGAATCATGGACAGAAAGACTTCACTCATCTCCAAGCAACTGTTTCTTTCAATGTACCCAGAAGTGAGAATACAGTACTACCCACATCATGGCCTGGCAACATTTTCTTTGGCAAAATAATATTTCACTGTGTGCACGGACCCATTAGTACCATCCATTCAGTGACAGAAGTATATTGCGATGTTACCAAAGTAAACTGGGCCAAATACAATACAATTTCCATTTATATAGCGCTTTTCACCTCGGGCGGACATCTCAAAGCATTTAACAAATATCTCTTTCCTGGTTCACTCCTTTGATTTATCGCGTATTGCTATCTGGGGGGGCAGTGTTTCTAAAACTCTAACCAGCAAAAAGACATCCATACAAGCCTCATATCAACCACGCAAGGGGAGCTCTGCTCTTGGCGTGTGCAACACAAGCCTTCAAAACTCCACTTAAACGACTTGCCCAAGCAATTGTTCTTGTCTTTGGATTTGGACTTGAAATCGAGGATGATTTTCTTCATGAGGTCGTCAATGGCTGCGTTTGATGGAGCGCACACAAGGATCCTGGTACGTTTAGTCCTGGGGTTCCTGCTCATCACAGGTTCAACATTCTCTTCTTCCTGCATATGAAGGACACAAACGGGAGAGGGCGATCAGCCGATATTGACTCTCTCTCACTAACATCAACTCAGCCTTTTGTTCTTTCAAAGATCAAATTGATTAGAGTACGAAAGGATTATTTCCCTCGAAAAGTGATCCGCCAATCGACTGACAACCGGGTTCCTACTTACTGCTAGGTAAACAGAGGAATGTGGAGTAAGGAAACTTGGCCAACATTTCGCCGCGCTGGGAATCGAACCCGAGTCTCTTGCTTGTGAGGCGGGTGCTCTAACCACTGAGCTACAGGATTCCACATCAAAAGTTACATGCTTGATTGATACAAAGTAGAAATCCTCTAGGTCAGCAATTATTTTTCTGCATCTTTTCACTAACTCATTGTTGAGTGGCTGCTAGCTGGTATTTCGTGAAAGTGTGATTTTTGTATTTGTTATGTCTCGGCATCATATTTATCCAATTTGTCGGGAAGTGTTTAAGTTGCGAATGCTTTGGGTTGTGTTTCATGAAACAGCAATAAAATTGAGTTTTCTTGACCGTGCTTTCTCAAGTCTCTGTAATCAATCTGGAAGGAAGGGGACACATAAACAGGCTGAGTCTACGTCACGGTCTGCTAGTGTGATAGATCCCCAATTCGCTGTAACATAAACGGCAATTGGCAGTACCTGTCATCGTGGTAACTCTCGCAAGTGAAGTACACCTTAAATTATGGACCTGCACTTATAGGGAGGGAACGAACACAGAGGCCACCTGGTACAGTCTGCGAGGGTGGCCGAGATACACATCATGGGTATACAAAAGGGTGTGAGAACTGTTGCAAATCAAAGTGAAATTATGCATATATCTCGCTCTACCAGATATTGACTTGTACTTCCTAAAGGTCCCTAACAGAAGGCAGGTCAAAGCCCTGGGTAAAGAAACAAAAGCATGTGGGTGGGCGTATGTAGCCTCTAGGATTCTCGCCTCATCGACTGTTACTCCAGTCACTTCAGTACCTCATTCAGCAAACGATGCAGGAAACCCACAATGGTCTTAGATTTCCCTGTGCCCGGGGGCCCCTGAATGAGGCAGATCTTGGGAATTCGGGAATGTTGTTTAACCATGGTGTATGCTACGTTGATGGCTCTCTGCTGAAACTCATTGTACTCATTCTGCATGGAGAGAGAGAGAGAGAGGGGGAGAGAGAGATGGAGAGGGAGAGAAGGTGAAAAAAAACACAATAGTCAGACTAGAGTGAGGCATGCCTCCAACTATTCTAGAAATATAACTCAAGAACCTGCAAGTTTGCGGTAAGAACAAGAGACCATTCAGTCTCACGCCTGTTCCACCAATTTTTAGATCATGGCAGATATTTCAGTACTATTTCATTGTCTTTTATGATATTTCCCTTAACGCTCTTACACTGCAACTATTAAGCATCCCAATCAATTCTGTAGCTTCCTCGGGTAGTGCATGCACTCTCACAAGTTTCTACACGACGGACAAAAACAACTACTTTCCCTTCCAATCCAATCGTGTCACAGGATCTATAACATTCACCTGAACAGGCAGATCAGTTTAACGTCTCATCCGAAGGACGACACCTCTGACAATACAGCATACCTCCAGTGCTGCACTGGAGTGTCAGTATAAATAGTGAGCCTAAAGTCCTGACGTGGGCTTAAACCAACAATGTCTGCCTAACCCTAACCCCAGGCTGTTAAAACTACCAAGACGACACACGTTTGACATTTTCACTGTTAGTTTCAAGTTTCCATTTGTTTCAATTATATGAACCACAACACTCCAAAAGGTACGGAGACAGTCAATTTCATCTGACTTACAGCGGAGCTCCACTTTGCATCGTCCACCAAGTCTCTCTGCGTAAAGAATGGGGAACTGATTGAGATGACAGGCAGAGCCAGAGGAGTCTTGTGCAGAAAGAGCAGGGCCTTAAACTGTCGGATGGTAGTCACAAGGGAGCCGATGACTTCACACTTGATGGGCTGGCTTTTCACTGCGCTGACGTTCCCACGTGTCTGGACAGAGAGGTGTAGTGTAGATCCTCGCCCTGCTCCAACAGGGAAAACACACAGTCCAAGAAAGTCACAGAATACAAGGCAAAAACATTGTTTTTTTTGAGTTCTACTTGACTAACCACCAACGATTTATCTCGGGAAACAGGTTCTCCTCCCACCCCCACCCGATCACCCGCGGGGTACCACAAGGCTCCATCCTTGGCCCCCTTCTTTTTATCATTTACACGCTCCCTCTCAGCGCTGTCAGCCGCAGACATCCACTTCCACACGACAGCCAAATCAACTTCTCCTCCTCCAACTGCGGCTCCCAGTCCGCTGATATTCTGTCAGCTTGTCTGACGGACTTCAAGGCCTGGATGAGTGCAAATATCCTGCAGCCGAAGATCGGCAAGACGGAAGGCATACTCTTTGGCTCCTGTCAACGTATTCTTTCCTGCGGGTCCAAACTCCTCAACCTCCCCGGGCTCTCCCTTAGACCCACTGAAACCGTGTGCAATTTAGGCATCAGGTTCGATCCACAACTTTCCTTTCTCCCCCTCACCGGTTCCCTGACCAGAACCACTTTTTTCCACCTCCACATTGCCCGCACCTCACACTCACAGCAGCCAAAACACTCGTCCACGCCTTTGACACTTCCAAGCTGGACTTTTCAAATGCCCTCCTCGCTGATCTCCTCAGTTCTACCGTATATAAAATACAATTAATTCAGAACTCCGCTGCCCAGATATTAACCCGTCCTTGGAGGCTGCACTGGCTCCCAATTTCTGAACGGATCGACATCAAGATCCTCTCTCTTGTTTTCAAATCCCTTCATGCCCTTCCACCTCCCTACCTATCCGATTTGCTTACCACCCCACCACCCACTGCCTCTGCTCGGCCGGCTCCTCTGCTCACCATCGGTGGCCTTGCTTTCAATCACTATGCCCCAAAGCTCTGGAACTCTCTCCCCCAATCCCTCTGCCTTGACTCCTCTCTCCCCACTTTCAAATCCCATCTAAAGACCTTTTTTCATTGTGCCTACGGTCATCTCTCCCCTCCTTCTCCCCCTGGCTCGGGGTCAGACTCCGCCACTGTTAAGCCCTCCAGGACACCAGCCAGTGAGAAGGGCGCTATATAAATGTAAGTTATTGTTGGTTAGAATTGAGCTCCAATAAAAAGAATCAGTTTTCATTCTGCAATCCAGAGAACCATAACCATTAATAATAATCCTTTAATAATTTAATTTTAATAAATTATTTAAATTTTATTTTAATAATCATTGAAAGAATTGAGAACGTCTTCACGTGTTGTGGTCAGTATGGGGTGTGGTGGGGGTCCAAACATGGAGTGAATGACCAAACTATTTATTTATTTGGGTGGGGGGGGGGGGAAGAGAGATTGTAACCGGAAAGTGATGCGGCAATCAACTAACAACTGGGTTCCTACTTACTGCTTGGTAAACAGAGGCGTGTGGAGTAAGGAAACTTGCCTAAGGTTCCACCCTCCTCAAGAATTGAACCTAGGTCCTCTTGCTTGCCAGGCGAGTGGCTAACCACCTTGCTATGGGACTCGGCAATTATTATTATTAGATTGAAAGAATGATTCCCTGAATTATCGTTGTGGGAAATTGGATGTGTAGCTAGACGGAGCAATGGTCTATTACTGTAAGAATATATTCGGGATGCTTAACGTTTTTAAGTTTTTTGTTAATTAATCTCTGTATACCTTTTAGAATGTAACCAAACATTTATAGTCCTTTCAGTATAGCTGACTAGAGCGTGTGTTTTAATGTAGCCTAGGGGCCCTGAGAGGGTTGTGATAATCAGTCATAGCAGCCTTCTCCTCCCTATTCCTGGGTGTGTGTGTTAATTAGAATTAGCGAACGTAAAGATATATTGGCTTGACCCGGCTGAGGTCAGTTTTGATTAAGTTCCATCTTTTCCTTGGAGTGATTAAGTTCCATCTTTTCCTTGGAGTGAAAATGTTCACTCCTCAGAGATCTGAGTAATCGCATTTGATGTGGAAACAAAGAGGCTCAGAAAGGAGACACATTCCTCAGATACCTGCTTATCTCAAGGCTGAGAAACACACAGGCTGCAAAAGCCTCCCTAAAGTTTGTGGAAAACTATGGATCAGTTGCGAGGGGAAGCGGTGTTACAAACAGTTAAAAGAGAGATGTAACTTTGGAATAGTTTAAGGGTCAGAGCACTTCCCAGTGGAATCAATATCAATCTTACTGGATCTATGGTCTCAATTTTAAGAATAATTTAGGCTATTTGTATTACGTAATAAACTTTGGATTACTGCACCACCATATTAGTCGTCTCCATCCGAATCTCTTACATTATCTCAAAAGGTTGCTGTAAAGTAATGCTCTCCCAATGATTGTGAGGATCACCTTCCCCGTGTTACCTCCTTAACTCACCATCTGAAGAATAAGATGCCCTTGAGATATGGCCGAGGTGAACCTCAGGAGTGCCATCGACCATCTCATCTTGCAAGTATGGAATGTGACTCTGGAGCAGCCAGAGAAACACAACATCATCTTCCTTGGGTTGCTGATGTTTATTGAAGTTGGTGTCATGTAATGAAACTGAACAAATGGGGAGAAGATAATCAACAACAACAAACAACAAATTATATTTGATTAGTGCCTTTCAGTTGGGAGGATGCCCCAAGGCGCTGGACAGTCAGAGCTCCCCATTGCTGCTGTGGCTTTAACACAACAGTTGGGATAGCAACATGACATGGGACAGCATGCAAGTTTCTTTATCGTGCGATCATCTGAGGAAAGAGAAATATCCTGGAAGAACACAATCACTCAATATACCCATCATCATTACAAACACCAATATTTTGGACACCACTAGGGCCGGGCAAAGTGAAAGACAACCATCGAGGGAGAGAATCGAATAATAATACTTGCATTTCGTACAGCGCCTTATCATAACGTTGAGACGTCTCAAAGCGCTTCACAGGATACACTGTAAATTACAATCAAAAACATTTCCAATGCATAACAGAAACTTTATAGTATATTCTGTGAAGCGCTTTGAGATGTCTCAATGACATTATAAGGTGCTATCTCAAATGCAAGGATTATTATTATTGTTATTACTGCAAAGTAAAATGACTTGAGAGTGAAACACAACAGCCAATAGCACACAGCAGTGTCTCACCAGCAGCTCGTGAATGCAGGTGGGAAGCAGCCCTCCCACAGAGACCCACACTGCGATAACAATTATAAACCTTGCATTTGATATAGCGCCTATCCTAAAAAAAACATTTTTTTAAAAAAAAGGAATTATTACCCCCAGAAAAGCGATCCGCCAATCGACTACCGGGTTCCTACTTACTGCTAAGTAAACAGAGGCGTGTGGAGTAAGGAAACTTGCCCAACATTTCGCCCTCCTGGGAATTGAACCCAGGAGGCAAGTACTCTGACCACTGAGCTACAGTGATATCCTCATACAAAAGGTTTCTCACCTTGAAACTCTGCGCGATATATTTGCTCCTGCACCCAGTGGTTCTTCAGGGTGAGGGAGTTCTGGATCAGTCTGTGTGACTGTCTGGATTCTGTCCACTCTTTAGCGAGCTGCATAAAAGAAACGCGACACATCAGAGGTCTCAAAATTCCACAGGGTCTGAGGACTCAAGGTCATTCCCCATCACCCCCACCCGGCTCCACTGGCTCCCCATCCCTCAAAGTTAAAGTTCAAAATCCTCATCCTCACCTTCAAGGTCCTCCGCGGCCTTGCTCCCTCCTACCTACGTGACCTGCTAACCCCATTTCAACCTGTCCGCTCCCTCTGCTCCGCAGGCTGTAGCCTGATTCACGTCTCCCGCCTGGCCCACCCCACCATCGGTGGTCGGGGCTTCAATCTCTCTGTCCCCTTCCTTTGACATTCCATCCCACATTCTCTTTGCCTCGCTCCCTCCCATTCGTCCTTCAAGGCATGTCTTAAGACAGTCCTCTTTGACCGCACCTTCGGCCACTCTCCAGCCTCCCTTATCCCAAACCCCCTCCTCTTCTCGGGTCCAAATCCCCGACTGTCCAGTGCGTTTTGCCATCTTCCCAACGTGAAAGGCACTCTACAAATGTAATGTTTCCAAATTTTGGAAAACTGTCAAATTTCAACAAACCAGTTTCCGAATTTAATTAAAGAGTTGTGAGTCTCAACATCTGTGGGACAAGCCTCACTCACCTGTTCAAACGTGTTGAGCATCATTAAGGGGTAGTAGACACGGAAATACTCTTCGTATGAACTAAACTTCTGGGGCACCTCTCTGGGCGCAAACTCACACAGGCAATCAGGAGGTCCGAACTGGCTGAGCGAGTCAAACATCTGATAGGTCCACTTCAGGACATCCTTGATCAAGTACGAGGCGTCTCGGTTTTGCCGGTCGGCCAGGTCCACTTTGAGGCAGAGCGGATCCCGCAGTGGCTTGAACCTTACGTGGGGCTGAGCAGCGTAGCTGGGAGGAGTCCTAGTGGGCATTGCCGGGGGGCTGGCCGATGCCATGGCGTTTACCCCTTTCAGTGCTCGAAGGATGTTGGTCGTGGGGACGGGTTTGGGGAATGGAAAGGGTCTGGACACCAGAAGCTTCGACTCAGCTGGTTTTGGTAGCAGAGGCTTACCGACTTGTTTAATCTTACAATTCGGTAGCATCTCCATTTCGGAAGCAAGCTGAGCATTTCGGGAGGTGGAGCTGGAGGCAAACCGCTTGGAGGTTGTAGCTCTGGAACTCTTTGAGAGAGAGACAGGCAACGCTGGCGTGGCGAATACTACGTCAGATTTCGGTCCGGGTAGGGGTGGCTGTTTCTTCTTTAAGATCTCTGCGTTAACAGATGGATCTGCATGTTCTAGCTGCTGACAGCCAGCCTCCTCTTTTGAATTGCCATGGTCGCCTTCTTCTTTGGCATCTTCACTATCCAGGTCCATATCTACAGGATCTCTCTGGGTCAAGTTGAATGCATCAACGTCTTCCTGATTTTCATTGTCCAAGTCCTTATCGACAGGATCGTGCTGGGTTAAGTTGAAGTCATGATGGTCGTTATCCTCATCTCCAATCATGTGCAATATAGGTTCCTTGGTGCAGGCCCCGTCTGGCTTCCTACACTGCGGAACTCTACAGAAACTGTGATGGCCATAGTTGGATTACTGTGCTTTTCCCTAGACGTAAAATGGCCACTGTGATTCTCTGACATGCTAGAGAATGAGAAAGAACTGCCACGTCCTGCTTCTTCTGTGGGCAACAGCTGGGAAGACCGAGGGTGTGAAACTGTGCCTTTCTTCGTCTCCTTCCTCTTTTTCAGTGTGCTCGAGTGTTTAGCCTGTCTCAAGTACTGGCGATCTTGAGAAGCTAACAGCCGTAGATTTTTACAGGTGGTCAATTTCTGAGGTGAAATCAGCTTGGTCTTCTTGCTTCGGGTATGCTCAATGGTGCCCTTCGCTTGACCGTAATTACGCAGTTCGTTCAAGCTATCAAGACTGCCCTGGGAGAGATCAAAGGCTTTGCGGGTCTTCTTCTTGAGCCCCAGTTTCTCAACCAATGATGTTGGTTCAGGCCGTTTACGGACCTTTTTCTGTTGTAAACTCAAAGGAGGTTTGTCTGACGGTTTGTCCGTCTGTAGGTCCTTGGAAGGGGATTTGAAGCCAGTTGTGAACGATCCTCCAGAGCTTTTTCCCTCCAGGCTAGAGTGACGTGCATTACTACTTGGGCAAACATTTCCCGCACCCTTCCTCGAGTGAGCACTCGAGTTTGCCTTCTTCTCGCTTGGGCTGAACTTGCTTAAGTCTTTTCTTGGGCTGGCCTGTGTTGAGTACTTGTCTCTTGCCTTGACCTGTAATGAGCTTTTCTCTTTTGCTTTGGAAAGTGGTAAACTAAACGTATCAGACTTCCTACTTTCACCCGTCGCCTGCTTCACAGGCAGTTTTTTTGCCAACTGACCCTTGGGTGCTCCTGTATTTGCAGACACAAGTTTCTGCTTATTTTCGCCTGGAAGTAGGAAACCTTTTCTGTTCGGGTCGCTAGTTAAGATGTTTTTTTCTCTATGTTTTCCTTTCAGAAGGTCAGATGCGGAGTAGAAAGCGGACACCGCATGTGAAGCCTCGCTCTTGTTGACGTGAGATTCATCCGAGTCTTCTTCATCGGTTGTACTCCCAGAAGAGGAACTGCTCATCCTCAGCACTGGTTGTGGTTGCTCCAGGTGAAGTTCTGCCCTGCTGGCCACCTTCTCAATCATTTCATCAGTTGCATAATCGGTATCGTAGCCCCACTCGTTCAGTATGTCCAGGTCTACGTCGCTGTACCCTGGCTGATGATAGGTGGTACTAGAAGGTTCCACCACCGTCACTTTGGCCACCGTGGCTTGCCCTTCCTGTGGCTGAGTGTCTTCCCAAACAGAATAGATTTCTTCTTCAGTTTCAAACTCGAAAAACTGCGAATCGTCTTCCTCAAATACAACGCTTTCCTTCGGATGACTTACATGTTTGCTGAATGTGGTGTCAGAGGTACCGTGGTTTGAGGCTTTATTTCCTTCAGAATGTGTGGTGCCCGGGATTGAATCTCCAATACCATCTGGATTCTTTGCATCACATGCCTCAAGTTTTACTGTGCTGCCCTTCAGGTTTGGCGAGTGTGAATCAGCAACAATTATTCTTCTGTTCTCGTTGGTAGTCAAGTCATGAACAAATGAACTAGACTTGGGGATTTCTCCCTTTTGCACACAAAAGGAACCTTTAACTTTCCTATTAATCGTCTCTGGAAACTGCATAACACAAGACTCCTGGGTCAAACCGTCAGAGAAATTAGCGCACTTGGAGGAAGCTGCCAGCGAGAGCCGAGTAAGATCCCGATTGATCTCAGAATTAGTTAGTAAGCAGACATCAACATTGTGCCTTTTCTTCAGCTTAATCCTTAATGCATCAAATGGGATGTCACTGTCATCATCATCATCATCATCCAACCTGCTAGGACTGCACTGACCTGGCTTTGGCGAGGCACAAGAAGTTTTTGGACTGTGAGGATCTGTTGTGCCTTTTGAAGACAATGTACCATCTGAATTTGGTGACTTGCGTCTATCGGCAGAAACTGAAGCCAGTGTTTGTTCCTGATGAGGCATCGACGTATCTGGTGTACAGTCCCCACCTCGGATAGGTTCCTTGGGCTTCAGGTTGGAATCCCAATCACTCAGCTCGCCACCTGATTGCCCACGACCAACCCTTGAGTTTGCACAATCCGTGTCCGTGCTTTCTTTACGAGGGGAGCTTGCTTCTTCTTTATCCATCTTTGTCTTGCGATTGAAGATCTTCATCTTGTTATTCAGATGCAACAGTCGGGCTCGATCCAACTTAAACATGTTGCTTTTTTCAGGCTTAGCGCAAGGCACATTGGCTTTGTGAGGCGACTCCGGGATGACCTGTGCGGAATTACACAGCGTAGGAACCTTGGCACCAACATGGTCATCTTCAATTTTTGTAGAGACAAGACGCCACGTGCTCTCTCGCATTGGCTCAGCGCCGTCAGTTGAGGGAAGTGGTTTTATTTGGCCATTATCTTCAGGGTGAGAAATAGGACCAGAGCCCCGCGTGGATGAGTCCGTATGTTCCGCTGCTGGCTTGTATTTGCTGTGGGGATCCCCCAGAGACTCCTTTCTGACGGGATCAGAGGTTTCCTTAAACATTTCACGCAATTCGTCATCCGTAACTATATCAAAACTAACTTTAGCAGAGCTGGTCTCCTGAGGGAATGTACTGCTATCACACGAGTGGACGGGGGTCATGGCTGGTTCGACAGACGACTCTGACGCCCCCGGAACCTCACAAAGATTTTCTACGCTCCTAGAATTCACTGGCTTTTCTTGGACAACATTTGACTGAAAGGTGATACTTCGGGATACTGCACTATCTGGTGGTTCAGGACCACTGTTACAGTACTCTGTTATCCTCTCACACACCGACCGTTCCACTTTCTCTTGCTTAATCAGAGAGCAAGGTAGGACGCCTCCTCTACCAACTCTGCTCGGTTGCTTCACTTCAGACACTTGATTTTTTGCCAGTTTGACTATTTCTATCAAGCAGGTCTTTAGTTCCTGCTGTTCTTTGTGGCTCAGTTGCCAGCCCAGGATGAAAGTGTTCCTTAGCTGCAGGTTCAGTTTATCCAGGAATTGTTGTGACGTGCCTCTCTGCTGAGACTGGCAGCCCTCCCTCAGGAAACACCGAACCAGCTGGACGCAAGCTTGCTGGACGGAGTTGGTGACGGAGGAACAAACTCCCGAGGACTTGGCGGCCAGCGAGGTGGACGTAATCCTGCAGTTGCCCGGCGTCCCCGCTTTCTCTTTGTTCTGGTTGAACACCCAGGCGGGGAGGTTGGCGCACTTCACCAGCATGTCCACCCATTTCTGCGAACTGTACCACAGCATGTGCAAGTTCTTCTTGTTCCTGTGCAGCTCCACGATGCACACCATGATCAGAATGAAAAAGCCGGCCACTTTGTCACAGGAGTTGACCTTGCGGTCCAAGACGTCCTTGATCTCGGAGTGGATATGGTGCACCACCTCCCCAATGTACACCACGCCCAGGTTCTTCAAGTCCATAACAGAATTGACGAAGGGGATGAACCAGAGGAAGGTACTGTTGTGGACTCGCATGTCCTGCCCGATATCACACTGAAGCACGTGCACCAGAGTTTGCATTTCATCGTACATATTTGGATAATAATCCGGGCATATTGCATTCTTCCATCCAGTATCCTGAAAGAAAAAAAACACCACACAGAAATGTGGTAATATTTCTGTCAAGGTACGTCAGGTGTGCAAGTCAACAGAGAACAATACATGATCTTTTAAAAAGGAATTGGATAGATGCTTGAAGAAGAAAAATATTAATAATCCTTGCATTTGATATAGCACCTCATTAGGTCATTGAGATGTCTCAAAGCGCTTCACAGAATATACTCTAAAGTGGAGTGGCTGCGCATTTTGGGAGGGGTTGGCTCGGGTCAGGGGTAGCAGGCAAACGCCTACCTCGATCCCTCGCCGATTACTATCTCGATCACAACCTCAGTCCCTCGCCAGTCACTACCATACACCCTCGCCGGTCGCTGTTTGCTCACCCGAGGCCTCTGCTCTGGCTGCTTTGACTTCATCACTTGTGTCTTCGGCACAGGGCAAAGGTTAGTCGGCTCTCCCTAATCCCAGTCCGCTTCTCCAACGCCTCCGTTATCATAGCTGCCCGCCCGGGGCTTTTTGTGCTATCTGCCAATTTATTTGAGGGATTGTTGGTCAGGACACTGTGAGAGAGAAGCTCTCTTCCCTTTTCGAATTGTGCCATGGGATTTCTTACATAGGTACCTTGTTTTGCCTTTTGGTATTGTAGTCATAAACAATCTGGCTGCACGAAACCAAGTTGTCATCATAATCACCATCACCATCATCCAAATCGCTCTTTATTCTTTTGCTACTGTTGAAAAATACGTAGAATAAACAAATGTTAAACAGGACAGATAGATATTTGTTAGGTCAGGGTATTAAGGGATATGGGACAAAGGCGGGTAACCCTTATTCCTGGTTCTATGTTTTCTACATTAAAGATATATGTACAATGCCAACGTTTAGCGTTGTATACATCGATGACCTGGATTTGCAGACAAGGCGAGTGAAAAGCTAAAAGTTACATTATAAGTCTGAAAAAATATTGGCAGGTACAGGTAATTTTGTTTTCTCTCAGCCAAGGGAGGCATCTCACTGTTCTGCACTGGCATATTCTGTTCTGGGTGAACCTCTTGGTTCAAAGTCACTCACCTCACATTGTTACGAATGTTTTCGATCTCCTTGTTGTAGCTATGGCTGCCGGTAATGGTCTGGAATGCCTCCATTGGGTCAATGAGTTGACCCCACACCTTTGATCCAAGTCGATCGAGGATTACCATGAAGCACTGCAAGGCCGGCCAGAATGGATCAGAAGTGTCGTCTATAAGTCAAGTAATATGTAAGGTCAACAACTTGCATTTATATACAGCGCCCTTAATGCAGCGCAGTATTTCGGAGCAGAGCTTAACAGTGACGGAGCCGAGGGGAGGGAGGAGGTGACCATAAGCACGGTCTTCAGTCGTGATCTAAAAAAAGGGGGACGAGTGGGCAAGGCGGAGGGATTGGGGGAGAGAGTTCCAAAGCTTTGGGGTATAGTGGCTGAAAGCACGATGATCAGTTCAAAACGAGCAGATTATTTAGAAAGAAACACCAACAATGAATGCTTGCGACTGAGCAAAAAAAAAATCAGCTTTCAATCACATGCACTACAGCAAAACACATTGCGTAAGTTGAAAGCAACAGTATGATGATGACCGCAGGAAATATTTTTGTCACAAACCCTCTGCTTTCTCTCAGCCAGAAGAGACACCTGTTTCTGTCAGAGGCATCTTCAGTCGATTTCTGTTTGATGTTATTTGCATACTTATTTGCATACGGGTAAAGAAAGTCAAATTTCATAGGCAATGACTGCTGCCCAGTACCTAGTTTTCTGGACAATAGCAACATCCCACGCACGATGATCACTCAGAAGTTGGCTATTTTTCTATATTTTGTTTAACAACAGCCTCCGAGATACTGTCCCAGGTTACGACGTTACAATGGGGTTCCCCCGTATTACACTGTGATAAGCGTGCACAGGGATATCTTTCTACCCCACATAGAAACTTACCCTCTTCGCTTTTCTTCATGGTGTTCAGGATGGAGTTCATAAAGTCGTTCTGCTTGTCTTGGGCAAGGAGCAGCGAGTCCATCGCTTGCTCATCCAGCACCATAAACAGCATGCAGATACCTACACGGAACGCTTTCATTATTCCCAAAGACTAAATGCAAACTTGCTTTAATAATAATCCTTGCATTTGGTATAGCACCTTATCACTTCCGTTGAGTCGTCACAAAGCACTTCACAGAATATATTGTAAAGTGGAGCCACTGTGCATTTTCTGGGCAAAACGTCATGGATTGAGCCCCAATTTTTTTTGTTGAAGGGATTATTACCCCCTAGAAAGCTCTGCTAATCGACTAACAACCGGGTTCCTACTTACAGCTATGTAAACAAAGAATAATATTTAATATTAATAGGAAATAGCCTCAACCAAATGATGGCAACAGCGACGGAACAGCGCCCTCCAGTTCTGCACTGAAGCGCCAGCCTGGGCTATGAACTCAAGGCTTGACAGAAGGCTTGGACAATCTAAATGGCTACAGACACATGTGCAGATATTTTTCCAATCTGTAGACATGCTCAGGTTCCACTTGAGTGGTAAAGAATGAGTGCAGTGAGTGGAAGAGTAAATTCCCCCCACAACCTTCCCCACAAACAAGCTCCATTGCCCTCACACAATTTGTTTTGCGAAGGCTTAAAAGTTGACAAAAATGTAATGTTCTTGGCATAAAACTCACCAAGCCAGTAGTTCTTGTGGTTGGTTATGTCATATAGATGGGGTGGCAGGAGAATCAAGGTAGTTTCTGTGTCAACAGAGTTGTAGATATCAGAATTCTCAAAGAGATCCAGCTCAATGACCCTGAGTAGGCAGGTGATCACTTCCTGTAGGTCATAGAAATCATCTCGCTCCACCTTCCCCAGAGACCTGGCAGTCAGGATCGCCCATTTCCTAACCTAGACACAGATAGACACTGATAAGGATGCACAAGCTGTGAGAAACAAATGATTTAAGATGAGAGCTCTTCAAACTTACGAGACAGCTCAGAGAAGACCTTTATTTGTGGTTTATAAGATGCTAGTTACTTTCACCTACGCCAAGGCAACAGATTGAGGATTTTGAAGGGTAATTTCAGGACTGTTATGGACACCCTATTATTTGAGTTCATTTACCTGCTTTCTTTTATGCTGTTGTGCCTTTTGCATGTGTTGGTTGAAAAGCTGCAGTAAAGCCTGTGAGCTGTGGCAATCTTGATGTCTGTGCTGTATGAAAGCTCACGCATGTGCATTAATGTTATGTAAGTGGTATTGCTTTAAGAACATTTTAAGATCTGTGGAGCTTATTTTATTTAAAGATAAATGCGCCATTGGTGACATCAACTCTGCAATGGTAACCAATTGGGCAGGAAAACAGGATTGTGAGTATTCGGTGTGCAGGGTCACAGAGATGCAATGTTGTTTTGGCGGAAAAAGAGGCTGGTTGTAAAATGTATCATTAAACAGGGAAAAACACGATTGGATGATCCCTAGCAACTAGAATGGGATAATTGCCCTTAAAAAGAGTGAGCCTGCTAGTCTCCTGGTTGCTGTTTACCCGATGACATCAAGAAGTACATGCCTGACTGATACTGAGTAGTCCTCTTGGTCAGCAATTGTTTTTGCTGGTGCTGAGTGGCTGCGAGCTGGTGTTTAGTTAAAGTGTGACTTTAGTGTTTATTATTTCTTGGTGTCGTATTTATCCGATTTGTCGGCAAGTGTTTAATGCTAATGCTTTGGGTTGTGTGTTTCATGGAACAGCAATAAAAATTCTGTTGACTTTTCTTGACCGTGTTTTCTCCAGCCTAATCAATCTGAAAGATTGACACATAAACAGGTTGAGCCTACGTCATAGTCTGCCAGTGCGAGACTGCTAACAGAAGCTTCCCAATGCAAATGGCAATTGTTAGTACCTGTTGTTGTGGTAACTCACTAGTGAAGTACACCTTAAATTAGGGACTTGCACTCATAGAGAGGGATCGAACACAGAGACCACGTGGCACACTCTGCGAGAGTGGGCGAGATATACATCGCGGGTGCACAAAAGTGGTGAGAACTGTCACAGGACAGACATCAGGAAGTCTTGCTTCACAAAGCTAAGGACTTGAACGGGTTACTTGGAAGGGTGGTTGAGGCCAGGACACTGAAAACATGAAGAATCAGCTTGATGCTGCACTGGGAAGATGGTAGGCTGAGTGTTCTGGAAAGATGAAATCAAATGGGTCAAAGGGGCTTCTTCAGGTGAAGCCCTCTTAAAATGATGATGGCGGAGCACGATTCCGAGCCTGGGGGAGGTGACGCAGCATTACAGACCTAGAAAGTCAAAGGTAATACTGTATACCGAGGCCAAATTAGCAGATCTCAGATTAGCAAATCAGGGCTCTGCAATTTCTCTGCCTCCTGGGGTTCAGGAGTGGGGTGGGAGAGTGGGGGGAAGAGTGAGGGGGACATTCATGATTTCCACTGCTGATCATTATCCAGGATTTCTGCTGGAAACAACCTGTAGAACATCCTCAAGTGAGAACATCCAGCTCAGCTGCAATGAGTTATACCAGGGTTCTGCAATTGGTGGCTCGCGGACTGATTTCATCCACCACTCCACCATTCTGGCAAGCAATGGAGATACCACTCACACCCTTACCATTACACGAGACACATTAAGCCTCTCGCACAACAACTTGTAATATACAGTGCCATTCACGCAGGATAGCGCAGCCTCTCGGAGCTCTTAACAAAGGCATTGTTTGACACCGAACTGGGGAGAAAGGGGAGGTGGCCGTAGAAGAGGAATGTCTTCAAGTGCGATCTGATTACATTCAAATTAAGATGACTCACCGTTTCATTAGGATGCACCAGCAGTAGGTAGATCCCAGGATGTTTATCAAATGCCTGGAAGGAGAAATTCACCTTCTCCATTTTTGTAAGAGCCTCAATGCATAGTTGACCTGAAACAACAAAGGCTATTTGAGTATTATACGGTGTGATTATAGCTGGAGAGGGTACCAGAAGGGAGGTTTTGGCTGTTTCAGAATACAACAAAGTCTTAAACAAAAAAAGGCAATTTGTGAAAAACTCAAATTACTATTGTGAGTCGCAACTGATCCGCACTTGGGTGGTGGTCTCTGGAAAAACACCCAGATATTTTTAGTTTAGATAGGTCAAATAATGGGTTCAGTGGGAGACTGAGCACGGGAAAGTCAGCCTGTAGTGACAAATTGTCTGTGTCGTCTCTGCTCAATAACCGATTTATTCCAATGTTCAAGGAGAAACTAGTCTCGAACGAGTGTCCCAAAAAAACAGTCACGCTATTGCAAAATGCGGTCGCAAAGCTGTTCCAACCCGGGACAAGAACGAACAAAAACTCGCAACGCCGTGTATGTTTGGTGTTACATTTGCAACAACTTGCATTTATATCTATATTACCCATTACGCAGGGTAGAGTCCCGGAGCGCCTACACTCTGTGCTGAGCCAAGGTTGCAGAGGTGACTGCACTTTAGTCAGTGTGATGAATCTGCCCAGTGATGAGGAACAGTGTGGAGTGATGTCTGAACTGAAACAAAGGCCACCTAGTACTCTTTGTGTTAACAAAATTTGCGTGTAACAACACGGGTGAGAACGGTTGTAATGTGTAGCATGGTAGGCCCCAGAGTAATGCACAAGGTCAGGGTTACTCACTGAGGCCTTCGTCCAACAGCAGGTATGGGTACTTGAGAATCTCCAGGAT
Source organism: Callorhinchus milii (assembly GCF_018977255.1). Classification (NCBI taxonomy): domain Eukaryota; kingdom Metazoa; phylum Chordata; class Chondrichthyes; order Chimaeriformes; family Callorhinchidae; genus Callorhinchus; species Callorhinchus milii. Next base: position 21,528,627 of record NW_024704749.1, read on the forward strand.
GGGGACCCGCAGGTTGTTCTCTAAGTCGGGCCCCGTGTAGCCACAGAGCTGAATCTCTTGCTCGTTTTCAATCAAAAACAACTCGTCATCCTCCAGTTCGGCCTTTAAAGCATTTTCAAAATGGTCAATCAAACGCTTGGTCTCCAGTTTGCACAGAGCCTGTAGGAGTCAATCACCAGACATCAGCAACTCACCAAATTTACCCTCCGTGACTTTAAAAATATCGTAAGTGGTTACATTCTGCAATTAGACAAAAGGGGTAGCAAACAGGGGTTACCACGCTGGAGACAACTGACTGCTCATTTGTGGGAAGCTGATTGCTCTCATGGCAAGGGATGGTGCACTGCCCAGAAGGATGTACGATCATTTGGGGGAGTGGAGTGGGGGAAAGAGAGAGAGTGTGAGTGAAAGAGGAAGAAAAAAATCACAGCAAGCCCAATCCTGTCCAAACCTAAGGTCCACAAATTACCATTTTCCAACAATCAGGAGCCTTTAACATGCCTCCCTACCCACCTCCTCAACCCAAAGAAGTTGAGGCTAAAGGTTCTCCAGTCATTACGGAGTTACCATTGGAATGCAAGAATTGCTAGACGAAAGAAGATCAAGGGCCATTCAGTTCACCTTCAGGACCACCATCCTGACAGTCACTTTGGCAGTCGCTTGCACAGTTCATGTCCAAATTATATAGTGTATCTTGCGAAATTATTTCTTAAAAGAAATCGATTGAATTTGCTTTTGAAAGAATCAATACTTTCTGCTTCCACCACATCCCTAGGATCTTGTTCCAGACATTTGCCAGGACTGAAATGAAGGCATGAGTCACACAACACAGTTGAGCAGTACACCTTTATCTCCCACCCTTGGGTCTGTACATCACCTTGTGTTTTGCATGGACTTCATCGCGTGCTTGATGATATTCCACCACACACTCCAAGCAGTAGCAGAGATCTTCATTGGCTGCTTTCACTTCTTGTGAGGAGAGCTCACCCGAACAATACTGGAGTAAAAACTGGACGGTTGTCTGGCCTCTTGGGGTGCACCAACGGCACGTGCTCATCTTACCCTCTGTAACAGGAGAAACACAACTCAGCCAAACGCTCAGCAGACAGTGTGCGACTGAACTGTTGGCTCACTGCATAAATACCCAACACTAACTTTCTAATAGTCACATCCCCACTGGCGACACCCATAGGGATTTCAGCCGCAATACACAAAGCATTCAGACAAACAGATGTGTACATTACTAAATGTGTAGCACTCTCCATCTCTTTCATAGGCACAGAACCCACTTCATGGGTTAGTCCTTTGCTCCCTGTCTCTGTACCAGGTGCACTTCCCTTAATTATTCTGAACTAATCAAAGACTTCCAGTAATCAGTGTGCTGGATCTTTAGATCACCTGAGGGTACGTCTGGAAAAACAGCAGAGACAGAACAACAAATTACATTTGTATGGTGCCTTTCATGTCAGGATGACATCCCAAGACGCTGGACAGTTAGGGATCCACACCTGAACTGGTGGTTGGATCAGGAAGGGTGTAGGGTAGGAGGGTGACCAAAGGCACAGTCGAAGAGGAGGGTCTTGAAGGAGGCAAGGCAAGGCGGAGGGACTTTGGCTGGAGTTCCACAGAGTGCGGGCAGAGTGGCTGAAGGGCCGCCAGCCAATGATGGGTGGGCAATACAGGGGAAGTGAAGTAGGCTGGAGCCCACTGAGTGGAGGGAGTGGACAGGTTGGTAGGTGGTTAAGAGGTCACAGAGGCAGGAGCAAGGCCATGGAGGGCTTTGAAGGTGAGGACCAGGAGAGGATCTTGAACTGTATCCTCTGAGTGATGGGGAGCCAGTGGATCCAGGCGAGGATGGGGGTGATTGGGTTGCGGAGCCTGGTGTGGGAGCGGACACAAGCTGCAGAGTTCTAAATGATCTGCAGCCTGTGGAGGGAGGAGTCGGGGAGGCCGACACAAGGGAGTTTGCGTAGTCGAGCCTGGATGTGATAAAGACACAGATACATGGTTCAGATCCATAAGAACTTGCCAGGTGAAAGAAGAGCAAGTTCCATCTAGTTCCCCTTCCACTATCCTGGCAGTCACTTGACATGTCGTGTCCCAAATTATATACTGTATCCCGAGATATTAGTTTCTAGCAGAAATCTATGTGATTTGTTCTTGAAACAAACACTTTCTGCTTCCACCATCTCCTTAGGAAGCCTGTTCCATCCAGACAAGTTGTTTTGGTGCACACACAAATCTGGGATCACTTGCACTGTGCCATTGTATGTGACGCTTACCAGAGTATATGAAAGTGAAACTATTTTATTAAACTTTCAGTATCGTTTCCCACATTTCCGTCCTCTTTCCTGCTGCTCTCAGACAGTCTGCCTTTGAGCACCTCTACCTCACTGTAAACAATCCTATCTCCACAGTGCAACCACTCCTCCTGTAAGTCTGAAAAGGTAGACTGCGTGAGGGAGTCAAATTAATTTAATTCAATGCAATGACAAACTCACTGAAGCAAACTGAACCGGATCTATTGAGTTTTTGTTAATTTGTCTCTCCCTCATATTAATAAAACCCGGAATAAACAGAAACAAAGCACCCACAAGTCAAATTGGCTTGTCTAATACAGTAAGGACACCAACATCTAACAATCTTTCTCCAGGCATTCTGAAGCAAAGCAAATTTACATAGGTTCCCTTTAGACAGAACACAGTTATAAATACCCGTGTAGACTTGCCATCACTGGAGTGATTCGACTGTATTCTTTAGCTCCTGTACAACTGTGGCCACTGCACACGACCAAACTCAATCCTCAACATAATCACTGCTTCACACAATCCATGTGGTTCTCACACTCAGGACTTTTCCTTGAGGTTTTAATAAATGTTTGTATCACCAGGTAGTGGGTTCAAACCCCTCAAAATACCTTGAGCTCACAATCCAGGGCTTGAGCTCATAATCCTGGCCTTGAGCTCACAGCCCAGACTACAGTGCAGTACTTGGAAACACTGCATTCATTAGTGGAGGTGCCATGCTTTAACTCTTGCTAACCATGTGCCATCTGCCTGATCTGCTGATACATGTAAATATTAAAGATTCCACAAAAAAAGAAGCAATGTGCTCCCTTTTTGATTACAAGACAGATTGCTAATTACCTTCCGCCTGTGACAGTTCAGGTGGTCGTTAAACGATCCCGGAGCACTTCTCAAAACAGAATGGAGCTTCTCTCAGTGTCCTATCCAACAATCCACCAGAAAAAATAATTGCTCACTTCACAGCTGTTTGTGGGACACTGCTGTGTGTCAGTACGCTCGACAGGAAATCCTATGATGTGCTTCGAGTCATTTAATAATACGCAAGAGAGCTCTATCAACTGTTTTTTTTAAAAATAGGCTTGATGGGCCAAATAGTCTCAGCTCCTGCGTTATAATTTGACTGACTGTTTTACAGAAAGTATGAGATGCAAAACACACATCTTTCAGTATTCTAAAAGCCCACTGAAAGACTGCAACAAAAAGTGTTTCTTTTTGTTTCCATCTGTAGTCTGGCACCTTTACCCGGTCCACTTAAAAGGCATCCTGTTTATGCCATTTAAAAAGTGAAGCAAAAGCAATTAGGAGTAAACTTGATTCATCCATTAGGGAGAAGGAAATAACAAGGTAATTGGGAAAGGCGAAGGCTTGTGTGTCGTACAGACATTGGCATGCAAGCTAGTTAAACAAAAAATAACCAACCCATGCGATGTTAATTATTTTGCAGTCAAACTGGAATGGCATATGCAACAACAACACATGACATTTGTATTGTGCTGTACAAATATCATTTGTTGCTGCACACATCCACCTTTCTGCAGTAGCATCAACAGATTTAGCCACAGAGTGGGGATTGGCGCGCCTCACCGCAAACTCGTCGATAATAATAATAATAATAATAATCCTTGCATTTGACACATCACCTTTCACATCAGGGGAATGTCTCGCAGTGCTTCACAGGAGATACTGTAAAGTGTAGTGACTGAATTTTCCAGCCAAACAACTTGGTTGGGCTGAACGGGCCGCCGTGGTCGTGTGCTACCAGCCCCAGTACTCCATCCCCCGGACACACGCGCATGCACACGCGCATGCACACACGCATGCACACAGCACCCCCATGCGTGCGTACACACACACAGCACTACCTCCAGCGCGCGCACACACATATATACACAGACACAAACACGTGTGTGTGTATATATATATACACACCCACACACAGCACACACATCCACGTACACACACATCTGTACACATACACCTGTATACACAGCCACCCAGACACACACGGACACCTCTCCCAGGCAGGTGCACCCCCCACCCCGGGTACATGTACCCCTCCTCCTCCTCCTCCTCCTCCCCTCGCGCCACAACACCCTCGAGCCCCGGCGGCGCTCTCTCCCGTCTTGTCGCCGCGAGCCTCGGTCAGCGACGAAAAGCGGCGCTCCGGCCGCGGCTTCAGGGCCGCGAACTGACGTACCGGATCCGGGCCCGGGTCCCGGCCGAGTCCCCGGCGGCGCGAGTGGGCCTCGGGCTCGGCCTCGGCAGCTCCCGCCGCACTGCGCGGCTCAGCTCCCGGCCGGAAATGAGGTCACCCGCCCCGCCCCCTACAGTTGCCCCGCCCCCTACAGTTGCCCCCGCCCACTCACACACACACACACACACAAACATGCCCTACACGCAAGAATTATTATTATTATTATTATTATTGTTATTATTGTTATTAAGAGCCCCCTGACCCGCTTGCAGGGCACGAAGGGCTATCGGTCAGTTCGCGATGTCCGCAAGACCGGCCTGCAACGCCCCCAAACCCCCCCGGTCTCGCCCCTTCCAGAAAACCTACCCTACCCTACCGGGTCGCAGCATTCGAGCGACAGTAAAACTCCCGTATCAGTTGGGGAAAAAATACATTTAACGTGACTTACGCAAAGTACGAGTTACGTTCAAACTTGCGTAGCATATAAACTCTTGAACGGGACTTGCGCAGATGTACGGCTTAGGCGATGATACGACTTATGTAGATCAGACTCGTGCGAGTTTTACTCTATTTTTTAAACTAGTCCCCGGCGCCCTGGCCTCCTGTAACCTTCCCCGGTCTTTCTTGCTGCTGTACGAGCCACACAGAAGACACTACGGTGTTAAACACATAGAATCATAGAATTTTTACAACACCAAAGGAGGCCATTCGACCCACCGGATCCATGCCGGCTCTTTGAAAGAGCTGTCCAGATTAATCCCACTCCCCCACGCTCTCCCCATAGCTATGCAAATTTGTCCTCCCCAAATATCTCTTGAAAGTTGTTATCGAATCGGCTTCCACCACCCTTTCAGGCAATGCATTCCAGATACAAACAATCTACCTTAACCTTACCTGCTCCAAGGAAATAATCCTAGTTTCTCTCGCCTCTCCTCATAACTGAAGTCCTCATTCCTGGTACCCTCCTGGTAAATCTCCTTCGTACCCTCTCCAAGGCTTGACATACTTCCTAAAGTGTGGTGCCGAGAACTGAACACAGTACTCCAACTGAAGCCTAACCAGTGTTTTATAAACCTCTTTACTTTTGTATTCTGTTAGAAAAGATTGATATCGAAATAATACTATAGAAGGTTGTACTAAAGGAAACTATATATATACACACACATCTATATTCAACATGTATGTAACAATAAGACTGAAGCACCAAGGTAAAATAGAAACTGTTAGAAACTGCTAGAAACTGTTAATTTTGACCAGGACTAAAATATTAGGAATCTGTTTGATAAGCTGAGCTCTAAAGGTTAACGGTCAGTCAGTTGCAATGGAAGGAGCAACAACAACAACAACAACAAAATTACATTTGTTTTCATGTCGGGATAACGGACTGTCACGAATAGAACCAGTTAAACTTTTTAGATTCCTCAATACAAGAAGACTGCAATGCGCTGGTAACATAGAAAACCGCATTCATTTAAACATACCTAAGTAAAGCAACCCAGCTTTCTGTAAACATATGTCAATCTATCTAATTGTTTTCACCAGTCAGGGATAGGCACCGACCCTGAAAAGGAAAAACAAGCTGGTGCTGAGAAATAATGAATAGGCTGCTTTTACTCGGGGACTCCCGGTTGGCTGCAAAGAAGATAAGAAACTAACACAAGGAAGGAGTAAGTGGCCAACCCCCAATTGGGGGAACTAAGGGGAGGATACGTGGAGCAAATAGTATAACTATCCTAACTTTAGGCAAGTAAAGCAGCAATTTCAGTGGATAGAAGACGCATCGAAGTTCTTGCAACTGACTGCTCCGAAACCGGTCGTATACATTTGATTACTTGTAGCGGCATTAGTATTTTACTTGTTTTGTATTCGTTACTTTGATTGATAAAAACTCTATTACACCTTTATGGATTGTCGGGGCATTATTCGAACTTCGGGCTCGGAAATCCCAACAATTCTATGCCTCTGATATAAAGCCAAGTATCCCATATGCTTTTTAAAAAAAAACACCTTTATCTACTTGCCCTGCCACCTTCAAAGATTGGCTTATGTGGACCCCTGGCTCTCTATTCCTGCACCCCTTTAAGATTGTACCATCTATCTTATATTACCTCTCCTCATTCTTCTTCTCAAAATGCATCACTTTGCATTTAACCTACTATGCGTCTGCCCATTTCACCAGTCTGTCCTTTTGCAGTCAGCTACGATCCTCACCGTTTACTACTTTCCTAGCTTTGTATCATCTGCAAACTTGGAAGTTGTACTCCCTATATCCAAGTCCAGATCGTTTATATCGAACAAAAAGAGCAGCGGTGCTAATACCGACTCCATGAACTCTTCAGCCTCACGTATGTTGTGCAGTAACACCAGCCTCTCTTCGAGCTCAGAAAACCCTGAGCTTGAGCAGCTGGAGGCACTTCCTACACACGTGTTTGTCCAGGACAAAGTAACACAAAGTGTCCTGGAGTTCCTCCACGGTACAAAACATGCAATGTGTTTTAGCTGCCCTGCCATATTCCCAGACGTTTTTAATATTATTTATTTAATAGTTATGCACCTCTTCCTCATCGGCATCTAATTCCCACTCTCAGCAAATTCCTGCACAGAATTCCACCTCACTCAGTTGCCGCCTCATACTGCTGGGCTCTCGCAAGTTTTCCCCCTTTGTATAGGACTCACACACCCAGTTTCAAATGGTCAGCATATTAATTAACCCACAACACCTGGTCTGTGACCAAGTGCCACTTTGATTTGTTTATCTGTTAACTCGAAAAGTTCTCTCTTCCTCAAGATAGAATTCCTACTCTTTTGCTGAAAGGGTTCTGTCTTATTCTATAGTTTCTAATTTCTCTCTTGCTCAAGAATTCCCACTCTCACCAAATTCCTGCACAGAACTCCCACTCTGTTACCTCCTCACGCTGCTGGGCTCTCTGCTCTAATGGCATGAAGTGGCGGATTGTTTACGTCCCTTTGAGCTGTCATTGAAGCGAGAGTCTTTTATTGCAAAAAGCACAATTTTAAAACAGAAATGTCAGCTGACCCATGTCTGCATTCAAACTTTTTTTAATAAAGTACCAATAAGTAACAGTGGCATTTCATTTAAAAATATTTTTTTCTGCATCTTCTTTCTCAAAAATCATTTCTCTATATACAGGAACCAGTATTAAAGTTATTTTTCCTAAACAAAAATCTGCAATATTCTCGTACATAAAGGAAAGACTATAACACTCTGCCAGATAGGGTCCCCTCATTTAGGGATTACATAATCAATGTGCATAGTGGAGAAAACTGTATTTTAACTTCTGCCAATTGATGGTGGGAGATCCTACTTTGTCTCAAAAAATGACAACAGCTTTGATTTGCCAGTCTGACTTGGCTCCTGGATTCATTCCTGGAGGGTTTTGTACTTTACTATGAAAAGATCCACCTTGCGTGTGTACACCGAACAGTTATGACTTTTCAGTTCAAGTGCCAGTTACATCGCAAGTTCTTAAAAGGCAATCCAACAAAGCAACCACCATGCCAAAGATTGTCAAAACCTCAACAAGACATTGCAGGTGACTCGAGCAACAGTAGTTACTTGGAAGGACCAGTATATCTGCTACAACAGGGCATTGCTATTGCAAGTACAGGCAGTGACAAACCCCAATTTTAAAGGACATTACAGAGCTCTTGCACAGAAGACGTTTTCAGTTCCGTTTTCTAGCTGCCGGAGGCCGTGATGATTTTTTACACCGTTTCTTACTTGCTGCTGGGTGTGCTTTGTGGTCCTCATCTTCCTCATCTTCCTCATCTTCCAAATCACTGTCATCATTATCACTGTTAAAAATGTCACTTAACTGAAATACACGTTTCAGTGGCTTATGAACAGCAGCCTCTGTGCTGCAATCACTAGAATCTGTAGCTTTTTTTTTCAACTTCTCTTCATACTTTGGACGTATTTTATCATTAAGGAAGTCCACAATTTCTGTGAAAGAGAATAAAGTTCACAATAAATTGAGATAGGCTTTCAACCAACACATTTTTAATCTTTTTATCATTCAGCAAAACACTAAATCCAATTAATTAACATTTAGGCAGTACAAAAGCAAGGACGTGAATAAAGATTATAGATGGTCACATTGCCAGTGCATCTATTTTCACCACTCTACACTTTAACACGTGTAAAATCTCCATCTTCCATGGTTTTTAATTCATGCCATGTGTTAAATTCTAGTTCTGTGCCATTACTGACTGCAGCCTTTACCCGCTTGTGTGTCTACAGCACGCAATGGTAAGGCTAGCTGCTGTCTTGATATAACTGTTACCTGCCATGGAAGTGAAATGCAGTTACTGTGCTGATTTTCTTTCAGGAACTACTCTAACGCCTGTCCCTTGCAGTATAACTCGTCCATCATGGTTCATACTCTGCGAGCTACAATACTAACCTCCAAAGGTTTTCCTGTGCCAAGAGGGTACGTGGCGAGCTTTCAACTTGTAGAACATCGTTTGAACGAATTGAGGAGGCACGTTGCTAGGAAATAATATTGAATAAAACATGTTGTAAGTCATGAAGACACATTTATATTAAAATAAATCCACTTCCTATGGGCTGGGGACAGGTGCGCTGCATTTGATCAGGAGTGAGAGATCTTGTTAAGCGTTTACTAGCGTGCAGGTGTCATGCTAATTGTATATGCCACTGCTGGCTCTTGTCTTACAGCTGCAGTTACATCCAGTTGTCAATCGATTGGCGGATCGCTTTCCAGGGGTAATAATCTCTCAAAAAAATAATGTGGTCACTCAATCTACAACTATTTATGGGACACTGCTGTGCGCAATTTGCTGCTGCGTTTCGCCCACAAAATACACATTCAATCCACTTTACAATATATTCTGGGAAGTGCTTTGAGACGTCTCAATGACATGATAAAGCTCTATATCAAATGCAAGGATTATTATTATTTTGTCCCGTGAAGAGGATGATTTTTTCTTACCCAACAGCATCACACATCTGCTCCCAGTCCACTTCACTATCATCGTCCACATTCAGCATATATAGCCTGCAAAATACAACAGAGAGTTCTAATTTAGAGAGAGAAGGAAGTGATATAAAGAAACTTGCTGAAGAGCTTAGGAAGAATCTTCCGATAATCAGCAATTACTTTCTGTCGTGCTATAAAACATATTAGCAACATTTTTATTGAGGCATAATTAGAAACAATTCAACCACATTAGAATGGCGAAAGGCCACAGCTATTATGTATGTCGGTTGTGCTGGCCTGCGCCTCCAAACCCATGGCTTGAACCTTTCCAAAATATTTAGGTCTGAGACTCTGGGCTAATTATAAAATACAACTCCAAGTTCAACAACAACAATAAATTACATTTGTTTAGCGCCTTTCACGTCTAGAGGGAAAAACACAATTGCTATCAACTGTTACTGGTTACAAGGCTGTTTTCAAAGCACAACAAAGGGCAGGTGCAGTTCTTGTTCTAGGTTTGTGTTGAGTACAATATTAATTCAGCAATAAAAAAATACACCCTTAGACAACAATCTGTTCTATTGATGGATGCTTCACTATAAAACTGTTTGCATTTTCCCTCTCAGAAAGATTTCAATTTAACTTTACCTTTTAATAAGGTTGATCTTGCACGGGTAGGTTTTTCGCCCTCGACCAGACACCGACCCTTTGGACATTTTGATACTCAAAATCTGCATCCTGCCGAATAGTATAAAGACAAGTTAAAATCCTTGCATTTCCCTTCATAGAAATTGAACTATTTGTTTGAAACATTTCACAAGTGTGGGCAAAAAAAATAAATGGTGGAAAGTTATCACAACAACAACAAATTACACTTGTATAGCTCCCTTCGCGTTGGAAAGACGTCCCAGGGCGCTGACAGTCAGGGAGTTTTGGACCCGATCTGGAAGCTGGGGTCAGGAGGGGTGGAGGGCAAAAGCTTGATTTTAGCTGGATCATTTAATGATGCAGATGGACAATGACAGGGATATTGCAGTCTGGAGTGAGAAGATAGAAGGAAATTTGACTCTACTGTCAGTCATTGTTAAATATTCTCAATCGGTTCCCAGGCTGAGGCTGTGGAGAGGTTTCTACTCCAACTAATAGTCCAGGATGAACAGCCCAAAGCTCTCAGTGCGACAACTGTGGACATTGTAACCGGGGGTGGCTCTGCATCCCAGCATTAGCTGCAGCCTACCAAAAATATTCCGATGGGACATAATAATATTCCTTGCATTTGATATAGCGCCTTATTACGTCATTGAGACATCTCAAAGCACTTCACAGAATATACTGTAAAGTGAACTGACTGTATATTTTGTGGACAAAAGGCATGGTTATGTTCAGAGGTTGAACAGGTCCAATGTCACTGTATGCTCAGCAATGCTCCTCCTTCAGCAGTCTACCCTCCTAATAAAGGACTTAGTGATCAGGAATTCTCAAATTCAACTGGCATGTTGTTATTGTATGTAATGCTTACAATCAGTTGAAGACTACACCTGTGATCACATGATAAGCTCACCATTTTTTTCTGCATTGTATCCAGTGTCTTTCCTCCATTAGGTTTGAAATTTCTAACCAAGGGAGTCCCTTGTACAGCTTTTCCCGAAGGATTGAACCAAGCTTGTCCTTAGTTGGTGCCTTGACCGCTAGACAGTTATCTTTTTCTACTCGCTTAGTAATGACCTTCTTCATTATTTTCATGAATTTCCTCTCCTCCTGCTTGCTCCACGGACCATTCTTCAAGGCTATTAGAAAAAAACAGTCAATGAAGTTTTGCTTTGACTGAAGTTATTGATCAACAGAAAATCCAAACATAGCAATGTTTTCATTTCTCTGCATTGTTGTATCATTCAATTCTTGTCATTTCTTCGTGTCGATCTGTGTATAAACTACACAATTTGATAGCCATTCACTTTGCATAAAAACGTGACTAGTTCTCAAAACATTAAATAACTTACAGAAATCTATCCACATTTATTGCAATCTAAAATAAAAACAATTCATTTGAATACTTAGACCTACAGTCCTTCATTATTCTGGCTCGACACATCACTGATAGATCACTGCGCTCCAGACCACCGGCAATCTTTTGCCAGTGATTTCCATGCACAGCCATCAAGCGTTTAAATTTCTTCAGTTCTTCCTCTGTGTACCTGATAATAAAACACATTGGTTACTCATAGCAGACACATGGAACATATGCAGGTTTTGCTTCTATGTCTTTTGAAGTTGCAAAGGATAGCCCTTACTCAACTACTCAAATGATTAGTAATCTAATATTCCAGGTCAAACTCACCTGCCTTTACATCGGTGGGGATCGTACAACTTCCTAGCTCGCTGGTAAACACTTTTCCATGGTCTTGCAATGCCCTCAGCTGGGGGAAAAAAGCTAATAATAAATGATTCCATAAACAATATTCATTTAACTTTGTCTTCAGGGAGATCCGATTTAATCTAAGACACAAAGTAGGTAAACTAAGTGATGTTACGTTCTTGTGGTTCAAAGGAGAAGTTGATGTGCAAAACAATGGCTTTTTTTAACATGAAGAAATAGACAATTCAAAGATTATCAAAACAAACTAATAATAATATTAGGGAAAATATGTTAATAAGTACATATAAATCACGTACCAAGCTTGACACAGAATAAGTGTTTGATTTTCAGCCGTTTTATTCTCAATAAATCCTCAAACGATTCAGGAGGTTGGAAAAATTCCCACTCATTTTCAATTCCAGTCACCAACATTAATTCCTTTAGGTTTGTCTGTATCTGCTCATTCTCTTCTTTAGTGTACCTTCCCTGTCGGATAGGAATCCCTACAAAGATATGTAGAGTGGAGTGAGAAACAAATTATATAGGGGGAAGGGAATAAGAGAAGACTCAAGGGTCCAAAAACCAAGTCACCTATAACAACAACAACAAATTACATTTGCATAGTCGAGGGGATGTTCAATCTATATTGGACTGTGTTTGAGGTATTTTAGAGATATTTTAGAGATACAACATAAATTTAATAGACCTTTATTCTATAGTACAGAATAAAATACTTTGACAACTCATATGTGATATTTAGGAGTAATTAAAAAAGTCTAGAGTAAGTAAACATAAGGATTAGTCAGTCAGGCGGTTGTAGATAGCTAGAGTGGGAAAGAAAGGACGGAAAGAGACATCATGACCTCAAAGTCTGGTGAGCGTCCTGACAAAAAGGCGGTAATCAATAATTTGGACAATAGGAACCTGCACAATAGTTGGGATAAAAATAACGGGGTAAGGAACCAGAAGCATTATTGGGATGGACACATGAGTGTCTAGATGTAAAATTATGATATCCGACAGGTCAAAGTCCAAATAAAGATAGGTAGGGGTACTCACCAGGAAGGTAAGAACAATGGGGAAAAGACTTATAAAAAAACAGGAAAAAAGGATAGAGAAGTCAGTCCAGAGGGAGACTAAGAAGGTAGTCATCTTTGGGTAGCCTCCGTTTTGTGAATATAACCAGAGGACCCACGGAGAACTCCTGCAACCAACTGACCGCGTTTCTGGTAGTATATTCTTATCATTGGTTATATTGGTCCTATAATATCTATATATGTATTACTTATAATTATTGAGACATTTAAAATATCTGTATGCATATAAATAAATATATAAATATATAAATAAATATATATAAATAATATAGGGACAATGCTACTAATTTTGTTTGGGTGCGTTTTACTCCTAACAAATGACTAAGAATGTAATACTATTTAACTCCTCCTGGTGTCACTGACAGCACAGGAGCAGAAGCAACTCTAACTAAAAGCCAGGTTTGAAATCACCTCACATTTCCAGCGAAAGTTAGAATTACTGTTTTAAAATAGTTCTGGACACTAGAAGCAAAATACAGGTGAGCTGTTGTTGGTATTGAGAATTTATTAATGCAATGATACAAGCCAAGGGAATGCCATGCTTATTCTGAGATCGATAGACAGGGAAAGTAAAGCAGGATCCTAGAGAGAAAAGCAATGGCAAGGCCAGGTTCCAAACGCCACCAGGCATTTGGAAATCCCATAGTGTTCATTATTTTTAATGTCTGTCATCATATTACGCAGCCGAAAAATTTTCTGTTGTCTGACTGCAGGTTTATGACGACAATTTTCTATGCGATGTGGAATAAACAGCTGGTTTAGGACCTTCACAACAGCCGCTCTGTGCACACCAATGGTAGTCTATACATGTAATAACCCTGCTTGCTTGCTACACCCGTCTATAAGAGGTTATGTGCACATTCATTCAGTTCATATTACAGAGAATGGTATAATAAAATAGTACAGCAAGGATTAGAATGTGTGTATGTAAAAGACAGGAAATGGGAAGCATGGGAAAGGTATTAGAAAGAAACAGCATATTGACGTCAATGACATCCTTTTTTTAATAAAAATGGTTTAAATTCTGCCCCAAGTAGCAAGCTTTTGTAAAGGTCAGGGTAGCTTGAAGGAGGCAGCGAGAAAGTTTTTTTGAACTGCAAGATTCACTCTTTCCTTATCAATGAGCTCAGAAACTCTGGTTTCAGTCTCAGACTTAATTCTGAGTCTGATTCATGTTATAAAGCAAATACTGGAAAATCAAGATCTTTGGTCTATTAAGCAGTTTAGTAGCTCAAGCGTCAGATTCAGCAAAATCGACACTAAAAAAAGCAGATTTTCCAGTATTTGCTTTATAACACAATGCAATCTGTATAAGATGCTGATCTGTTCCCACAAACGATGATGGCAACAAGTGTGCCAATGAAATATTACAGATTTTCAAAAAGCTTCAATTCCAATTAAAAGTGCACAACACAGGAACTTGCAATAATCCTCGACCACAAGATATACAGTCAATTCACTTTACAGTATATTTTGAGAAGCGCTTTGAGACGTCTTGAAGACGTGATAAGGCGCTATATCAAATGCAAGGATGATTATTAGTCTTACCTTCCTCCTTCAATGTTTTAAATCGTGGTAGGTCATACCTAAACATGGAGCGTATTGTATCATTTGACATCGTTCTCACACTGGGCATAAACTCCCTTAGCTGTTCAACCATAGCCTTTATGCTCTGCTCCATTTTAAGCTCTGTCAAGTCTGGATCAATTTCTGCAAGTGTTTGCTCATAAGTAATACTTTTCTCTCCAACAGATTCTTTGTGCTTCTTCTTTTTCTTTTTCTTCTTCTTCTTCTTCTGATGATGATTTGAATCTGGCAAACCCTCTTTGGTGTGGATGTTATCCTCAGGTGTAGTGACCGGCTTGCTCTTGATGGGGGAACATTGCACAGTATCAGTCTCTTGCGAGTCCTTGTCTTCACCAGACTCCCGGAGTTTGATTGCCTTTCTCTTTTTCTTGTGCTTCTTTGTAGGACTCTCTAGAGTTTCTTGGCAAGCTGTGCTACTTAATTGTGGAGTGTCCTCGATCTCATTCTTTTCTTCAGTTAGTTTGTGCTTTTTTCGGTGTTTTTTTGAAGTTTTCCTGGGAGTTTCTGCACAGTTTGCACTCTCATCCTGCCAATTTTCTTCCACAGTAGTTTTCAACTCCAATTGTTCATGTCTTCGACGTTTCTTGGGAGATATTTGCAGTACTTCAGAACCGTCATCCTTGGCTTGAGGAGTTGCAGCTCCGTCCATTTGTTTTTTCCGTTTTTTCTTGCGTTTAATTATTGGAATTTCTCCACCTACTTCAGAGGACTCGGGGTTATCACTCCTCTCTGCATTGGTCAGTAACAAAGAGTCATCCCCTTGTCTGAAATGCTTCTCCTTTTTCTTTCTCTTCTTCTCCTTCTTTTTCTTCTTCTTCTCTTTTCGCATCTTTGAGTACCTCGGAAAATGACATCTCTTGCTTTACCTCGATGGGAATATTCACGGCAGCATCATTGTTTTCAGTGCAGCTGCTACTGTCTCTCACACGATGCTTTTTCTTCTTGTGTTGCTTCTCACCATTGCTTACTGATCTGGAAATCTCAGTCTCAATTGCACCGATCTGTAAACCGTCCCCTTTTACCACCGACCTGGAACAATGCTGTACTTCTGTGCTCTCATTTTCGACGATTGATTGACGGCGTCGCTTTTTTCTTTTTTAGTGGCGGCGGTTTGAATCCGAACCGTTTGAACGAGAGAGCTGAGAGCCCGCGCGGGCGGCATCAGAGGGTCAGGGGCGTAGGAATGAGAGGAAATTCAAACTAAAAGCATTAGAGAATCGTGTGTGTTTGGAGTGGGGGTGGGTGGGGGGAGGTGTGTCTCTCACACGCAGCAGGTTTGCGGGGCTGTGTGGGGGTGGGGTGGGGGTGGGGAAAGATGGGGGAGTGGGATCAGTTGGCAGCTCTTTTCAAACACCCACCAGACACCATGGGCCGTGTAATAATAATAATAATAATAATAATCCTCGCATTTGATATAGCGCTTCTCACGTCGGGAGGACGTCCCAAAGCGCTTCACAGAACACACTGTAAAGTGAATTGACTGTATATTTGTGGGCGAACGCGGCAGCCAATTGCGCACAGCAATGTCCCACAAACAGTCGAAGATTGAAAATGACCAATTTATTATTGTTTTGGGTTTTGTGTGGAGTCCTGTAGCTTCAGTGGTTAGAGCACTCGCTTTGCAAGTGAGAGACCTGAGTTCAATTCCAGGCAGAGGGCGAAACCTTGGGCAAGTTTCCTTACTCCACACAGAGCCTAATAATAATCCCTCCAAAACAATAATAAATTGGTCATTTTCAATCTACGACTGTTTGTGGGACATTGCTGTGCGCAATTGGCTGCCGCGTTCGCCCACAAATATACAGTCAATTCACTTTACAGTGTGTTCTGTGAAGCGCTTTGGGACGTCCTCCCGACGTGAAAAGCGCTATATCAAATGCAAGGATTATTATTATTATTATTATTATTTTGGAGGGATTATTATTATTAGGATGGCCTCCTTCTGTGCTGTCTGATCCTGAGAGACTCCTGTGCCGAGGGACAGCCGCGCCAACACTTGAGTGCGGTTAAGCCTCGGCTCACGGTTCAAGCGGGTCCGGTCTGCCTTTCTCTCTTCCTGCGATGGAAGTATCCCGGCCGTCGGGGGTTTCCGGTTGGGGGGAGCCAGCAGTGTTTTACGTTACTTGTCATAATAATCATCGTCCGCCGTGGAGTCCTGGAGCTCGGTGGTTAGAGCGCTCGCTTTGCAAGCGAGAGGACCTGAGTTCAATTCCAGGCAGGTCAGGGCGAAACCTTGGGCAAGTTTCCTTACTCCACACAGAGCCTAATAATAATCCCTCCAAAACAACAAAACAATAATAAATTGGTCATTTTCAATCCACGACTGTTTGTGGGACATTGCTGTGCTCAATTGGCTGCCGCGTTCGCCCACAAATAGACAGTCAATTCGCTTTACAGTACATTCTGTGAAGCTCTTTGGGACGTCTAGAAGACGTGAAAAGCGCTATATCAAATGCAAGGATTATTATTATTATTATCGCCCTTGCATTTGAGGCAGGGCATTTATCACGTCTTCGAGATGCTCCGTGAGATGTACAGCGCCTTGGGACGTCCTCACGACATGAAAGGCGCTATACAAATGTAATCTTGTTGTTGTACTGTAAAGTGAAGTGAACGTATGTTCTGTGGGTGAAACGCGGCAGCCAATTGTGCACAGCAGCGTCCCACACAAGCAGTCATGGATTGAGTGACCAAATTATTATTTTTATTTATTTGAAGGAATTATTACCCCCAGTAAAGCGATCCGCCATTCGACTAACATTGAGGTTACTACTTAATGCTAGGTAAACAGAGACATGTGGAGTAAGGAGACTTGCCTAACGTTTCGCCCTGTCCAGGAATCAAACCCAAGTCCTCTCGCTTGCGAGGCGAGTGGTCTAAAAAAATGCTACAGGATTGTGGAGATATGACAGCATCTGCAGAGTGAAGAGATTTTGCTGTATATTATGTTTTTCTACAATTTTCTGACTGTGCAATGATATTGTTTTTCATGTTTGAGAAGAGGAAGATGAAGTCTAAGGGAGACAGTTCTCTGGTTCCAGTTTCGGCGCAAGAGATGTTCACCAGGAGAGAACATCAGCAAATCTCACACTAGTTTCCCATTTGTCACGAATGTGCACTCCACACTTCTCTCCACATTTCTAACATAGACAACCCGTAGCTTCCACCAAAAAACAGTGCCACAGCAAAACATTTAACTGTATAGATTTCCTTATAGACGTTCCCTTCTCTCTGCCCTTCACTCCTTCTCCCCACCCTCTTTCCTCTCTCCCTCTCCTAATTCATCTCTCCCTCTCTTTCTCGCATCCCTTCCCTACATACACACACCCTTCCCCTTGTGGAAAGGAAAGAAGCTTTCTTGTTAAATGGCAGAGTGTAACACGAGTGAGACTCATGCCGAGTGCTCCCAGTAGTGCTGCCCCAATGGCAATCGCACAGACACAGAAAACAAACGCCATCAGTAAGCTGTCAGAGGCAGTGCACATACCAGTTTTTTTTCCTCCCTGCCGAGGCCGTTAGTCGCAATCTACTTTGCCAGCCCTTAGCACGGTCATTCCTGGAGCTATGTTATGATGATTTATAAACCCCTCTATGTGCACAAAACCAATAGATCAACGGTGCAGCCGAGAAGACAGTAGCAGCTGCGGTATTTATTGAAATACCAAAAAAAAAGCAAGTGATAGACAATTGAACGATTTCTAGCTAAACTAGAGAGGTACTTGTAAATATATCCTGCTTCTGCACTGCGTATTGTGAACAATAATCGGTTTAAGAGCTCCTCATCCTTTATCTAATTACTTATAAACCGTGATAATCCTTCCACATTAAGAGACATAATGTACCTCTCAGGTGCAATGCACACAACTGGTTTTGCATAAATTTTACTGGTCCAGAGCACCTACTCCCATTCAGAGAATCTCTCATCTCAAGAGCCACTGCTCCCCTCAAGAGCACACCCAATTCAGCAATTCAGAGGCCTGAGCAACAAAAAGGTAAAATGATTCAAATGGTTCTTTAACAGGCTCTGAGGTCAAAGAGAAACTTCTATTGTTTCATGTGATTGGAAATTTGATGGTTACTCTCAAACTAAGCTAAAAATAAATCAGTTTTAATAATAATAAACCTATAATAATCCTTGCATTTGATACAGCGCCTTATCAGGTCTTCGAGACCTCTCAAAATGTTTCACAAAATATACTGTAAAGTGGATTGACTGTATATTTTGTGGGCAAAACGCAGCAGCCAATTGTGCACAGCAGCGTCCCACAAACATTCGTAGATTGAGTGAAATAATTTTTTTTTTTAGTTTTTTATTTCATAAGACATTTTTCAAAGATAATTTAATTCTTAGCTGTTAGTCTATGTGCTTATGTATCATTATTCCTGGCTGCTTATTACTCTTTCTTGATTATTAAATATCTGTGTGTTATTGATTATAGCCTGTGGCAAGACAGTAATATTTTTATCCAAGTGGTAAGTAACTGGGTAACATAGTCTGTGCAGTAAAATATTAAATACTAAGAATCTGGCTGTTACATTCCTGGTAACGGCCTCTCTGCATGAAGTTTGACCCAAAAAGGTCGAGTTCAAGCTCATAAAGAGACACAGTCAGCTTCTGTGAATTGTGGATATGCATTAATTTTAAGAATCATTCCTGGAAGCCTTTACAAACCCTTAATGAGTATTCAAGATCAAATAGGTCAAAGCACTGTCTTCATCCCAATCTCGTGAACTTCAGTGCACAGATTTCTCATCTCTCCTCAAACAGTGCAACTTGTCTCACGTGCATAACTTCTCTGCTGTGCAAGTGAAATATCCACCAAGCTACGGCAAGAGTGCGCAACAACAAAACAACAAATTACACTGTATAGCACCCTTCACGTTAGAAAAATGTTCCAGGGTGCCACATTCCCGGCTGTTTAACAGAACATGCATGGTTGTGTGTACAGATTCACTCTTTTGAAAAGTGTCTCTCAGATGTTATTTGACTGTAAAAATCAATACCATGATGCGAGACTTTCTATATTCCAATGTCCAAAACAGAAAGCAGCTACCAAAAAGCAACTCTTTCGTATTTTTTTGGGGCCAGCCGGGTGGGCGTCTGATACATGCGGAAACCCATCACCATGCTTAAATGAGTATCCAAACCAAGATGAAGCAGAATTTCCATTTAGAATTTGTGGCAACTGGGTGCTAAGCACAGGATAGTGTAGGAGAGGGCTGTGTGTAAGCAGAAAACCCCAGGAATGGGCAGAAGGGTAAACAGCAATTGCACATCCCAGAACCCTTGCCTTATTTTCCGCTTCATTAAGTAACAGAGGGGAGGCTGACTATCACGTTAATTATTAGTGATGTAAAGCATTCATTTAAACTCCGTCTTCCCTCTCGCCGATGGGTGGAAAGATGGCCCTGCCAGCTTACAAACTAATCACCAAATCATTACACACAAAAAAAACAACAGCAGCAGCCCAGAGCTTTGAAGTT